>NC_079446.1:24625268-24935268 GCF_903798145.1 Danio aesculapii
CCCATTCCCTTTAAGAGTCAGTTGCGTCGCGCAATAGCGCATTTGCTATTTACATGTCGGACTTAGTAAGTGGAAAAACTGAGCATTTCACAAGAGAGAAAACAGTTAAACAGAGCATCTACAGCGTGAGAATGAGAGATGAGCCTCCTCATTCTTTACTTTCATTTTCACTCTCGTGGATAGGGAAACTACTTGTACGCACAGACATCCATTAGCCTATAAATAATTAATTTTGTTTGTTTAATGGCAAAGATTTGATTTAGAAACTATTTCTAAATTCAGTTCTAATTTCCAGCAAATGAATAAATGAACAATAATAATGAAGTGTGCTCAAAAAACTGAGTTATATCCAAATACACATGCTGTGCCCCATATGATCTAAAACCTAACAGGTGGGCAAATCTAAGCTTGTTTTAATAAAACAAATATAAATATGCATATAATAAATAATACTGCTATTAATAATAACATTATACAAAATCAAATTGTTATGAATAAACTGAAAAAGCCCCACGAGATGCAGGAGGCATGCAAGTATGGTTTTTATATTTATGCAGGCTATGTTTTGTAATATTTTAATCCTTTATATTTCTATCCTATATATATCGTTATTATTTCCTATATATATCCTTAATATTTAAATTCTTTTTCATTTGTTAAGATGTTTGCGTATTGCTGTACATCCTGTTTGTATTAAGCAATGTGTAAGGGAGGCGCATAACTAACGCGCTCTGCGCTGGACTTTAGACCGGCTTTATTCTGGTCTATAGAACAGTCTATTATAGTTTCTCAAAATAGCAACGCGTCAGCAATGCGCCTCAACACGCCTCCTTTTTTTTAGACCAGAACGCCTATGAGTGCACATATGAGCGCAAATGCATTTGCTATTCAAACAGCGTGGCGCTAAACGTCAAAACGACTCTTGCGCCAAGCTGAAACTAGCAAACAACTATTGCGTCGTGCCTTGCACCACATTGTGCCGGGTTTGTGAGAGGGCCCCATATCTGTTTTTAAATCTGCATTCTTTCATTTACGTCACATTTCCCAACTGCGTCCCTTCATCAGTAGCAAGGATGCTGAGACTGTCATCCATGCATTTGTCTCTTTGCGCATTGACTACTGTAACGCCCTTTTCATTGGTCTGCCTGCCAGCCTCATCTCCAGATTACAGTATATTCAAAACTCCGCAGCTAGAATACTCACTCATACCAAACGTTCTGCTCCAATCTTGTACGACCTCCATTGGCTCTCAGTTGCATACTGCATTAAATTCAAAATTCTCCACCTTGCATATAGATCCTTAAATGGCCTTGCTCCCTCTTATCTTTGCAACATGCTTGTCCCCTACACCCCTACTCGCTCATTACATTCCGCTGACTCTGGCCTTCTTGCTGTCCCTCGGTAGCGCTCTCTTCAATGGGGGGCAGATCATTTAGTGTTATTGCACCCAAACTCTGGAACTCTCTACCACGCTCACTCCGCTCTGTTAATAATATCTCAGAATTCAAATCTTTACTTAAAACTCACTTATTTTCTGAATGCTTCACTTCTGATCTGACAAACTGACTACTTTATCTGATCCACCTGCACTCTGCTTATTTGTCTCTTAAAGGGCAAATGAAGCACTGAGTCAAGTTTACCTTATTTTGTACATTGTATTCCACTTTAATGAAAATATATTAAACAAACTCGATTAATGTAACCATTTAAAAGAAAACGGCATGTTTTACTATAGATTGTAGACCTAGGGCACCGCCATCTTGGAATGTTGCTGTGTCTGACATCACAGGGTTCCATTCGCTTAGAAGAACAGATACAATGGAAGTAAAGGAGACTGTAAAGCCTAATTTAACCCAATGCGTGAAGTTGTGGGTGTGGAGCTGGTACAAATACAAGCATCAGATGTGTGTCTAATATAAAAGTATAGATATTTATTCTATTTTTCTTTTTTTCCCTTTTAATTACTGTTCATTTGATGCACTTTGCTCCACCCTCTGACTGAACACAGACACTGGACTGCCTAATTTAACGTAATGCATGAAGTTGTGGATGTGCATCACAGAACTAGTGCAAATACAACAAATACAAGCATTTAAGTGTCTTCAGTTGTGTGTTTTTCTTTTGTTAATACTGTTTGTTTGATGCGCTGTGGTCCACTCTCTCCCGCTGCTCCAGCACTGCCTGACGAGGGGATTTACATTCAGACTAATGCAACGATTAAAATCATACATGACTTCATGCTTTATTAAGTCAGGTCTGTGTGGATTATGTCAAGACATATTCCCTTATCAGGTCGATCAAGTCGATCTCTCAACATGTATGAAGTATAAAAACCTGCCATGAGAAACACCGCGCTGATCTCAGTTTGGTTTGAACACGAGCAGAGGTGAGCGGCTGTAGCAGTGAAAAGTGAAAGTACCTGCCCCCATTACGTCAGCACCGGACCTGGTTGAAACCACAGGCAGTCAGGCAGCATAATACAGAGAGTGAATCATTACTGATGTAATGGAGGCAGGTACTTTCACTTTTCACTGCTACAGCCCCTTATGTCTGCTCGTGTTCAAACCAAACTAAGATCAGCACGGTATTTCTCATGGCAGGTTTTTACATCCTTACATCCATTTTACAAAAAAACCCCCGCTAAATTTCACTATCTATAATCCATAATAATAATAACTCCTGTATAGCAGTCCACAACATACTTTCACATCTGACCCTTAATGACACTCAGATCCCCTGTCAGAAATGACTAGTGGCTGGGATTGAGCTTTATACAATGTCTGGTATAATATTAATGTTGTTTTCTTGTGTTTACTTATGAATATGGCCACTGTAATGCACAGTACAGTTACATTCTTATTGGCACATTATATTGTTATGATTACATGATATTGTTGCCTTTAGTGATTTCCTGTGGATAAATACAAAAAAATAACGCAACTGGACTAACTACAGCAGTTGCCATCGTCAATCTCATATGAAGCAAGAGATATGATGTATGATGATGTGTGCAGGTGTTGTAGTGCAGTTTCTTGTGTAAACTTTTCCTTTCAAGGGCCAAGAGGAAGGGGTAGGGGTACAAAAATGGAAATGGGATTGGGCCTAAATCATTTAATGAGAATTTACACAACAGACAAACTATAACAGCCCTAGAGCCACAAAAAATCACCTGCTGTCTGCCTACTGACAGAAATCTTAAACATTACTTTTTTACCACAACTTCAATCCAGTCACCACTGATCTTGTCACTTTGGGAGTGTTGACACTTTTCTCCAAGCTTTTCATCTAGAAAGCTGCTGTGTAGTGTGTACATAGGTGAGATTGCTATGTCATGCGGTCTTGCCCTGTGCCCCGGTGTCCCATCAGCATCATCAGCAGGGCAGCACTGTACCTGCTAATGAGGATGGCCCACTCTGACAGCACTCTCATTCCCCTCCTGTCTTTTCATTTTCCTTCTTTTTCCCCCCTCTGTTCACCCAGGGGCAGGTAATTGGCTTGTGGCTGCTCTTCCTCTCAGCGCCTGTGATTTTTGAGAGAGTGCCAGGCAGAGCCACTGGCCCCCGTGCGGCCCTTCAAAGGTAGACTTTTTAGAGCGTGAAAGACAGAGCTGATTTACCGGGACCCAGACAGGCACTGCCAGCCTGCGTCCCACCTCAAGGACGGCCAATCAAAAGAGTCAATCAACCCCGGGGCTGGCGTGACGACAGCATGCTTTGTACCTGCTCAGAGCACATTAGTTTTGCACTACCAGCAGTCAGTTGTTGGTCTGCACATCAAAACAAGTTATTTTTAACCCGCTGTCACATTTTACCATCTTGATCTTAACATTTTGATAAGGTGTGGATGTTGAGGTTGCTGAGGTTGTGGGTTCGATTCCCAGGGAAAACGAGAACTGGTTTAGTGGCTTTATGAGTACCAGAATAATAAATATTGATGCTACCTTAATAAAATATCTAAATAATATATGCCTATTATCCAACCAATTTTATAACTAGTTTTTTGGTCACAAATAAGATTTTAGTATTTGACTTCAAATTAGACTTAAAGAGCCCCTATTATGGGTTTTTAAAAATGACCTTGTGACACAGCACTAAGTGAAGGTAAACGTCCAGCTGAGGTGCAAATCTGAAAGTGCACCATGTTTAAAATGGCTTATTATTGATTCTTTAACTAGTCGACTCAGAGTCGAATAAATTAATTGTGTTGGGTTTGGATCTTTTGCCTGAACGCGTCGACGTCAATGCGGTAATCACCAAATATGAAGTGCCGGATCTGGTAAAACATAAACGCACCTTTCCCTTCAGACACTAGTGGCGTGTGGGGGATCATGGTACTGATCATGAGAGAAGATGACGATCCCTGACAGATGGAGATTCGGCTGTGGGGAATAAAGCGTTAAAATTATAGCCAATCTAGTGCTGTGTTTGTTCCTGTCATTTTTTAAAAAGTTTTGATTGACTTTGTCAGACTTTGACAGGGACTTTGTCAGTGACTGTTACAGTTCATATGGACCAGTTTGTTCTTCCTCCGGATCATAACATGTAAGTGTAATTAAAATTTTTGCCTTGTTTTCTGTAGTTTGCAAAATATGTGTTTAATTGTGTGCTGTAACTTGTAATCACTCCGCTCTGCTTGTAATCACTTGTATATTATACATCAGTGCTTGTACTGTATCTCTCAGATTAAATCTCTATGGGCTATGGGCGATTTCACATATTGTGTCCAAAACCATGTTGAAAATGCGACATGTGCTTCTTCCTTTACCAATTTTAATTCGTTTCTGAACATGCGATCCTCTGCCTTTGCTATGGTAATCATCAGCTGTTCCTGCACACGCACGACTCTGATAGTTTTCAAAATAGTTCAACTTTTGCCACTGTGTGGATTAATACTTAATGTGTGTCGTTGTTACTTGGGGTTAGGTTTAAGCATAGAGTAATATGCTGGTCAGGGCCCAAATAACCAATGGGCATTATGGGCACGGCCCCTGCAAGGGCGGAAAAAAATGCTGATTTTGGAGTGTCTATTTAGGCCAAGTGCAAATAGTGCACCTCGTTGGAATAAGCTAGTTGAGTGACTCTCGCCCATCACTGTTTGATTGACAGAGACAACATAACTAAAAAGCGCAACCATCAGCAGCGTGAGTGGCATAGCTCGTAAAGCGCATGGCAACATGTTTTAATGCGATCAATCATGAACCCGATTCGAATCCAGCGTCGGATCAGCTACATATCAGATTTTGCTTACTCTTCATCCCAAGGAAGACATGTAGGAATCATTGAAAAGTGTGTGATTTATAGAAGACTCAGATTCATTGAACTTGATTGGAGAGGTGTTATATCCAAATCATATGCATTAAAAATACCCTTAAATATACGTTTTAGTACTGCTTCTGTGAACTTGAACAAGTACTGTATATTAAAATCCATTAATTTTCACTAGTTGTATTAGTATTTTTTTTACAAAGTATACTTTGAATGCTTTAAAAATAAGTTAAATCTTTGTAGACTAGAAATTTATGTACTGTATATCATTTATTTAAAAAATGCGGACAATGCATTATAGATTAATATATTATTAAAAAAATATATTATTATTATTAATAATTAATTCAACTATAGGGATGCGGCCAGGTAGAGGGCCTACAAGACATTGTGCCCAGGGGCCTCTGAATTCTTAATCCGGGCCTGATGCTGGTGTTTCACTTCATTGCCATTGCTGCAGTTGACCAATCACAACAGACTGGGTCATCGGACCAATCATAGCAGATTAGCCTCACACAAAGAAGGGGTTTGGGAACTAATGAATCACTGACCGAATATAGGAGTCATTGGGATAATTAGATAAAAATAAATCCATAATATAAGACAATGAAAATGTTTTTTAAACCTTGCATGCATATCAGCATATTTTTGGAGACCCCCAACACCAAAATATGACCTTTTATAATGCAAAATAGTGGCTCTTTAAAAAAATAGAGTGCATTCTCTTCAGAAAACAGCTCTTGTGCAGTACTTGTGAATCCATGCTTTTCTTTGGTGAAGGATTGTGAATTTTTTTAATAACATTTATAACATTGTTTTTTATAAAAACACACTCTCTAAAAACAGGTGGCAAAAAGCACTAAAGGTGGTTATTTGACTCATAATCAAAGATAATCTCCTTTAAGTGCTGCTAAGCACCTGTGTTTGGATAAGGTGCTACATAGAACTTTATCCACCCCAAAGAACCTCTGAAGAACCATTACTTGGCTTAACAGGTGCTGTATTGCACTTAATTTGGTTCCCCTATGATTAAGAGCTCATTAAACCACTTTTAATGCTTTTTTCATGAATAAAATTACTGATTTTGTTCGTGAGGGCACCAAGTCTAATTATTTTCAATGTTCACAAATAGTTGTTAAACATGTTTAAGTATAAACAGTAATGTATGCGTATTTATAAACATGTAAAAACTGTGTAAATGGCTCATTAGGGATTAATGGTGAATAAAAGGCTAAATTATACACCTTAAATACATCAAGCATGTTTAATTATTTAATTAATGAACTTCATATTTTTCACTGAAAATATATTTACCAAAATATTGAGTGCAGCTTAATTAAGATATTATTAAATCACATTATTCAACCAATAGCCTATTCATATGCCAGCTCATAGACCTTCCCTTATAAGAAAAGTGGGCAAAGATGATAGATTTAAATGACAGGTGTGAACGGGAATGTGTTTTCTTTGTCTGCTTTTTAATACCTGGCTGAAAATGGGCCTCCAATCCCATAGAATTTAGCCAGTGAGACAACAACTTCAAAGGCCCCGAAGTGTTTCCTCAATTTCTGTGCCTTATGCATCAAACATTGAGCTAATGGCCCATGGAAATTACATCTGAAGCTGACTAGTCCTCTAGTAGTAACCACCATAAGAAGTTCCTGACCTTTCAGGAAAGTGTGTGATCCAGAGACGGGTTTCATTTTGTTGGTACACATATACACGAGGCGGAAGGAGCTTCTCTTTTTCTCCGATTTTCAGAGCCGAGAGCTGCAAACTGCCTTCTGCTGAAGTTTTAGCTGAAACTTTGACATGCAAATTCAACTGGAGTGTGGAAACCCTCAGGGCTCAGTTAGAACAAGAAAGCAGGGAGAGAGAAAAAAGATGCGTTCGAGAGCAGGCTTTCAAAGTTGAAATGGCTGCAACTGCAGAGGGTTTTGATGGCGACGAGGCTTTTGTTGGTAATCATCAGCCCAATGAGATTAGCTGTCATGTAATTGTTAATTCTGTTATTGTTCGGTGGCGGTTTGTTCAAAGGGGTTCCGTTTTCATTCCTTTGCGTTACGCGCCATTGCACACGTTTGCATGTATGATATCTGATCTTCCACTATATTGAGCTTTGAGTCGAGTCTTTGAGTGTACTCAAACAGGGATTGTAGAGTCATTTGTTCTGGATCTACTCGTGTGGGCAAATCAAAGGTTAGCAGGATACTTCAGATTTATCGTAGGCCCAACCATTTTATATATGATGATAAAGGAGGACAGATATTCAGTCAGGTTTGTGCTTAGGGTTGTCCCTTTTCCTAAAAATCTTTGACATTTTCATTGTGACAACACATGTATTTTTTACATTGGTGATAATAAGAAATATTTATTGAATTACGAACAGATATTTGAAATTGTAAAATAAATGCAGAAGTGATGATGATAACTTTTATATTTGGAAGCTGTTAACCAATCTCTTATCAGATGAATACAAATCTGTATATGCATTTTTCCAGGCCAAGTTAACAAAACAAATACATTGGACATTTAGTTTTGTATTACGAAATACTGCAGAAAATAAATAAAATGCAAACATCTAGATCTTTCTTTTCCCAAAATTGTTTACAAAATATGTTTTTTTGTCACTTTAAAGAAGTTTCACACTGCCCACATCTTGTCTTTCTCCAGCAAAAAAAATAAAAAATAAAAACAAAGAACATCTGCTGTATACTATGTTTTAATTAATATGGAAGGCATATGTTAAACCATCATGTCCAGCTGCACACATCTGTAATATATGGATCAACCAGCAGTATTAAGCCATCATTTTCAGCTTTAGTTCATCAGGTCGATAACACCATGTCCTAACTATACGCGACACTCCAAAACACGATAAAAGGTATCTTTTCCATGTAAAAGGAGTTTTTATCCTAACCATCCACAACAGCAAAAACTTTATATTTTAAAAAAAACTTTTTCTATTTCTGAAACTTTGAGGCTGAACAGCAGCACAAACTACTATGACAATGATCACCTCAGGTGCTGATTATGTGCTTTATAGTATTCATTTCTACCAATGTGAATTTGAATAGCCTTTTATGTGACATTTATAGCCATACTGAAAGCAGCAGCAGATAGTTTACATCGGATCTTAAAAATAAAATAACTAGCAAAAATATAGTTTTGAAAAAGAACGTTAGGATCGTGACTTTCCAGTCGCCCAGCATGTACTTTCAATAATGTTAAAGTAAATAAAATAGATCATAAACATTAGTCATTTCATAGGGAGTGCAGTATACTATTCTGCACTTCTGAATGGCTCAGGTATGTCAGTGTTTCTGTTGTGTAAACAGACCGATTGCTTGTAACGTATTGTTAGAACATGGTTTAATGGTAAATTTAAAAATAAGGACTGTGTCAACCAATACTAATATGACAGCCCTGCATCACTAAATTCTAAATGTATTTAATGATATTAGCTTTTGCAGTGTTTCTTTTGCTATTTTTTGTAATAGTTCTAAAAGACTATAATATAGAAATTTAATTCATGTTTATTTATATAGCGCTTTTACAATGTAGAATGTGTCAAAGCAGCTTAACATAGTAGTTAGTAAATTAAAACAGTGCCAGTGCAGATTTCAGAGTTGAAGTTCAGTTTAGTTCAGTTCAGTGTGGTTTAAATTTCACTGCCGGAAGTCCAAACACTGGAGAGCAAATCCGTCAATGCACAGCTCCACAAGTCCCAAACCAAGCAAGCCAGTGGAGACAGTGGCGAGGAGCAAAACTTTATCAGTTGATGAAAGTGAAGGAAAAAAAATTTTTCCACTGGCTAAACGTCCTGTGCAGAGTCGCAGTCTAGGCGCCGGAGGCTGGACAATTCTGGATGTCTATCGTGGAGAAGCTGCAGGTTCAGATAGTTCAGACAGGAAGCGAAGTTGGACAGGGATGGGGGTGTGATCGATAAAGGACCGCAAGCCAGGATTGCAACTTGGGATGCCAGAAGCACAATTGTGCTTCTTTTGCAATTTTTGTAAGCAAATTATTATAACCTTGATTCATATAAGAGTTTCAGAAACACTCAAAAATCTTACTGACAAAATATATTTGAACAGTAGCATACCGTACTTGATTTAATATTAAGTTCTCAATATAGCATGGATAACGAATATCTCTATTTCCCCTTAGACCATGTACTTGATGTCTGTTGATGGTAAGAACCCATGCAGTAATCATGACTGAACTGAAAGCTAACTTTGAACTGGGTTATGTGGTTGGGTTCTCTCAGGCCTGAATCTCAGCAGCTAGTTACACTCATAAGCATAATGATGGGAAAATGCAAATAATGCCTCGGTTGGGGAAACCCTTAGACCCCTTTGAAAGTGTGTGTTCCCGATCATCTGTATGTGCTGGGGGTGTAATGAAGGACTTGCCCTGTCTTATCTGCTTCTGTGAGTCTCATCATTCATCTTGAGACAGCAGCTTGTGTAATTACCATCCCAATCTTTCATGTGTCTCTCTGAAACCAGTGCAACACTAGGCCTGCTCTTTCCTTTACTCACATTTAATGTAAATATGTAGCATTTCTTTAACTGTCATTTTTTTTCACAGATAGATTTCAAGTAGATTTGATGCTTTGGTGGTTGCGCAAAATATTCAACCAAATGCGATGCAAAAATTGACATGAAACAAAGTGTTTTCTTCCCTTTAATGGCTAGTGTCTGAGTGAAATGACAATGAAAAAAACTAGACTTAGGATGGGATTTTAACCAAGTTATAAAGCCATCATCGGAATTGATTATGTGTTTCCTATTGGTCAGTCTTGTGTGAGATTGTCAATGAGGTAGAGTTAAGTAAGTATGAAATAAATGTCAATGAGGAAGAGTAAGTAAGTGCTTTTGATTATGAATACAAAAGCACAAATAAATAAAAAAATGTGCACATGGTGTGTACAATATAAAAATTATAATGAAAATGAATGCTTTTCTGAATGTGTTTTGCGCTGATTACTGATGACAAGTTGGTGGTCACTGTCTTAATTAGTGACTCATTGACAATTAATTTAAATGATTTGTTCGATTTGCTGACTCATTTCACAACAGAGCATGTGATTTCATGAATGTTTCATTGAGTCAGTGGCCCCGTTTGTTTGTTTAAAGGTCTCCAGTTTTGCAGTGTTTACAGGGCAGTGTCTGCAGAATCTATCTGTGAAGCTTCAGGTCGAAATAGCCATCAGATCATTTTTAAACACATTAATACTTTGTGCTGTTTTTGATCATCTTCTCGTTGTCAATGTGACCAACAATGCACACCAAATAGGTAAATGCTGCTAAATAGACATCCATTATAGCGAAGTTACTGTAGAAAATAAACCTGATTAAATGTCCACAAACTGGGATTCTTGTTATGTGATTAAAGTGTCCTCATTTATAGTCGTGTGCACTGTGCAGCTGTGGTGAATCGAGCTGTTATGAATTACTTGGCTCAAAAAGTATCGTTCAAAATGCTTTAAAAACATAAAGGGTAGCACTTACTGCTTCTTGAGGTGCAGTTTGATCACAGAGAGTTGGAACAGATCTTTTAATCCCAGTTTCTTTGCAAATCCTGTTCTGTGGACATAATAAAATGTGTCAATACTGAGACATTATAATATATACCTGTCAGTCAATGTCAGTGGGCAGGGAAACCACACTGCCACATCACGGTGCGGTGGGTCACAAAATCGCTTGGATTTGGATCCTAGTTTAACATCAGGACCATGTTAATAATTTTGTAATTTAATTTCTATAGGACCCTGACATTCTCTAAATGCATGTATAATTAATTCTATCATTGTTATTTTTATTAAAATTACAATGCTAGAATGAATTATACATACATACATATTACATTCCTATAATTATTAGTATGCAGAATTAAAATTACAGTTAAAACAAAAGAATTCTGAGTATTATACATTAAATGACCATAATGGTCAAATTGACGACATGCAGTGTACGTTACTCTTCCTTATACCTTGGAATATGCGTGCCTCTGTTGCCCAGCAACTTCATAAATTAAAAAAATAAAAAAACTTTTTACTGAAATGGAAAAACTTGGCAAATGAAGGTGCCCCCTTTGTAAACGGTCTTGTAATTTGTATATATTTATAGGCTTTATTACAAAAAATATAATTATTTTAGAGTAATGACTTCATAATATATGTTCACAGAATATTCAAGCTCTCAAGAACCATTGAATGTAAATATGACTTGACAAAAATTGAGTTTGTCACAGTCTTAAATGAATGGTCAGAAAGACCAGTGCCTATTAGTTATAGAATCCTGGTTGTTTAAAAATATAAATATAAATAGTGCAGTGTCGCTCTGAGATGCACAAAACATCCTGCTCTGACAGAGTTATTTTGATGTGATATTGTGTGATGGTTTTGTAACTTGATTTGTAGAGGCTGCTAACTGCATACAAATTGGCTTTATGCTTTTGGACTTGAAAATGTGTTTGTTCCTGCAAAGTGTAACATACTGTAGTTTACCCAACATTCACTGAGCCGCAGAACATGCAGGGAGAGCACCAAACCAAATCTTTAGGTACTCTGAAAAATGCATTTGCATCCATATTTATAAAATACATTGCAGTGGAGAGAAGTCAATTTAGCTTATTTTATTTTATTTTTTTAACCTTTTATTTGTTTTTTTCCTTATCCATCAAAATAAAAGTTAGAACTCTCAGCCCACATTCACACAGCAGTGGACTACAATTTTCAGTCCTGTGTTTGAGTGATTAATGCAGGGAAATCCTTGAAAATGCTTGAATTGTAATCAAACAGTTTTTTTTACTTTTAAAATGTGCTTAGATTTTGGATGAAATGTTTGAAAGTGCAATTGTGTTGCATTCATATTAATTCATCCTACTAAATAAGAAATAATAATGAACTATTTAAATAAAATATTATAATATAATATTATAACTATTATAAATGAAATAACTGAGTCAAATCAAATTAAAATAAACAAGTTTAAGACGAAAGGTGACACATTTAAGGTGCAAATAAAATAAAAATAAAATAGTAAATGACACTAATTCATTGTTGGGCTTATAGGACCAACATGCCATCATTTTCCTTAGAATACGTTACTTTACTATAGAACACAATAATGATTAGCACCTGATATAATGTGATGAAATATACATATGTAAATATGTAATGTGTTATACTGTATTAAATTTACTGTAAAAAAATTACAATTTTGGTTCTGTAAAAACTGTAAATTTACAAGCAGACAATTAATAATTGCATTTGTTACAAAAATTACAATTGTATTTTACTGTAAAACAGCACCATTTTACAGTAAAATTTAAATTTGTTTACGGTGTACTTGCTTATAGTGTTGCACAACAGAAGAATGAATTCACCAATTGTTTTACAAAAACAATCTTGACTGTTGAAGATCCAACAGGGTAAAATAATACTGTAGTTTTTAGAGCAATGTTTTACAGTTCACACTTGCTGGAAAAGTGCTGGAAAAGATAATATCGCTTTAAAAAAGTGCTTCAAATTTGACTTTGGAAAAAGTGTAGGAACCCTGTTAATATGGTAACTAAATTCTGTAACTGAATACAGACCTGTACATTTTTTTTAGCCCTGCTCAAATGCTCAGCCCTTTACTGGGGTATAAATGAGATTTGACAGATGAACTCTTGCATCGGTTGAACTTCTGTTGTGTCAGATGTGGTAAGACTTTACAGATTTGGATGTTGTCACAAAGCCCTGTTGCACAGTGTATCTAAACGTGGTTGCCATTTAATCTTTTAGTGCTTAATCTTATTTTATACTCACACATTTAAAGGGCACCTATGGTAAAAAATCTACTTTTCAAGCTGTTTGGACAGACATATGTGCATGTATGGTGTATAGACTGTCATATTGGGGTCATATAAGCACACCCAGTGCTTTTTTTTTCAATTTAACAACATAAAAAACGGTGGACCAATTGGAGCTGTTTTCAAATCGACCGCTACCTGACGTAGGAGTGCGGTCCCCCCGCCCACCAATATTGATTGAAAGGCGTGTCATCATATCCTCAGTTTGTTGATTCACGTCCGCCATTTTCAGCGTGAGTCGAAGCGATATCACTAAAGGAACACCCTAGCTCTATTTTTAGATGCAAGGCTCATTTGGCTCAACACAAGATCAATATTCTCCACATTATCGCTCTAATCGGAATTATTGGTTTTATCTTTAGGTAGGTTTGCAAACATGTGTACTTCTCATTGAGTCTACCTTATACTTCAGCCGTTTGCATTTCTCGCGATCCCAGAAGCTCCCTGTGATCTTAACTAGCATGCGTTTTAGAATTCTAAACATAGGTTTCTATCAGGGTACACTCAAGTCGACGGCTGGGCGCAGCGGACTGCTGCAGAAACCTATGTTTAGAATTCAAAAATGCGTGGCGCGACGATTCGGGACACATGTTTCTGCTGCGCTACAGAGAGTGTCTGGTGTGCCGTGTCGCGGCTTCAAGCGGCGCATCCGGTGCCTCAGTCAAAGTTGATTCAGTGTGTGTGGTTATTAGTTTCTGTGTACAAGCTCGGCACTTGAAACTAGCACACAGTTGGCTGTAAAACTGTACAAAGACACAAATGATTTTGTACTCTCTGCTTGGTCTGTGTCAGAGTCGTACATGTACGATCTTCTCTCTCCTTCTCCGTCTGCCTGTCAGACTGTTGCAAATGCAGAGCGGGTGAGCTCATGGCCCTGCCCACTTGTTACGTTGGCGGGAAGCCGAAACTAATTTACATGTGAAGCAACACACCCATAAATCAGCGAACTGTGGACACGCCCCCAACATGACACTTTTTAACACATAATAAAAAAATCTGAATTGTGTTTTAAACTGAACATAAACTGACACACTCAGAAGAACCATAATATTAATATTAAATCATAAAAAAGAGGTAAACTATGTTCCCTTTAAGTAATTTGCAACAACCACATTCAACAACCAAAGTAATTCTGGAAAAGTGGAGATAATGACAACTGCATTCTACCCAATTTGTACAGAACTGAATTGAATATCTACGTTGTTTAAGAAGTCACATAAAGTAGAGTCTTAACTCATTGTTGCCAGATCATGCGTGAAAAGTAACCCTAAATCCAAAGCCTTTATCATGAAAGTAAACCTTTCACTTTAACTCCACAAACTGGATTTCATAATTTCAAAGCGGACAACACTTTAAGGGTTCACTTTGAGAAGTAGAATTTAAAACAAACAGAACACAATGTCTCTTTTGACTGTAGTTTACTATCTGCAACCATAACAATCAAATACCAAACATGTAAATGCACACAAATATTGCACACAATAGGATAATTGAATGAATTCACTTCTGTATTTAAATGCAGTTTTGACATCAAAAAGTTTAGTGTACACATGGTGAAGGAGAATACAGACTGTAGTTTTATGTTTACTTTATTTTCTAAAGAATGTGTCACACATAATCTGTGCAATCAATTGAATCTGGATTTTGATTTCGACTTTGAGTGGAAACAATCACAAAATCTATGTAATTGCAATTTTTTTTTTTGGTACATGACGCTTTTTAAAGATCAGGAATTTAAAAGGCATTTAAGCAAAAAAAAAAAAAAAAAACAGTGGCGGAAGCGATTCTATTGTTAGGAAACAGTTTGGCTATTTACATCTGGTTTTAAGGTGGGTTCTGTTGATCAGTTGACATGTAGACAATGTAGACACTACTCTTTTACGCCTGCCATTTAAATACATGTAGGCTAAGTAAAGGGGAAAAATCTTCCTTTAAAGACACATTCTTCTTTCTTTGTTAAGTACTTTTCAGTTTTTCAAATTTTATTCATACATTTTTTTGCCTGACATTTGTATTTATTTATTGTGTTTAAGACACTGTTCATCTTTCTGGTGTTAAATGCTATTTGTACATTTGATTATATTATATATTATTTGTTATATTTTATATTATTTGTTATATTATTTTATATTCTTTTAAAGCAAATTCACTGATTTAGTTCATAAATGCTACTTCTTTCCAAAGTAACAAGTAATTGTGTAAAATAGTCGTTTTTTTCAGTAATGACCAAAATAATCGTTATTATGATTTTTTTTTTCCTGTTAACGAGCAGCTATAGTTTGTCATAACCCAGCATTGTGTCAAATATAAACATCCCAGTAGTTGTGTCAAAAATTAAGGGCTCCATTTTAACTATCTAGGCACAAAGTCTAAAGCACATGGCACAAAAGCATTAAGGGTGCGTCCGGTTTGCGCTGAGGCGCATGGTCTGACAAGGTTGTGCTTAATCTCTTAATGATTTATGGGTGTGTTTTGAGCATAACGTGCATTAAACCAATTAGAGTCTCATCTGCCATTTCCTTTAAGAGTCAGTTGCATCACGCATTTGCTATTTACATAGCGGACTTTGTAAGTGGGAAAACAGAACGCTTTACTAGCATGCAGTTGGTTAAAACAGCAGTGAGGATAAAGAATGAGCCTCTTCCATTCAGCCTCTTACTTTCCTTTTACTCTTTACTTTACTCCCTTACTTTCGTGGATAAGGAAAGGTGTTGTACTCAGCCTACATATTTAATTTAGTTTGTTAAGGACAAAGATTTGTTTCAAAACTATTTCTAAATTTGTTTCTAATTTCCAGCAAGGGAATAAATAAACAATAATAACGAAAAACTGGTCAAAAGACTGAGATACCGAACACAAATGCGATTCTTATGCCCTAGATCAGGCATGTCCAAGCTCGGTCCTGGAGGGCCGGTGTCCTGCAAAGTTTAGTTCCAACCCCAATCAGACACACCTGGGCTAGCTAATCAAGCACTTACTAGGCTTTCTAGAAACATCCGTGCAGGTGTGTTGAGGCAAGTTGGAGCTAAAATCTGCAGGACACCGGCCCTCCAAGACCGAGTTTGGACACCCCTGCCCTAGATGGTGACGCATACATCTCCAAAACTCGACAGGTGGACAAATCTAAACTTGTTTTTATTAAAACATGAATAAATATGCATATAATAAATAATACTGCTAACAATGATAACATTATACAAATGCAAATTGCCATGAATAAACTGAGAAAAGATCCTGAGTGTATTAAGCAATGTGTAAGCATTCAAACCTGCCTAGGTACATTACTAACATACTCTGCGCTGGACTTTATACCAGCATTTAGTTGATCAATGGCACAGTCTATTTCAGTTCCTCCAAATAGCAATGTGCCAACAATGAGCCTTGACACACCTCTTTTGTAGACTCGCACACCCATGAGTCCACAAAGTGGCGCAAATGGATTTGCTATTTAAACAACGTAGTGCAAAACGTAAAATTAGGGTTGCACTGGTCTGAAAATAGCAACAAATCGCACCATACACGACTTGTGCCTTTTCGCACCGGGTGTATGATAAGGCATGATATGTAGAAATGTAACCCAACAATTGGATTGTCCAAACAACCCAGCATTTTTAGTGTGTAAACAGTGTTGAAGCACACAGTATATTTTAAGCTGCTGTGTGAACATTTGAAGAAGAAAATGCGGTTATCAATCCCAAACACTGACAGATTCAACGTGGCATTAGAAAAGTGATAGCGCCAAACCTGTCAGTGTCACAAAATGGCTTATATCTTCCATGCATTATGTCAGCATCTGCAATGTCTTTGTGATTGTTGTGCTTCTTATACTCTGGCAATGGTTTGGGCTAGATTGTGGATTTGGTGTCTTGTTGTGTCCATGACTTCATCTGCTTGGTCCATGTCAGGCCCCTTGCTGCTCAGCCATACTGACAGCTCCTAAACAGCTGATTTGTCAAAGGCTCGGTGGACAAACACGCTAAACGCTCCCTAGCCTACCCGTCAAATGTGCCCCGAATACCAAACAGATTCTGGCTGAACCCAGTCAAGCACAGGAAGAATGATGACATCAAAGAAAGGCGACTGTCAGCACTCCAGTCAAACTGTCACCTCATAAGCTCCGCCGCCGTTTACATTTTTTTTTTATAGCTGAGTTTTTTATCGGGATCACATTTGCAGGCTCCATTTTTTAAAGGCTGTGTCTTCTTATTCATGCTTCAGGATTTTAAAGGGGAGTAAATCTTAAGGGAGCTGTCGTAGTAATTGAGAGATCATAGAAAGTAGCCAGACTTATCCTGTTCAAAACTCTTGGGATAAGGGGTTGTGTTCGTTCACTGGAATAGGTTGAATGCCTTAAATAGCTTTAGATCAAACGCTCAGGGATCAAGGGTTGAGGTTCAGGCTCTGGTTCTAGGTTAGCAAAGATGTGGGTCAGATGCCTACCATTATTGAACCTACTTTTACTATTATTATTTTTGACCATGGTGTATTGTAGTGAAACATAACAAATATTTTATACATATATACATATATAACATATACATATATATATATATATATATATATATATATATATATATATATATATATATATATATATATATATATATATAAATATAAATAAATATATATATATATATATATATATATATATATATATATATATATATATATATATATATATATATATAAATATAAATAAATATATATATATATATATATATATATATTTATTTATATTTATATATATATATATATATATATATATATATATATATATATATATATATATATATATATATATATATATATATATATATATAAATAAATAAATATATATAAATAAATATATATTTAAATTTTATTGTTTTTCTTGTGTCATTGTTGTAGTTTTATTTAACAATAAATATAAAGAATAGGTTAATCATTCAGATATTAATTGTTTTGACATTTTACTTATTGCTTTTGCCAACAAATACAACAATAGTAGTATGATAAAATAATAATAATAGTTATTATTGCTGTTGCTGTTGTTGTTTATTTACATTGCTATTATTGTCGTAGCTTTGTAAATCTGATTATGAAATCTGAACTATTGCATGAATAAAATAATATAGTACGTACTATGGAGTTTAGAAGCATACTTGAATTAATCTGTCGTAGTATTTATATGGTTATGGTACAACAAGACTGTAGTAATAAACAAATGATCCAATAGGCTACATTTTTCTACACTATAATCTCACACTATTACAATGCATCACAGTTTACACAAATGTTGCAGTATTTATAACAGTTTACTAGTATTCTGGTCATTCATTCATTAATTGGCATTCATTAACAAAGAGCTGTGCTGCACATTATACACTTTAGTTTGATTCAAAAACATATTATAAATTACTATAGTTTTTTCCATGTGGATAATGTTATACTGTATCTTCCAGACATATACACAGATGGAAAAAAAACAGATGAAAGCATACAAAAGCATGGACGCATAGTCTACATTATTATTATTATTATATGTATTTTTAGTGGACTTTAAACAGTGCTCCACATAATAACCGTCTAGTTTTGCTCGCAAGGGTAGCATTTATTTTTTATTCTGTCAATAAACTTACCATGAAACATTATTATATAACACATTAACAAATAATTCACATAACTAGGCCTGTATATAATCTTTATTAGTAATGTCAAACGAAATTATCACATTCAAAAACAAGTTTGTGCACATGGATGTATTGAATGAATGTTTATTACATGCTGCCACCTTTTCTTCTGTTTTTCAGCCAGTTCTTTTAAACTTTTTCTCCTTAATAAGCAAAAACTTTTGGAACTCTATAAAAATTGTTTGGCATTTACCATTTTGGCCATTATAAACAACACAAAACATAAAGATTTTGATGTTCTGATAGTGATTCATAAGAATCACTTCTTGGCCATCATCTCACATGTCTTCAATGACGTCATGTGAAAACGACCTGTATAAAAATCACAATAAAAAGACAACAAAGAAAAACAATAGCATTATTATTACTATTATTATTATTATTATTATTGTTACTACTATTATTATTATTATTATTATTACTATTATTATTATTATTATTATTACTATTAGTAGTCGTAGTAGTAGTAGTAGTATTTGTGAGTGCTGTTTTGTTTTTTGTGTTTCACTGCTATTCACTTTATTGTTTCGACCAAATGTCCGCTCAGGTATATTAATACCCATAATTTCTGATCTTGTGGAGATATTTTTGTTCCCCATGAAGAAAATGGCTCATAAATTCTACAGATTTGAGTATTTTGAATATTTGCAAAATGCTTTCTCTATGGGTTTGGGTTCAGGATTAGGGTTAAGAATAATATACAGTCTGTATACAGCTAATATTAAAAAAAATCATTATGGCAATGGGAGTGCCCCATAAAACATCAAAACCCAACATGTGTGTGTGTGTGAGCACCACTTTTGAAGGAGCTTTATTTCATCCACTCATAGTTTGAGAAGCCGATGGAGGGATTTGGTGCGTCTGTCAATCTGATGCCTGTTGTGGTTTTGGGGATTGGCTGTTTAGAGGGTGTCAGTCCAGAGATAATGTGCACATCCTCCCCAGATACCAGCCTCACTGTCCCTGCTCTCTGCTGATAGTCTCACAGCAAAATAACACAATACCTGCTCGCTGATCCACATATGCAGACAGATCAGTGTATGGGTTACACTTCTGCTTGAGCGTGTTGTAGTAAAAGCATATGTTGGTCTTTTTTTTCTTGTAAGATTATACTTCTTTGTCGCTCACTTGACCCAGCTCTTTCCTGTGTATTAATAACACAGTGGCACAGGATTTAATTGAATCATTTGTTTATTTCTTTCTTCGTTCATGAGTCATTCCCTTTTAAAACTCTTTGTCGGCAAGTGGCTGTGATTTCTACAGCAGTAGTTATTGAGCTAATGCTTTAATCTGAAGTTACAGTTATTATAGTACGCTTGTTACAATATCACATAAATGCTGTTCTCAGCACAGTGGTGGCAGTTAAACCTAACTTCACCACCTAGTGAATTACCACTGCACCATCCACTTAAAAAAAAACAAGAGAATGCAATTTAAAAAGGCAGAAACTGACATGTAGATGTTCATAGACAGAATAAATTGTAATTTTTTTTACCTTTGCTTATGTATTGGCACAACAGCTTAAATTCAGTTTTTGGTTCAACGTGCAGTGCTTAAAGGGGCCATAGAATGCACCGATATAATATGTTTACATTTGTTTTTTGATTTCTGCTGTACATAGAAGTTACTGTATGTGGCTTTGGTAAGTGCAAAAATGCAGCAGAAGCTGTTTTATATGTCTGTTTATAAGCCTAGGAAATGTTGTTTGAAGGAAAAACAGTTTTTACCTTATTTGGATGGCTTGTGATTATTAATGAGCTCTGCTCTCGAATTCCCTTTCAAAATCTCTTTACAGTATGGCTCTGACTACCTTGGTTTATGTCTCTAAAACTCACAGCATCATGTAATCTTACTGTGCATTCACACCAAAAGCGGCGAGAGGGTCAAAGTAGCCCAAAGTCGTTTATTTTTAATGGGAGCTGGCGGTGATAATGGGTGAGGAGCGACGCGGTGCGTGTTCGCCGGTGTGAGTGTCGAGGGGAACTTTATGGTAATGATCTATGACGTGGTTCAGCGGCAACCAGTTGAAATGTAGATGTCCACCGCTTGAGAGGAGTCCAGAGAACACAGTCACTGTGAACTTTGGTTCCGAGCACAGTTGTTCCCAAAGGTTTAATTATTGCAGTCGCTGGATTTCCAGTTATTTCCAATGTTTACTTACAGGGACATACATAAAAAAAAAGTTACTGGGGAGTTGATGTGCATTATTGTTATTTTTTTCTTTTAAAAAAAAGCGTGAATCTCATGCTAAATATAACGACAGTACAAAACAGTATTGAAACAGTATTGCTGTTTCAGAACATTTCAGCCATGGACCCATATTGAATAAGTTGACCAAAGCCACAGCACATGCAACAACTTAATCTTCCATAGTTTAATTTAATCAACAACATTTTCACGTTAGAAAGCATGTTTTTATGCCGGAATGTAACTGATTTGCTGATAAGCGGCAGTGGCCCCTTTAAATATGAGATCAAAGTAACGAATTTTGACGCTGCCGGCAGAGCAGTGAAGGCAGACATCGTTGTCGGCAGGGCGGCCAGAGCAAACTTTGACGCTCTCACTGCCTTTGGTGTGAATGCACAGTCAGAGCTATGTGAGTAAATTCATTCATCCATTTTCCTTCAGTTTAGTCTCTATTTCAGAGGTCGCCACAGGGAAATGAACCGCCAACTATTCCGTCATATGTTTTTTGCAGCAGATGCCCTTCCAGCCACAACACAGTATTGGGAAACACCCATACACACTCATTCACATATGCAGTCATACAATACGGCCAATTTAGTTTATTCAATTCACCTATAGCACATGTCTTTGGACTGTGGGGGAAATTAGAGCACCCGGAGGAAACCCATGCGAACATGGGGAGAACATGCATTAAACAGTGGTGATTAGTTAAGTGATTGTAAACAATTTATTTAAGCTGAATCTAAACAAACAAATTAAGTTGAACATTCCTAAATTGAATTTGTTTGCTTAAATTCAGCACGAATAAATTGTTTGCAACAATTTTGCAGACATCATTTTTTTCAGTGTAACATAACGTAGTAACATGAGTAGCCAGTCTCTTGTTCTCATTGACCTGTTTTTCACCTGAATTTTATGCTCAGGGTATTTTCATGAGAAAAAGGCAACAGTGGTGTTTGAGACTCACAGACTGTCATTTTCATGTTCTGAATTCATATTATTCAGCTTTGCCTACACACTCAGAAAAAAAAGGTGCAAAAGCTGTCACTGTACCTTACAGGTCCACATTAGTACCTTAAAAGAACATTTAGGTTACACTTTTGTACCTTTAAGGTACTATGAGGTACACATTTGTACTTGTTATGTATAAATATGTACTTTTAAGGTACAAATGTGAACCTGATAGGAATACACTATGAAGTGTACACTATGAAAAGATACCACTCCAGTGACACCTTCAATACCTTTATATCTGATAATGTAGGTGTATCCAGATTTTCATTCTATGGCAAATAATTCTTTCAGTTTCTTGCCAAAAACATAAATACAAGTTCAAGAAAATGAATACAAGTCAGCAAACCGCACCATAACAAATGTTAAAGTGTCATGTTTGAAAGGGTTACAGGCTTAAGGTTTTTGCTGTTGTTGCCTATTATAAAGGAAATACTGTAAATGAGTGATTGATTGAATTACCTAAAATTTATGGTAATAAATGGCTCAAAATGCAGAAGAGAATAAGGCCATCAAATGAGTGCATGTTTTAAATATATATTAATACATCACAATGTTCATATGTGCGTATATATAAAAGTGCAGTGTTTTCTGTTAAACATGTAAAGAGTTAATGAGGAATTTAATTTCAAAAAGGTATATGCAAATGTGGTCAGTGAATGAATCTAACACTAGCTATGAATATTAATCACTGATTAGAATAATGAGTTCTATATAAGGCCAAAGCTGGGAACTCTGGCTGTGCTCTTTGCTAACGTCACATTATGAACGAATAACCTTTCTCTAGATTATATCTGTGCACTCACATTTTGCTCATATTGTTCATCACATCGCTTGTCTCCAGGGGGAACAAGCGCAGACCTCTGACCGTCCCTGTGACCCACATTTACCCAGATTTGAATGAGCAAATGTTCCATGTTTTTCATGGTTTAGTGCATGCCGTGTGATCTTCACCACAGCTGGGATGCACAGATGTAGAGAGAGATGATACTGTACTTTTTGGCCATAGGCCATAAGGAGAGCAAAGATTCAGAGACAGTTTGAGGGAATACTTAGGGAATACTTGAGGGAATACATGAATAGCCCACAAATGGATATATTTTCTCTCTTAGTGTACAGGATGCTGAAGAGGTTTGTCAGATGAAATGCTCTATATTCAAGAAAAAGTTGAACTATATAAAGCATTTGATGTAGTTTTTTTATAAATCTTACAATTACCTTTTACTTTATTATTATTACTATTATTTACTTTATTGTCATTATTTACTCCCCAGCAGTGTTGTTCTATATCCATAAGACTCTTCAGAACTATAATGTAGATATTTTTGCAATATAAAAAAATACATTTTGTAAGATATATTGAAATCTGCAAGATTTCTTACTCAAAACTCTAATGCTGCAGAATGTTCAAAAATAGATAAAAGTATATCCATATGAATCAACCACAAAAAAAAAAAAAAAAAATTACCAAAAATCTGTTAATTAACAGTTTCCATATTTTCTGATTCACATGTGTTTTCCATTTTTTTATGAATTGTAATATGGGAAGTTGATCTTTGCTCTGTTACTTTGTTAATCTATATAATCTATATAAATATATCAATAAAGTGAACTTTCTTGACACTTTAGGTTTTTTTTTATTCTGCAAAATAACAGAAAATGTACTGGTGGTTTATTACGAGGTATTAACACCAACCCAGACAATCAACATAGGCTAACTATAAAAACGTAGCCTATACATTTCTAGAGATTGTGAATTATGCGGCCAGAAGTACGTTTGGCTGCATTTTATCTTTAAAACAACTACTACATGCTACTGGGCAGTATGACGCCGTTCCTTTTTGCGCTTACCAGCTGACCATTTACCTCCATATGGTTTCCGCTGTTACCAGTTTGTCCGTTAGCTCGACATGTATGTCGGCAAACTTGAGATGCAGAGCGGAGTTGACCACGTCAGCGGGCTTTGAGTCCGGTGAAGAACAGTTGTAAAAACTGTTAAGAAAAAAACAAAAGCTAAAAAATAAAATAAACAAGTAAATAACTTGTGGTAAAATCTGAAAATGTGGTAAAAAAAAAGGGGGAGAGCTTATTAAAACACTGCGGTTAGGTTTAGGGAAGGGGTGAGTGGGTCAATTGGTGCTTTTTAAAACACTATTGGTTGGGTTTAGGGAAGGGAGAGGGTGGAGGGATCGTCGATTGGTCAGTCAGTAAGTTGACTGCGGCCTCTGAGGATTTACATGAGAACAACAGGTGTGAATGGCACTCATGGGAGAATATTGAGATCTGGAAAAGCGTACACAGCGGCCTCTGGTGAATTTTCGAAAACAAAAACTGAAAAAAAAAAAAAACGTGTAGCTCCTGCGATGTATTTTGCTTTAATTCAGAAATGTATATAGAGGTACATAATCAGAACAAGCCTAGGTTGCAGACAATATATCACGTCAATCTATAAATAATGTCAATAAAAGTCACTTTTTCATGCTTTCCAAAATCAAAAGTTGTTGGGGGAATCATTAAGGTCCCACAATGCAATTAAAAAGCATAAGCATAAAAAAAACCCAAAAATGTTTGGGCTAAAATTGTTTTAAATGATAGCTAGTCGAATGGTATGAAAACAATGAGCAGCAAATGAGCAGCATTGCATATGTATCGTCTGACTCTTCTTTACATCTGTAAATGTGTGGCCTTTGTTCATGACATCTCCTCAAACTCCAATTACCCACTTTGGCATACGGTATTTAGGGTGCCATAAAAACCTTGCTCTTGACTACAAGAAAGCTCATAGACCATGGTCAATCAAGCCGTAGAAGTGACAATGGAAACACGATTGCCCCTGGCATGTAATAGCAAACCCGCCTTTGGCACAAAAGTAGAAATGCAGCTGTTTGTTCTTGCAGAAGTTGAAATGTGCTGTTTTATCAGGCTCCTGTGTGTAGGTTCAACAATTTCACTTTTATGGCTAATAATAAGTCCTTTGCATGGTCTTCAAAGTGAAATATCTCAACATAGAAAATGAGCAGTATTCTTGCCCTCCTTTTTGCATCTAAACTCTTCATACCCACCGATATATGGTCATATCCATAAATAAAAGTGATTTAATCTGCTTATTTTATAAAATAATAAATGGCTCATTAGTAGACTGCTATTAAACTGCTCAATTCCTATGCATTTATTGTTTGATCTCTTAATTGCTGTTTTAAAAAATCAGAGGTTTTGGTAAATGGACTTTAAATGGAGGAACAGAAAGTTCTCAGATTACATTAAAGTGTCTCTTTGTAATTTGTGTTCAGAGGATAAATAGAAATCTAATTAGTTTGGAGCAGTGCAGAATTTTTATTTCTGATCGAGCTAACATTTTTACAATAGTTAACAATATTTAATATCAAGACTTAATAACAAACAGCTTTTGTGTCCCTGGCTGACAAAACCAGCATTAAGTAGTAAGTTGGCAATAGTCAAAAACACATTGAATGGGTCAAAACGACTGTATAGATTTGATGTTTATGTCAAAAATCATTAGAAAAACAAGTAAAGAACATGCTATGTTAAAACATTTTGTAAATTTCCTACTGTAAATGTATTGAAACTAAATTTATGATTAGTACTGTGCATTACTAAGCACTTTGTTTAGACATTGCATTATAAAAAGGTCATATTTTGGTTTTGGGGGTCTCCAACTGCAGACTGATATCATGCAAAGTAAAAAAAAAACACTTTCATTGTCTTATAATATGCATTTATTTTTATCCAATTACCCCAACGATTCCCATATGATTTGTTCAGTGATTAATTTGCCCCCAAACCTCTCCTTAGCGTGAGGCTAATCTGCTGTGATTGGTCCTATGACCCAGTCTGTTGTGATTGGTCACCTTAGTTCAGCACGAGACAGAGAGAAACACCCACCACGGCTATGAAGTAGCCGAGAGAGTGTGAGAGCCCAATGCAGGAATGCAATAAAGCAATGCAGTTAAACACCAGCATATCACTCTTTTCTTAACCCTAACCACAAGTAATAACGACACACATTCAGTATTAATTCACACAGTGGCAAAAGTTGAACAATTTTGACCGAAAATTTACCGCGCCACGCATGTGTAGTAACAGCTGATAGTGGCCTTAGCAAAGACAAATGGTAGAGGATACCGAGTTCATTTACACATTTAAATCGGTAAAAGGAAGAAGCATGCATCGTGTTTTCAACATCGTTTTGGACTCGATTTGTGAATAGCCCAGATGTAGAAGTACAAGCACTGATCTATAATAGATAAGTGATTACAAGCTGCGTGGAGCAATTACAAGTTACAACACACAACCATTTTATTTACGCTTACATGTTATGATCCAGAGGAAGAAGAAACTGCTACATATGAACTGTAATCACGTTTTACCCAATCCAGTACTACATATTTGGTGATGTTTCTAACCCAACACAATTCCTTTATTCGACTCTGAGTCAACTATTTCTTTAAAGAGCCCATATTATACATGAAATAGGGTCATATTTAGGTTGTAAGGGTCTCCAACAACAGTCTAATATGCATGCAAGGTCATAAAACACTTTGATGGTCTTATAATCTGCATTTATTTTTACCTAATTATCCCAACGACTCCCATATGAATCGTTCAGCGATTCATTTGTTCCCAACCCCCTCCTCAGCGCGAAGCTAATCTGCGCTGATTGGACCGATGACAGCCTGCTGCGATTGGTCGACAGTGACAGGCTTCAGCACGAGACAGAGTAAAATGCCCAGCTGGTAATCAACTATATAAAAGTAGTCACAGTGCACACACGCTTCATAGTGTAAGGCTTTTTTTACACACACACACAACCCTCCTCAGAAGAACTGGGGAGATCGACGCGAGTCTCTCTCTCTCCCTCTCCCTCTCTCTCTCTCACACACACACACAACGCTCCTCAGAAGAACTAGGGAAAGCGACGCGAGTCTCTCTCTCTCTCTCTCTCTCTCTCTCTCTCTCTCTCTCTCTCTCTCTCTCTCTCTCTCTCTCTCTCTCTCTCTCACACACACACACACACACACAACGCTCCTCAGAAAAACTAGGGAAAGCGACGCGAGTCTCTCTCTCTCTCTCTCTCACACACACACACAACGCTCCTCAGAAGAACTAGGGAAAGCGACGCGAGTCTCTCTCTCTCTCTCTCTCTCTCTCTCACACACACACACACACACACACAACGCTCCTCAGAAGAACTAGGGAACGTGACACGAGTCTCCTGTCTCCTAGCTTACGATCGATCGACATAGCAACGACAAACGGCAGTGGAACGCGAGCTCACAAAAGCCTTTAACGTTAAATCCGTAAACAAAGCGGCACGCGTCGCGTTTTTAACGTGGCTTACATGCGATAAGAGAATATAAAGAGTAACCGCGTGTACTGTACCAGGTTAACAACTCATCTTTGGGTAGAGACTGTCAATATTATCCATCTGAGCACAGCGTGACTTCATTCGACCGGCGGCGTCTGTGTGTGTGTCTAGTGTTTTTTCTGTGTTAGTGGGCGGGGCCGCAGGTTTCAAATCTCCCTGGTTTGCGCGCGTAACTACTGGCGAGGCTTGTGTTTCGTGGCTGCGTCATCGCGAAACACCTAATGACTCGTTATCAAGGCGACTCGTTTGAAGCACTATGAGTCGACTCTTTTATAGATGAATCAATAGTTTTAAACACTGTACACTTACAGATTTAAGCCTTAGCTGGATATTTCACTTCACTTAGAGCTGTGTTACACACTACATGGAAGGGCATTTTCAAAAACCCATAATATGGGCTCTTTAAAGAATAAGTAGTTTTAAACACGGTGCACTGTCAGATTTAAACCTCAGCTGGATGTTTTCATTCACTTATTGCTGTATTACACACTGCACGGGAGCTCATTTTCAAAAACCTATTATAGGGGCATTTTAAAGACAATTTTATAAGTATATTTAAATATTTTTTTAATCCCCAGATTTTCAAATAGTTGTTTCTCTGCCTAATAATATCTTGTCTTAAAAACGTATACATTGTAGGGGTGAGCGGATCGATCCTAATATTGATAGTATAGATACCAATGTTGGTATTGATATCAGATTGATGGTAGCCTTCCAAGATTGATACTTTTATTTAAATTTCATCTAATTTACGCTAAAATACATTGCTCCTGTTTTATAAAAGAGCGGACATGTCTCTAAATACCCCGCTCCTTTTATATCTTGCATGCACCGTTGCTCCTCCCTGATCTGCTGTTATTAGTTGTCCTTTCATCACGTGACTCAGCAGCGCCAAAGCCCAAGCACTTTTGGCTGTTCTGAGATGACTGAAAGAAAGACGAGCGCTGTTTGGAGTTATTTTACTGCAGTAAACGGAAATATTGCAAACTGCAATGTTTATAGGAAGTCCATTCGATACTGTGGCAACACCTCAATTCTACACAAACACATAAAACAACGCAAAAAAGAGAACGCCGAGCTGCAAAAGAGGAGAGAAGAGGAGCAAATCCTCCAGACAGACCCCCAGCAGTGCCAGCCCTGAGACAGTGGTCACTGGCCGAGTCGTTTCGGAGAGACAATGAATATCCAGGTAGCTAGCTACAGTGGTGAAATGAATATTTGAGTTATATACTGTTGGACATTCAGTATTATTTGTTAATGCCAATTTGAAAAAAAAAAAAAAAAAAAAACATTACTTGGTATAGTTGAACTTGTTACTTTCATCATCAGGCTGATTAAATATAGCCTATATATAGCCTATATATATATTAGGGGTGGGCGATATGAACTAAAATTAATATCACAGTATTTTTCATCTTTTGAACGGTGACGGTATAATATCACGGTATTACTTTCAATAGCAAAATAATATACATCTCAAGGAAGAACGGACAAAAGAAAGTCTCACTTCTATCACTCTTTAAAAGTTTTGGTTTGGGTCATTGTAAATGCTCAGTCTCGTTATGAGCTGATCTTCATTTCTCTGTGTTGGTGGAATAAAGCAGGCGAGTCAGCCGCACCAATTTATGAGCAGACAGAGCAGGATTCTCGCGATGACCACCAGTGCAATTCCGCTCTTTGTTATGAGCCGTAGTTTCAGTGTAAACTTAGTAAAGGTGAGTTTCTTTGGCGATGATGTGTACAGTGTTAGATTTTATATTTAGCGGACATTTGCACTGAACACGCGGTGAATGCAACGCGTCGAGATTCGGGCACCTTCTCCGAAAACACTCGATTGATCTCAGCTGGCGGATCAACATTTACCTCATGTCATGATCGCTGTCATCTGCGCCATTATTATTATTATAACTTTAGGTGAGGTTTGCAAACCTGTGCACTTTTCACTCTTCAGCCGTTTGCATTTCCTGCGTTGAGCGTTGAGTGACTGACAGCTAATATAAACCAATACTGCAGCAGGGTAGAGCGATTCAGCAAGTTTTTAGAGAAAATCAAATCAGATTGCACTACAACCATTATATTCAGACACACAAATGCTCCCAAATATATTATGAGGGCGCATAGATTAAATTTCGGGCACTCATGCGACCAAAATGGTTGCAATTTCGAGCCCTGTAGTATAAGGACATGTATTCAGACCACAACTGAACGTTTGAAGAAAATTGAATGCCTTATTATTTAGAATTAGCTATTATTGATGTAAATGCAGCCATTCAAGGCGCATAATTGATTTATTACGGTATTGACGGTATTAGAAAATCCATGTCGTATATATATATATATATATATATATATATATATATATATATATATATATATATATATATATATATATATATATATATATATATATGTATGTATATATATATATATATATATATATATATATATATGTATATATTAGGGGTGGGCGGTACACCGATGTCATAGTCGTCACCGGTGTGACATTGCGCCACGACATGGATTTTCTAATATATATATAGCCTCAGCACATTAAAACCTGCTATTTATATAAATTATTTTGGAATTTAAGTATATACAGTGGTCGCCAAAATGATTAGACAGTAGTTTTTTCACCAGCTAAAATTTTTTTTTAAGTCAGTTATCTTTTGCTGTAGTGTGTTAGTAGGTAATAAAAAAACATTTAAAAACACTTAAAAAAAATTAGCTGGTCAGATTAATAATTCTGGCCAACACTGTATATACCATAAACTTAAAATATAAAAATGTCTGAATATCCCTTTTGTGTTAACCGTGAAAGCGATACTATAGGATTTATATTTTGGCTACATAGGTAAGATAGGCTTTAAGCTATACTTAAGTAATAATAAAAATGTTTTTATTTGGCTTAAAAGTGTTTAAAATTTATCTTGGGTTTTAACATATACATTTAATTATAGCTGCTTTGAGGGCATTCAACTCATAACTCATCACACACTGTTCTCCCCTACAGAAAAGTACATTTAGGTTCAAGTACATGCTTTTTAAAGTAAAAGTATCGGTATCAATATCGGCGATACTTTCCCTGTATTTACTCGGTATCAAGTTTTGCAGTATCGCCCAGCCTTAATACATTGATGAAAAGCTTATTTATGCAATAAATATGGCTGGTTTTCTGGCCCATAGTCACATTTATTAAAGTTACAATGTTGTTGTCTTGAATTTTATTCGTGGCTAGTCTACTCCTTTGGTCATTTGATTCTTGTTCTAGTATAAATCTTGAGTGTATGTTGAGACTTCCTCATCTGACCCACCTTCTGCTGTGTGCTGAATTATTCACTGACTCTCTGCAGGTCCTCGTACATTTACTAACCCATTTGTTCTCATCATTGGCCTTTCACAACACCTGGTTTGAGACATTAGTATCCATATTTTCTTGAGTGCAAGACTTTGAAAAGTTTTTTTAATGGTTCATAACACATGGTCATTATGGTACCGGCTACCTGAATCATACATTATTGATTTCACCACCATTTGGCTTAAACAAAAGGTTGATGGAGGCACAGAAATAGAAGACAGTCTGTTGTCTCTTCAGGCTTCTTGGGCGCAGCTTTAATTGAACTCCACATTATCTTTGCATTAAAGATGACAGCCCCAGGAGGATCTGCCCTGTTCTCATTAATGCAGTGTTTGCCATTTCTGCTTTCACTATTCAAAGTGAATAAATTATGACTCCCTGAGTTTGTATGCATATGCAACATGCCTGATGCATGTACAGCTTTTTTCCTTGCAGAAAATGTGAGACACAGGAATTAATACAAATGACAAAAGCATGCAACAAAATATCTGAAATAAAAAGGAAAATACACAAATTCCAATTCAAAATATTAAAAACAATGCATAGTTGTTAGGGAAGCAGACGGACAAGTTAGGTGAGTATATAATGAAGGATGTTTATTACAGCAGAGGAGCATACGAGGATAACAGAGGGGATGTGATTGTAGTATTGTTGAGATGGTATTCCTTCTTCGGATCAGGATGGATGACAGACACTGAGGGAGACCGAATGCACACACCAGAGGGCTTGTGGGGAAGACAGACTGAAGACACTCAATACGGACAGGACACCGGGAACACTGGACAGACTGGAACAAAACAGAGATCAGGTAAGTTCAGGATATGAAATCAATGTGCTAGTGACTACCAGGAGGTACTCTCTAGGAGTCCGCTTCGTTGGAACGAGACCGGACACTGACTGAAGTGAGGTGTGTGCTTATATAGTGAATGGAAGTGATTGGGTGCAGCTGTGCGTGGTTAAAACTCAGGTGACGGTGATCGTTGCGTGATGCTGGTGGAAGAGCCTGGCCAATCCGTGACATTACCCCCCTCCCCAGGGCCCGCTCCTGAGGGCCTAGACCGCCGACGTCGTGGTGGTCTACCTCGTCCACGAGGTGCTGGGAACTCGGGGTGATTGGAGTGGAACTCCTCCATGAGTGCGGGATCTAATATATCGGATCTGGGGACCCAAGACCTCTCTTCTGGACCATATCCTTCCCAGTCTACGAGGTATTCCAGCTGACCACCACGACGTCGGGACCGTAGAATGTCCGTGACCTTGTATATGGACCCTTCTTCTGAAATCAGTGGGAGCGGGGGTTCCTCTTCATGGCCAGGCTCTGTGGAGGGAATCAGAGGGTCGTGAAAGGGTTTGAGGAGTGACACGTGGAATGTGGGGTGAATTCTGTATTGTGGTGGTAGCTGTAACTTATAGGTGACTGGGTTGACCTGTTCCAGGATGGTGAAGGGACCAACAAATCTGGGACTAAGTTTTCGGGAGGGCAGTCGCAAGCGGATGTCTCTGGTGGAGAGCCAAACTTTCTGCCCTGGAGCATAGGCAGGTCCAGGAATCCTCTTCTTGTCTGACACCTCCTTGGCTCGGCGAACTGCCCTCTGGAGATGGTGATGAGCATCGTCCCAGACCCTCTCGCTCTCCCGGAACCAGTAATCCACTGCGGGGACGTCAGAAGGTTCGCCATCCCAGGGAAAGAGTGGAGGTTGGAAGCCCAGAATACACTGGAATGGCGTAAGTCCGGTGGTAGGTTGCCGCAGGGAATTCTGGGCGTATTCCGCCCAGCCCAGAAACTGGCTCCAGGAGTTCTGATGACCGTGACAGAAGGTCCTGAGGAACCGCCCCACTTCTTGAATTTTCCTCTCAGTCTGGCCGTTGGTCTGTGGGTGATAGCCAGACGAGAGGCTGACGGTCACACCTAGGAGTCTAAAAAAGGCTTTCCATAGTCTGGAGATGAATTGGGGTCCTCGGTCCGAGACTATGTCTTCAGGTAGCCCAAAACATCGAAAGACATGGTTAAATAGGTTCTCAGCGGTTTCTAGGGCTGTGGGTAGACCCTTCAGAGGAATCAGACGACAGAATTTGGAAAATCGATCTACAATGACTAATATGCAAGTATTACCTTCAGACGATGGGAGGTCTGTCATGAAGTCAACTCCTAGGTGTGACCAGGGGCGGTTTGGGATGGGCAAGGGATGGAGTTTTCCTGCAGGTAGATGACGAGGACTTTTTGACATGGCACATTCTCTACAGCCTTGGATGTATCTCCTCACATCCCTCGCCATGTTCGGCCACCAGAAGCGTTGGGATAGCAGCGAGAGGGTGTTGTTGGCCCCGGGATGCCCTGTGCCCAGAGAGGTATGACTGGAGTGAATGAGATCTACCCGTTGATTTTCAGGGATGAAGCGTCGATTGGGGGGACAGCCCGGCGGAGTTCTGGACTCTGGGGTGGCGACAACTGTTGGAGCAGACCAGGTGATGGGACAGACAGTGATCTGATCTGGGAGGATGTTGGCCGGGGTCTCACTTGTTTCCTGTTGGTCATGGATTCTGGAGAGTGCATCCGCCCGGATGTTTTTGGATCCTGGTCGATATGAGATGGAGAATTGAAATCTGGAGAAGAATAAGGACCACCGGGCTTGACGAGGACAGAGTCTTTTCGCCTCTTTCAGGTATTGTAAGTTTTTATGGTCAGTAATCACCTGGAATGGATGTTTAGCTCCCTCCAACCAGTGTCGCCACTCCTCCAGGGCAAGCTTGATGGCTAGAAGTTCACGGTTCCCGATGTCATAGTTCTTTTCCGCCGGGCTGAGCTTACGGGAGAAGTAGGCGCATGGATGGAGTAGTGAGGGATTCCCATGGAGCTGGGACAAGATGGCTCCCACTCCGGTGGTCGATGCATCCACTTCGACCACGAAAGGTAAGTCGGGATTGGGGTGAGTCAGGAGTGGAGCCTGCGTGAAGGACTTCTTGAGGCTTTGGAAGGCTGCGGCCGCTTCGGGTGGCCAGGATAGCGTTTTGGGTTGATTCTTTAGGAGGTTGGTGAGCGGAGCGGTGATAAGACTGTAGTTGTGGATAAAACGTCGATAGAAATTGGCAAACCCTAGGAATCGTTGGAGTTCTTTAATGGTTTTCGGTTCAGGCCAGGAGATGACGGAAGTGACCTTCCCCTCGTCCATGCGAACCCCTTGTCGATCAATGATGTATCCGAGGAACTGAACAGATGGTAAATGAAATGAACACTTCTCAGCCTTGAGATACAATTTGTGTTTCCTTAAGGTTTGTAGGACCTCCGCAACGTGGTGGCGATGTTCGGCCTCACTCCGGGAGTAAATCAGGATATCATCAATGTAGACGATGACGGAGATATGGAGGAACTCCCGGAGGACTTCGTGGATGAAGTTCTGGAATACGGAGGGGGCGTTGACCAGACCATAGGGCATGACCAGGTATTCGTAGTGCCCAGTAGGGGTCACAAACGCCGTCTTCCATTCGTCCCCCTCGCGTATTCGTACCAGGTTGTATGCGCTGCGGAGGTCCAACTTAGTGAATATTCGGGCAGATCGGAGTTGTTCTAGGGCCGCAGGGACGAGAGGAAGTGGATACCTGAACTTGATGGTGCCTTGGTTCAGAACTCGGTAATCTATACATGGCCGCAGCCCTCCATCCTTCTTGGCCACGAAGAAGAAGCTTGAGGCAGCGGGTGACGTGGACTGGCGAATATACCCCTGACTCAGAGCCTCCTGAATGTACTCCTCCATGGCCTTAGTTTCTGGAAGGGACAACGGGTAGATCCTACCTCTGGGCATAGGAGCATCAGGAAGCAGGTCAATGGCGCAGTCCCATGGCCGATGTGGAGGTAGCTGGGAAGCTCTCTTGGGGCAAAATACGTCCTCGTATGAGGAGTAGATCTTCGGGATCTGAATGGATTGTTTCTCAACTGGACTTTCGACGGACGTGACGTAGACATTTATGGGTCTCTGGATCTGCAAGGGTAGGTCAGGAAAACAGCTGGAGACGCATTCTTTACCCCATCTTTTGATTTCTCCAGTGCCCCAAGAGAGGATGGGATCATGCTTCACCAGCCACGGGCGCCCTAGGATGATGTCCATTGATGCTCCCTCCAGAACCAGAAATTGAATTTCTTCTTTATGAAGTAACCCTACTCTGAGGGTTACGGGTTCACATTTACGATGGATACGTGCCTGGGAATGGATATCGGTGGTTATAGGTTGAATCTGGTAGACGTGCGTCGAGGCTTCGGTGTGGAGCTGGAGGCGGCGACAGAGGGCGTGCGAGATGAAATTTCCGGCTGACCCGGAGTCGATGAGGGCCGTGACTGAAATAGAGACAGAATGGGCAGTTAACTGAACATTGGTGGTGAGAGGGTGCATTTTCTCAACTGGAGAACTGAATACACTCACCAATGAACGTACTGGACGAATGGGACAGTCCAGCCTGACATGTCCTTCGGCACCACAGTACATACACAGACCCCGGGTCAGCCTCCTCTGTCGCTCAGTAATCGTAAGTCTACCAGATTCGATGATCATAGGTTCTGATTCTGGAGGGACGACTGGCTCTGGCGGACGAAGGAGTGCTTGTGAGATGGATGGGAGATCATGCTGGTAGACCTTCAGACGATCAGAACATCGAAGAGACTGTTGGATGAATTTTTCCAACCCCATGGTATCGTCGAGAGCTGCCAGCTGTAACCTCAGGTTGGGCTCCAAGCCGAGCCGGTAGGTGGTTAGGAGAGATCGCTCATTCCATCCACTAGCAGCAGCCAGAGTACGAAATCGGAGCGCATAGTCCTGGGTGGACATGGCTCCCTGCTTAAGATGATATAATTGCTCTCCGGCTGCTACTTCTCCATCTGCACGACCAAAGACATCCTTGAAATATGTGGTAAAGCTTTGAATGGAATTGGTTACCGGCCCAGCTTGCTGCCAGATGGTCTCAGCCCACCGGAGAGCCGACCCAGAGAGAAGGGAGATGATGAATGCAATTTTGGACCGATCTGTGGGGTATAATTCGGGTTGCATTGTGAATATCAGGGAACATTGTAATAGAAAGCCATTGCACTCCTCCGCCCCGCCAGAGTAGGGCGCTGGTCGAGCCATGGGACTGGATGAGTGGGTGGACGGTGAAGAAGTGCTCGGTGCTGGTGGTGCTTCGGGAAGTGGAGTAGCTGGCATTAACACTCTCTTCAGGGAGTCCACCAACTCCTGAATGGGATCGGGAGTGCTCATGCTGTAAACTGTTAGGTCCGGTCTTCTGTTAGGGAAGCAGACGGACAAGTTAGGTGAGTATATAATGAAGGATGTTTATTACAGCAGAGGAGCATACGAGGATAACAGAGGGGATGTGATTGTAGTATTGTTGAGATGGTATTCCTTCTTCGGATCAGGATGGATGACAGACACTGAGGGAGACCGAATGCACACACCAGAGGGCTTGTGGGGAAGACAGACTGAAGACACTCAATACGGACAGGACACCGGGAACACTGGACAGACTGGAACAAAACAGAGATCAGGTAAGTTCAGGATATGAAATCAATGTGCTAGTGACTACCAGGAGGTACTCTCTAGGAGTCCGCTTCGTTGGAACGAGACCGGACACTGACTGAAGTGAGGTGTGTGCTTATATAGTGAATGGAAGTGATTGGGTGCAGCTGTGCGTGGTTAAAACTCAGGTGACGGTGATCGTTGCGTGATGCTGGTGGAAGAGCCTGGCCAATCCGTGACAATAGTTGTATTTGTGATGCTAAAATAACACTACTTCTAAATTGGAATTGGAGTTGAAGCGTAGCAATTGATAGTGTTCATCTGAATTTAATCTGAATTAATCTGATGTTGTAATGTTAGGAAGTTAGATTAAAACAAATTCAAATAAGTCTTACCAAAAGAGCATAGATTTTTAGCAAAAAATTATGTGTGTAAGTGTATGTAAAATGTCACATATTTTGTTAGTACATTGTTTTTTATTAAATTGAATTATTGTAAAGGTGGATTTAGTAGTTCTTTAGCTTGAATTAACTTTGCATATTTTAATTCTTTCTCAATGACTCCATGTGTGAGTTTTTCAATGTAATCATTATTTAAAATGCATTGCTTTACATTTTCTATTTTAAATTTTAATTATCACGAACGACCACAACTGCAACCGCAATTTTGTTTTTCCATTTTCTGCAAATATTGACATGTTAAAATTATATTCTGAAATATCTGATATTCTGGTTCTCAAATAAGTGAAATTCGATTTGTGAGTCTCACAGCACCAAAATAACAGCAACCACAAGTCTCTCCTCCATCTTCAAAAGTTTCAGTAGTTGTCTGCAGTCACCTTAATGGAAACTCCGCCTCTGCTTTCATTTGATTGGAGACTGAAAAGACGCAAATGACATAACACACCTTTTCTGTTCAGAGTTGACTTTTTTCAACTGCGATTGCACAGTGCGCAATGGCAAAAAAAACCTGAGGCGCAACAGGCTGTTAAAGCGTGTATGCACAGAGCACATAAGAAGCATGCAAAACGCTCACTGCCATTAGTAAATCATCCAAAAACGGTGCGCCTCAACACAAAAAGTGTATTCGCTGGGATCAGCCTTATTCAATCTATTATGGGTGATGGGCACCACCATTTTAGGCAGCGCTGCAGTGGAGAGATTAGAGCTGCTGGATATATAACATGTTAATTCGGTAAGTGGATGTATAATTGGGAGAATAGAGTAAATTTTATGTTATGGTACGTTATGTTACTGTATGTTATGTCATGTTTTGCTATGTGTATTTAAATGTTTGAAATGTCATTTGTTTGAAAGCAGTATTTATAACAAGCGCCACATGCATCTTTTTCTGACTCTGGGAAAGCAAATGTGATTTTAGCCTTTGATCATGTGACACACTGAATACTCTATTTATCGTTGTAATCAAAGGGTTAAAAAAGCATGCAGTCTTAACTATTACAGTGTCAAATGTTACATACTGTAGCTTTAGATACCAATAGCATGAAAAGGGATTTTAATTCTGCTGTCTGTTGATGTAGATCAGCATGATCATTTAATAGTACATAATTAATTATCTTAAATAAACAACTTGTGAATTGCTGTGGGATATGGCCATTTCAGTTCAAAGTCTTTAAATATGAACTTGGCTCAGTCCTGGTATGACTCTTACAAGCAAGGTCAAAAGTTCGATTTCCAGGAAACCTGGCAAAATATATATGTTGAGTATATATTGTTAGTCATTTTGGATAAAGCTGCCCGGCAAATGCACGTAAAAGGCATGTAAATAACCTCTCACATCATACCTGGTTAATTAACACAGATATGCCTCAAAGGGAGAGTTCACCTAAAAATGAAACTGAGTCATTATATACTCACCCTGGTGTTATTCTAATGTCATATTGCCCTTATTTTCTTTTTCAGACCACAGACCACAATAAAAAATAAAAAAAACATCCTGCTTGTTCTCGTGGCACATGGCAGTAATAGAGAGCAGCAGTAAATTGATACTTTATTCCAAATTTTAAGTTCTTAGATGATTTACTCACTCTCCAACTTTGGTTTAAGTTTCTTTCTTTGAAAGTCTGAACCAATAGTGGGTTAGCAAATGGTGAGTAATTTTAAACTTAGGGTTGAACAATCCTTTTCAACATTTTAAAAAAAGATTACCTTTGATAGGATTTGGTGAAAAACTAACTGAAATGTAATGTATTATTTGCCAAAATCCCTTCTCTGTTAGTCTTCATGCACAAATTCATGTTCATGAAACCCATGTGTAAGTGCCACAATGCACTCTAACTGACAAACAAGTTGTGAGAAATTAAGATAAATATAAATGTAACAAAATACTATATATACTACAAAACAACATACAATACAACATCAAATTATCATGTATATCTGCCATTCTGACAGTCATCTGACTGTTCAGATTCAGAGCGCTTTTCTATTCATCTTGATTTATTCATCTTAAAATTAAGCAAATGGTTTTCTGAATGGGGCTCTATTTTAACCACCTAGGCACAAAGTCTAAAGCGCATGGTGCAAAAGCATTACGGACGTGTCAGAATCCCCTTTTGCTATTTTAAGGATGGAAAAATATGTTCTGCGCCCTGGTGTATGGTCTAACAGAGTTGTGCTTATACTCTTAATGAGTTACAGTATAGGTATGTTTTAAGCATAATGTACATTAAACCAATCAGACTCTCATCTCATTCCCCTTAAGAGTCAGTTGCGTTGCACCATGACGCATTTGCTATTTACATGGCGGATTTTGTAAGTGGAAAAAGGAATACTTTACTAGCGAGAAAACCATAAACAGACCATCTGCCGCGTGAGGATAAAGAATGAGTCTCCTCCATTCTGCCTTTTTATTATCTCTTTACTTTACTTCCGCTCTTTACTTTACTCCTTTACTTTTGTGGATAAGGAAACGGTGTTGTACTCACTCCACTAAAGGCATCCATCAGCCTATATATTTAATTTTGTTTGTAGAGACCAAAGATTTGTTTCAAAACTATTTCTAAATTCAGTTCTAATTTCCAGCAAACGAATAACTGAACAATAATAACGAAAAACTGGTCAAAAAACTGAGTTATATCCAAACACACATCCTATTCTTATGCCCCGTATAGTGATGTATACATCTCCAAAACCTGACAAGTGGACACATCTAAACTTGTTTTTATTAAAACAAATATAAATATGCATATAATAAATAATACTGCTAATACTAATAACATTATACAAATGCAAATTGTCATGAATAAACTGAAAAAAGCCCCCAACATGAAGAAGGCATAGAGGTACAGTAATGTTTTTTATATTTATGTAAAAAATAATAATTTTTTAACATTTTAATCCTTTAGTTTTTTTAATATGTAAAGATATTTGTGTATTGCTGTACATCTGTGTGTGTTAAGCAATGTGTATGCGTTTTGGACTTACATAGGCAAATAGCACGATCTGCGCTGGACTTTAGACCAGCTTTCAGTTGGTCAATGGCGCGGTCTATTTCAGTTCCTCAAAATAGCAATGCACCAACAATGCGCCGTAACACACCTCCTTTCTAGACCAGCACACCCATGACTCCACAAAGTGGCGCAAATGGATTTGCTATATAAACAGCGTGATGCAAAATGTGAAAATTAGGTTTGCGCTGGTCTGAAATTAGCTACAAATCGTGCCAAGCACATCTTGCACCTTATTGCATCGGGTGTATGATAGGACCTTTAGACTACATTTACACTGCAGGCAAATGTGGTCCAAATCTTTTTTTTTTTTTTGTAATTACCATAAATAGCACAAAACCGCATGAAATCTGATCTTTTCAATTCTAATTGAAATTCTGAAATCTTGCCATTTTATGTGTTATTAAATCTGATACAGATTTATTATCAAGTTTTGCAATGTGACTGTGGTGTTAATGGTTATGTCAGAATTCATGCAACCTTTACATTACTTTTAATCTTCGTGCCTCATCATTCTTCTCTGGAATGTACAATAAACATCCTCTTACTCCTCAGCGGCTGCTCATTTACCTATGATTAACGCTAAACTGGTGTGGTCAGTCTATGCTGGTTTCTGAGAAAGCGATCACATCGGTTGATTAGAATGTTCAATGTGTCACGTGATCAGCTGTTAAATTAAAATCTGCTTTCGCACGAGGGCTGGCGCTGTGAGCCTGAAGAGACATGTGCTGCACTTGTCATAGATCACAACTTTTTTTACACCATGTGACACTTACAATATTTTAGGTTTCAGACATTGACATACACATTATTACTACCAAAACAACAATTTAAGTTCATAAAGCACCGCTGTTGTGCAATAATAATCATATTTAACATAATTTGGCGACATGCTTTATTCACACCGTACAGTATACAGTACACATTATATATACATTTAAAAATGTAAACGCTTTGTTGAGTTGTTCTTCTTTGGCCCATACAAGTCAGAAATCTGATACTGGACATATTTAAAACAATGAAATGAACAGTTATGCAAAAAAATTTAATAAATAAAAATAATCAGATCTAAGAAAAGTGGAGAACTAAGCCTCACAATGTGAACATAGCCATATTAATATGACGTGCCAATATATATGACGGTTTGAAGAATGACAAGCAGTCAAGGGCAGAATTTTTATAAATAATATGCTAAATTTAGGATTATTTTTTCACAAAAACCTTATTTTATACCCCTAAAACACACAATTCTGCTCCAGAAGCTTTTAGGTAAAACAACAACAAAAATCTTAATATTGGTCACTGTTGGCTGCCCTATTGACAACCATGTGTAGGATATTTTTGCAAATATCTCTCATTGTGGTATGAAATAGAAAGTACTGAAAACTGCATTGGAACAGCACCAGGGTAAATGATAAGTAAATGATGACTGAGTTTGTCAGCAGTTGCAGTCAGCGACTACTGCTTTTCTACTGAATCCAATATATAAATAAAGTAGAGCAGTGTTTCTCAACCATGTGCCTGCAGGACCACCAACACCGCATGTTTTGGATGTCTCCTTCGTCTGTCACACTCATTACATGTCTTTCAGTCTCTGCTAATGAGCTGTTGATATGAATCAGGTGTGTTTGCTTAAGGAGACAGGAAAATGTGCAGAGCTGGTGGGCCTCCAGGAACGTGGTTGAGAAACACTGCTCTACTTTATTTATATATTGGATTCAGTAGAAAAGCAGTAGTCGCTGACTGCAACTGCTGACAAACTCAGTCATCATTTACTTATCATTTACCCTGGTGCTGTTCCAATGCAGTTTTCAGTACTTTCTATTTCATACCGCTGTATTTTGTAGCATGAATGAGGTTCTTTCCCTGATCGAAAAGCCACATCCAAACACTGTAACAGCAGCCGATCGGTCAGGATGTTTTTCACGGTCAGGATGATAAATCGCCTCGTTCACTCATAACTGTTCAATTCTCAGGGAGAGTTTGACGGCTTGTGCTGTAGCAGCTTGAATCACCCTCACACTTTGTCATTTTGGACGACGTTTCTCCCTCATTCAAATCTGCACACGTGTCCATGCATGCGATTTTACAAAAGTGAACACAAACAAAACTCACTCCGAGGCTCCGGCTAGTCCAGCTGGTCCAGACAATAGCCTGTGAAGATGGAGAAGCACTCCAGCACGTCTTTATTGGCTTAAATGGCAGCGTCTGGCAAGGATTTTCACTGCTTGTCGCTGTCAGACACTGGCGATCGGCAGAACTGTGCTTTGAGGAATTTGGAAAGAAGCCTGTCATTTAAGCAGAGAAACAACAATTGGCCGAAAAACAGAAGCCTGAGAAATCATTTGCAGTGAGAAACACTCATTCTTTTAAGAGATTGTGAAGTGCTTGTCGTTGGTTTCGTCACGAGTTGTTTGTGTGAATTGCAGGCGGGTGTTTGTGTTAACAGATTGTCTGAAGGTCTAGCTGAAGCTATAAGTAATAGCTGTTAGTAATGCACTTGTGTGTCTGTGTGTGTGCTCTGCTTGTTTATCAAGGAATTTGGCCCTTAATGCTCCCTTGGTGAATAGGTGTTTTAATATATTGTTATCCTAATAGAATCCAATTAGCGACATAATACATTCTCAAACTTGAAATGTGATTGAACTGAGACAACTGAGACAGTTTTTTTCTGTCTCTGTCATATCACGTTATCTATATTCAAGGAAATAGTGTCATATTGTTGCCAGGTTCATCTAGTTTATAGATGATATTTTTTAAAACGGCATAAACCTAGTTGCTGTTTACCAGTTGTTACATTGTTATTATTTTTTTTTTAAGAAATGTGTATTTTTGTTCGGCAAAGACTCATTACATCAATCAGATGTAAAGCTAAAAAAGATTTGCGTTTCTAGTACATTCTGTTCTTTTGAAATTCTTGTTCATCAAAGATTTTAAAATGAACGTTTTTGGACCAGAAAAACTAAACAAAAAAGCAACACTTTGCATTTGATTGCTTAAAGGGGACCTATTTTACCTCTTTTACAAGATGAAAGATCAGCCTTCGGTGTCTCCAGAATGTGTTTGTAAAGTTTTAGCTCAAAATACCCATCAGATTATTTATTATAGGCTCCAGTATCTGCCCATTTTGGTGTCTGAGTACAGTGGATCTGTTTTTGTAGCCTGTGGCTTTAAATGCAAGTGGGCTGCTTCTCCCCTCCCACCGTTCCCACGCGTGTGTCTGCTTTTCATCTGCGTTACATAAATTAAACAGCAGTCAGTGAAAGTGACAGAAAGTGACTTGGATGAAGCTGAAATACAGCTCATTAGTCAAAAAAGTAAGATTATTTCATGTATTTGTGGTTTATTTTATTCAAGTCTTTTTAAAGAGATGAGTAACACACAAATGCCATTTGCAGTACACACATATTAGCATGTGGCTGTGGTGATTATATCAGTTAAGAATCACATACTGTAGCGATTTTATTGCCTTTATTACAAACATGCTCTGTTTTAAAAACATTTTAAACTAATAAAGCTTATAGAAATCACAGGGGGTTGTAACAAATATTTTAAACCCAGTTTATTTGCATTAAAATGTTCTGTGGACATGTGTATACATATTATTATAGAAACATGGTGCCTGTCAATCAATTCGGTGGGTATGTCACGTCAAGTTGTTGTGGGTCTCAGAATCACTGGGATTTGGGTCCTATTTTAATGTCAGGAAATTTAAAAAAGAGACTTGTTTTGTTTCTATCACTCCAATATAACAGTGGACACACTATACCTACACACAGTTCTGTCCAAGCATCTTCCAAAAGTTGATTTTCATTATAGGAGCTCTTTAAGAAACAAACAAAAACAACTAGCCTAACTAATAAAGCTGTGGTGAAAAACCATTTAAGAAATTTAAGAGATTTTCAAATTTCATCACTTTTCTCTTTTGAATCGATTGTGAGCTTAGTTTTAAACCATGCACTCAAATGTTTTTGAGAAAACTGCTGTTAAAACAGCTCAAAATCAGTTCAAGAGAATAGCTTGTCACATTACTGGCACAGCAGACCTGTAAAGTTTTTATTTGCATCAAGCCATTTATGTTGACAAAATGAACACTTGTCTGCGCTGAATTAATCTTGATACATTTCTACAAAACTAGTTTTTCAGTGAGTGATCTGTCTGTTTGCTGTTTGAACAGCTGTGGTTACTGGATGCATGGGTCCAATAAACCGATCCAAATTCCTTTTCTTTCTCAACCCTTTGCATTTATTTAAGACATTAAGTCAGGGTATTTACTAGGACTATTTTGACATAATATATTGTATGTATTTGTTCATCCTAGTCCAAGTGGGTGCACAAGAGGACTCAATTGTTTGCTTTTTGCTTCTTAAATAGTTTAAAGTTGCTTGCAACTTTTGTGATAAGGCAATTGATTGTTAATGTCAGGGTGTTTATTTTGCTAGTACACATTGTTATTCTTTAGGTGAACAATGAATCCATACAAATCAATCCACTGAAAAAAAATGTTGGTAATCTTCGATCAAAGTCTGACCATTTGTTTCTATGTTTGGAGTGGTGGTGCATTTGACGCCAGCTTGACGGCTTCAGCCAAAATATTCTTACCAATGCCTCTCTTAAAGGTTAGTTTGCTATGAGGGAATGATGTGCAAAAGGAAAGCTCCTCCCCCTACTCAATATTTGTTTCAGTTTGAAGTACACCAACATGCTGAAATAAAAGTGTCAGCAACTTTCAGTTCACATAGATGTTAAATTTTGCTATTAATATACAGATCATATATGACACTAAACAAGGTCCCTGATTTATTTCAGTCTCCACCAATGGGTCCTTCTCTTGAGTTAGAAAATCCTTTAAAGTACTTTACAACAATAGTATCTACTAATATTTGCAATAAAGTGCACAAAGAGCAAGCATTTCTACTTGGTGTCATGGTTTTCACCTTTAAAGCCAGTTCTGAGATGACGTGGGCAACAGCATTAAATTAGCCCTGGCAGGCACAGCCCTCATGGGTAAACTAATCTGACAGCAGTGATCTCCTCCACATATCCCATATCATAATCAACTTTTGTGCCTTTTCATGCCTGTTGGAGATGGATCACTATTAGAACTTCATGCCCTGGCGACACACTAATGCTGAAATGCATGGTGACAGTGGTTTAGATGACACACTCACACACTTGCTTAACCCTCTTTATTATTATTGGATGATTGAGCCGCTGGCCTCTGTTTAAGTGGGTGACAGCAGAGAGTTTAGAGTAGTCGCTTTCCCTTCAGCATATGAGAAACAACTGATGTCTCACACACGCACACACGCACACACGCACACACACACACACACACACACGCACACACACACACACACGTACAGATGCGAGAACTGAAGCATCAGGGCCAATTAATCAGCCATCAAGGGGACATTAATAACATTTCAATCTTTCTCCCGCTGTCCCTTGTTCTTTCTCATTTGCTTTTGATGTCACCCCCGCCACAGTGCTGACTTTGATCTGGTTACCCATCAGCTTGATAGGCTGGGTACAGTTGAGATGCTGAGGTTTTGATGCTGAAAAGTCAATGCAAGCCGCAATGAAACAGGTTTTTGAGAGATATTATTATGATTGGATGAACTATAAGGGTAGATGGAGCACAAAGGGAGACATTTTGTATTCTTTGTATGCTTTTCTAAATAAAGGACAAAAAGCAAATAGGCTGTTGTTTGTGCTGTAAGTTTGCATTTTAATAACTTTACTAAAGGAAACCCTACACTGTAAAAATTCAGGCTTCCCCACATTAACTTTACAAATTTAAGTGGATTGAACATAAAACAATTAACTTGTCCCAAAGAAATCTTAAGAATTGTGTTGTTTCGCTCATTTTAAATAAGTTTTGAGTGTATATAAAAGTGCTTTGACTTTGAAATATGTGTATATCTATTCTATTATAGTTATTTTATGTAAAAACAAACAATGAAACACAATACACTATTTGAATGAGCATGTCAAATTTACAAACTGTCAAATTTAACTTATGCATATGGTAAAAACAGCAGATCATAGGTGCTGTAACGGTTTCATTAAAATATTAGTGTTCTGATTTTTATAACCTATAATAACAGACTGGATCCATTTATTCATGAATATTGATTCCAGTGGTGGATGCAAAGGATTGTTTCCAAAATTCCAGAGTGTTGTAAAGTCCAAAAGCCAAACTTAATTTAAAATTTTTATTTTTTTTCCAAAATTCACAGAATGTTTTACCTAAAGATTCTGTATTTTTTTTATTTTTTTATTTTTTTGTATTTAGATCATTAAAAACAACACTTCCGCTGCACTCAAGAAACGACTTTTGCTTCTGGTTTAAACTACTTAATTAAAATGAGTTAATTTAACACAGGTTTTTTTTTTGGACAACTTAATTGTTTTATGTTCAGTCCACTTAAGTTTGTAAAAACAATTAAGTTAACTTAATCGATTTGTGTGTGAACAACAAGAAGGAATTGTATTGAAGCATTTTTTACAGTGTGTGGTGAAAATCCCCCAAAAAGAACACTTTCAGGGCTTTTCGGGTCTCACATATACACAATTACAGTATATAGAGTACAAAAAAGATTGTAAAATATAACATCAGACATTCAGAATTTCATTCTTAAATCAAATTAATCCTCATACGTTCAAAACCCTGAATGTAAATATGACTTAACAAAAATGACATTTGGTACAAGCTACTGTAGTCTGAAAAGGCTGAATAACTCATATGGCTATTATAGTTGTTACAGAATTCTAATAGATATAAAAGTAGTCTAAAGGTCTCTTCATAGAACTTGTTTGCTCTAGATTTAAAGATGTCATGCAGATATTCTGTCATCATTTACTCACCGTTTACCTTGACTTCCATAGTAGCAAAAACAAATATTATGGAAGTCAGTGGTTACAGGTTTTCAGCTCAAAATATCTTCTTTTGTGTTCAGTAGAGTAAAGGAATTCTTTTTGAAACCATGTGATTTTTAAGCATACTTAAAAAAAACTTATTCTAATTTATAAAACTTATTTGAAAAATATGAAATTAAACTATTTACTGTTTATGTACAGGCCACCGAAGAAGACTTTTCATCAATAGAACATTAAGGATTTGTAGCTGAAATCTTGATTTTTTTTTTTTTTGTGATTCATATAGCTAAAATCTATAGCTATCAGCATTTAGAGTGTGGTTAAAAAAAAATATATATATAGTATTTAAGTATATATTAAATATATATATATATATACATACATATATATATATATATATATATATATATATATATATATATATATATATATATATATATATATATATATATATATATATATAATATTCAAGTCACCATTAACACGTCACCATTTTTCTCAGAAAATATATTTCAGAAGGTGCTGTTGACTTGAAATTGTCAGTGGATACTAGTAACAATCAAAGAAATCCACATATGCAAAGAAAAGAAAACTAATTAGTTTACATATGAAGTTATGTGTAATAAAATAAAACGACGCTGTGAAAAAGCATTGAACATATGAAGAAAGGAAGGTGTAGAAAGTCAGTGAAAGCCCAGACTGCAGCTGAAATCTCTCTGGGTAACACTTTATTTTGATGGTCCATTTGAGTATTATTAGACTGTCTGCTTAATTTATATTGATACTGCTGCTAAACAGACATTTAATTGACTATAAGAAACTTTGCAATTACATGTCAACTTACAGTAACCCTAACTCCAACCTAACATGTATGATCTAATGAGAGTTAGTTGGCATGTAGATGCAGTGTAACTTAAATTCAACAAATGGACCATCAAAATAAAGTGTGACCTATGTAGTTTTTCAGCAATTCTCTGACCTCGCTCACTGTAAATAAATATTTACTGCTTCAGTCCAACATCTACATTAGCAGGATGATGGAGATGAAAGCAACATTTCAGCAAGACAATGATCCAAAACACAGCCAAGAAAACTCTCATATGGTTTCAGAGAAAGAAAGTCAGGCTGTAGAACGGCCCAGCCAATCACCTGACTTGAATCCAATAGAAACTACAGAATAAAGATCAGATTTGATCCACAGAACCATCAAGATTTTTACACTGTTGAAGTCTGTGAAAAATTTCACACCTGAGCAATTCATGTCACTTAATTCTTCATATGAGAGGCATCTTTTAGTTGCCATCACCAAAAAAAAAGCCTTTTATACAAAGTATTAAATGCATTTTTTTTTGTTTTGTTTTATTTTTTGTTTGTATTTTTTATATATTTTTTATTTTATAACTCCTCATAAAAACGTTATTACTTATGAAGAAAAATGCGTTGTGCAAGAAATGGAACATTTTAAACATGTTTTCTGGGTGTCTTGACAATCTAGATCTGTGGATTAAATAAGAAGATACTGTACTTTTAAAAATTTGAAGGACACTGCAAGTGCACATTTAATTCATTGAAGCGCATTTCTTACTTACTAGGGCTAAAATGACATATACTGTAGAGAAGTAAACAATGACAGTTTGTATTTATGGGTATAATTATCCAGTCAGCGAATCTGAATTTTGTGTATATGTCTGTGAATTTGCAGGATGCCAAGTTTGTGGAGGAGAGGAGAAAGCAGCTGCAGTCGTACCTTCGAATGGTGATGAATAAACTGATCCAGACACTGCCTGAATTCACTGCCCAGCCTACAAAGGAAACCTTACTGCAGTTTCTGCCTTTCTGCCAGTGAGTAGACCCACACACACTAACACAGTAATCCTAATGCAATAACGGCCAACTGTATGTATTTCAGATCCATAAACTCTAAATGACACTGGATTTCAGTGCCTTGATGGAAGATGCATGCCATTTTGAATTGTCACTCAAGTAGGACAAAGCAATCAAACTTTCAAATGTCACAAATGCATGCTGAATATTGAAACCGCTCTCTAGAATGAATTATATGCATTGATATGGCTGGATTCGCATTTGTGCTGGTTGAGTTTCTGGGTGTTTCCATGCTATCCCTAACAAGATGCTGCCCTGGGCGACTACCAATATTGTCCATGCCCAAACCCGCCACTTTTGTCAAGCATGTTTCTGTGCCATTAATGTCACCTTTTTGAATTACAAAAATAAAACATTTAAAATAACCATTGCACCATACACTTTTTGTGAAAGGTATTAGTTAGATAGCTATTCTTAAAATTATTCTTTTCCCTGAAATATTTTACTATTTTATTAAAGAGTTGTCAGTAAAGAGCATGTGATAAAGAAACAGCAAACTTTTGTCACCTGTTGATACCCAAACATTTCAACAAATTCCTTTACTATGTAAAAGCACCCCTTATGTTAATCTTGTTTGTGATAAACTTTAGTTGACTTCTGGCGAGTCTTATTGCACTTTAAAGGGCACATAGTTTACCTCTTTTTTATGATTTAATATTAATATTATGGTTCTTCTGAGTGTGCCAGTTTAGGTTCAGTTCAAAACACAATTCAGATTTTTTTATTATAATGTGTTAAAAAGTGTCATGTTGGGGGCGTGTCCACAGCTTGCTGATTTAGGGGTGTGTTGCTTCACATGTAGATTAGTTTCGGCTTCCTGCTCGACGTAACAAGGGGGCGGAGCCATGAGCTCACCCGCTCTGTGTTTGCAACAGACTCAGACAGGCAGACTGAGAGAAGGAGCAGGAGTGAGAGGATCAGCGATCAGTCGTACATATACGACTCAGACACAGACCAAGCAGAGACTACAAAATCATTTGTGTCTTTGTATAGTTTTACAGCCAACTGTGTGCTAGTTTCAAGTACTGAGCTTGTACACTGAGACTAATAACCACACACACTGAATTAACTTTGACTGAGGCACGGGATGCGTCGCTTGAAGCCGCGACATGGCACACCAGACACTCTCTGTGGCGCGGCAGAAACATGAAGTGTCCCAAATCGTCGTGCCACGCATTTTAGAATTCTAAACATAGGTTTCTATCAGGGTACACACAACAGCGCTTCAAGTCGGTGGCTGTCCGCGGCGCCCAGCCGCCGACTTGAAGCGCCGTTGTGTGTACCCTGATAGAAACCTATGTTTAGAATTCTAAAATGCATGGCGCTGCGTCAGGTACAGCAGCACCTAGTTAAGATCACAGGGAGCTTCTGTGATCGCGAGAAATGCAAACGGCTGAAGTATAAAGTAGACTCAATGAGAAGTACACATGTTTGCAAACCTACCTAAAGATACAACCAATAATTCCGATTAGACCGATAATGTGTAGAATATTGATCTTGTGTTGAGCCCAATGAGCCTTACATCTAAAAATAGAGCTAGGGTGTTCCTTTAGTGTTATCGCTTCGACTCACGCTGAAAATGGCGGACGTGAATCAACAAACTGAGGATATGATGACGTGCCTGTCAATCAGTATTGGTGGGCGGGGGGACCTCTCTCCTACGTCAAGTTGCTGTCGGTCTAAAAACCACTCCAATTGGTCCACCGTTTTTTATGTTGTTAAATTGAAAAAAAAAAAGCACTGGGTGTGCTTATATCACCCCAATATGACGGTCTATACACCATACCTACACACATGTCTGTCCAAACAAGTGAAAAGTAGATTTTTTACCATAGGTGCCCTTTAAAAATGTGAATCTGTATTTCTTTCCCAGTGTAATGTAATGTTAGCCATGTTCCCAAAGCAGCTAAACACCCTCTGACTCATCCTTGCATCCTTGCCTCTTCCATAAAGGGAAAGTTCACTCAAAACCGAAGATCAATTACTCACCTTTTACTTGTTCCAAAGCTGTTAGACATTATTTCTTCTACAGGACACAAAATAAGACTTTTTGAAGTAAGCTGAAGACATTGTTTTTCCTACTATGGAAGTCAATGGTCAGAGGTTTTCAACTTTCTTCAAAATATAATCTTTTGTGGTCAGTAGAATAAAGAAACTTAGAAAAGATGAGAAAACTCAGAAAGGGTGAGAAAATAATGAGTATTTTCATTTTTGGATAATCGCTTTTTTTTTGGTCAACTTTCAGATTGTACTTTACCACCCCAACGTTTGGTAGTAACATAAACAAAAGTAACATTTAAAATAAAATACAATACTGTAAGTAAAAAATACATTTAAATTGACCAATGTGTGCATATAAAATAATAATAATAATAATAATAAACATTATTACTTTGAATTTTAAATTAGTCATCTTTCCAAAGACATGCAATTTTTATCTATCCATTTAGAAAGCAACCTAAAGGAGGACACACTTTTTTTTAAAGCCTCTGCTTTACTTCTGATTCTGTATTTAAATTTTTCAGTAGCAAGATTATCAGACATTTCCTTTATCCATTGTCCAAGAACAAGTCTTTAGGTGTTTTTCCATACCAAAGCTATAACACGTTTAGTTTGTATAAAGCTGAAATCTGTAAGTTTCTTTTTGTTTGGGTCTACTGACACGAACTATTCCTTTATTTGCCATCGATCGTTACATGGAGACATCCAAAGAACCTTTCAACTCCACATTAAGACCTTTATTCTTATTGGAAAAGTTCTGTACGTGAATAAATTGTAAGAAATTTTAAGAAATCTTGAATAACATTTCTTTGGAGAACCAAAACCACTTCTTCAATGGCATCAATAATAATAATAATAATAATAATAATAATAATAATAATAATTTACCAAAAAAAATTGAACTTTTTTTTCCTGACATTTTATCCAACCTGTCAGATTATGCGACCAACGCTGTATTTGAATAGTTCTGAGATTGGGGTTAGAAATTGGGTGGGTTAGTGCGATGTCACAGTCTCATATCACACAGCTCCAAATCAAAATTTACGCTTGTAGCACATTCTCATAGGTAACATATTCCATCATCAAAGTGTGCTACCTATTTTTTCAATGGAGATAGGAAAATCTGACATGGTACGGCTACTGTATTCACATCCCAATCTCTTGCATTTGGTCAAGCTAAAATAATGATTGATAGAATTGATTTTACTACTCTGAATAAATGTTTCTGTTTACTTTTTTGAAGGAGGAAATCACATAAATGACATACCTGTAGTGGTCAGTGAATGATCGTTTGATTAAGAGAATATGCTTAGACATTTAAAATCAAGTCATATTACAGGCCAATTGTGTTTTACTTCACTACTTTGATTAGCAGCTTTTTAAAAGGCAGACATGCATTAGACTGAACAGTGTCTGGATATATGCCTCATTACAATGCTGTCCTTCTTTAGTCTCCATTATCATCATTTGATAAATTACTGCTGCCACGATGAGTAAAATGCACATAAACATCACTTTTTAATAAACCTTATTTACCACCTGCTTTTTGTGGGCGGTAATAGCCCAACGCTAATTACAGCAAGCAAGCAGTGCTCACTTTTACAAACTTTCCAAAGCTTTATTTGCATAGACAGGTGTGTTTGTGCTGAAAAGAATGGCTGTGACTTCATATAAATATCCATGAGACTTTTTCTGCACCTGGTTAAGCCAGATTACGATGGTTAGTGAATGTGACACCATTTATTTATTTATTTATTTATTTATTTATTTATTTATTTATTTTTTTTTTTTTTTGCTCAAATCCCTCACTGCCCACTTTACACTCCAAAATATCATAATTTCTCAGCTGTTATTTAACAGGAAATTGGATTTGCTTACAGAGCTGCTCACATCCTGCATTTTACCAGCCAATTGTCTTTTCTGATTGGCTCATTGATTTATCAGGTCAGACTTCCTTTCACACACTGCATCTCATTGGTTTATTGTTAGCACTAAATCTGGCAGCGTGACGTGATTACAAACAGGAAATTATTAATAAAAAAAACTATTTTACCCTCACATCAAATCTGATTTAATTAAAAGAGACCCTTGGCACATTGTGAGATGATAATGGCTCTTTGCTTGGCATGACTGGAGATAATTTGAGTGCTAAGGACAGATGAGTCCAGCTGCTTTTTAGGCAGACAGAGAGCTGGATGTTATGTATGATTAGGCAGAGATGTTAAAACAGTGTTTGACATCACATTTTGTCCCAAAAACCTTTGGCAGAATAGTCGCTATTGGCTTTTATAATATTTACTATTATACTGTTATATTATTTTAGATTATACTGTATATATCAGTCAGTCAATTAATTAATCTGTCTGTCTTAATGTTTTGGAATGATTTTTATCCAATTTAAAAATGTATATTTGGAATGGGGTTTTCACAAAAGTAAATGTTTTTCCAAGCATACATTTTGTAACCATGACATGGTTTAAAATAGTAGCTACTGCTGGTCAGCAATTGACATTTTAAATCTCATAATTTGTCAGCGATATTTTTTTACTTTTATGTGCAAAAATTAAAAAATCAATTCACAGGTAGTCTATTGTGCACTTTTATTTTAAAAGTACTATCATATGAACAAAAGTGCAATAAACACTTAAAACAAATATGATCCTGTTTGTTGATTAAACAGCTACGGCCACCTTAAGGGTCAGGACTAACCAAGCTGACGCCAAACATCTAGCACAAAGGAAACCCAACATTGACTATGTTTACATAGACATCCGTAATCAAATTATTTGCCTTAATCTGAATCAGACAATAATATGTTAAAGGGGTTTACATGAGTTGCTTTTTGAATGTTCTTTTCATGTTCCTGTCTTACATGTTATAGTACATAGTTTGATTAATGCCATTACAACTCCATTCAATGCTAGTTTCTACAGTTCATGTTTGTCATGGCACCATATGTGATTTTGGGTGTTTCGTTTTTAATTTTTCGACAGGTTCAACTGCAGTTCATTTCTTAAACTTATAAATGCGTACAGACGCTTGGCAACTGCCATGTACAGTATGTGTCCTATTGCAAAATGTATTGAAAAGTACTACAAAACAGTAATAGTTTGATTAAGGTGTTTACATATCTGTACTACACTTCAATAATGTGACTAAAATTGACATACTTCGCATGTCTTAATTCGATTTCTGCTAACATTAGTTGGATTAAGGTCTTCAAAAATTGTTGTTTACATAGTAGACTCGCGTTGGAACACATTTGCAGATGAGGATGTGTCTTTATGCTCCAAGGGGGGGGCAGTAGTTCGTTATCTTGTTCTGCAACGGGAAACTGAGCTTCCGACGCACACAGGCAAAGTGTAAACAAAGCAACATTTAGTACCATTATTACAGTAATTGTCACTCACCATAGAGGGATTCGCTCATGCAAATACATCTCATAATTGAATAATTCCTATCGTTTGCAAATATTTGAGAAATGAAGAGAAATTGCAGCCGACCTCTTTGTGTACCTTCTTGGCTTGAATTGTTTACTTGCTACGTCACACTTGTGCGCAGTCAGAGCACTCTTCTCAGCTGATGGTCTGACGCTGATTCAACACACTGAATCAGGCCAGCAAGCTTTGACAGTAACCCGATGATAGCCAACATATGGAACACACCAAACCAAATAGTATGATCAACAGGACTGACAAAGCCAATGGATGATTGTCAGCTTGGTGTGTCTCGGGCCTAAGACGAATGCATGGGCCAGAATACTGACACTCATTCCGTTTCTTTCTCAACCCTTTGCATTCACTTAAGACATGACATTAGTTTACATTATGACATCTTGGGTCATTTACTAGTACTATTTTGACGTAATATATTGTCAAAATTACAATTATGTCAATTTAGAGCTACTGAGCAACGGCCTTAATTAATTAATTGGTGGCATTATTTAATTAATGAGTTAATGCTGTAATAACACAACACATTAACTTATCCAGCCCTGATTGTAACAGAATTTTATAGAACATATAAGCTGTCAGTTAAGCAGTTTAATTTTTATGATAAAACATATGTTGATAATCATTGAAAAATATCCTCGCTCTTGCCAACTTTAAAGTCAATCCTATTCAGTTAATCATAAAAATATTTCATACACTGTAAAAACAAAACTAATAAATCCGTACAGTTTACAGTAAAAGTATGGTGCTTTCATTGCTGGAATTTTACCATCAAAAATATAAAAAAAACATTTATAAATGAATAGTAAACTACCATATCGCATCTTATGAACATATGCATTGTACATTTTGTAACATGTAAACAAAAACACCTCCAAAACACAGTGGTGATGAGAAAACATTGATTCACAAACAGCTTTTCCACAAGCTGGAAAACATGATGATATGTAGACGGTACAAAGTCATTCACACGAATATTTAACAACATTAATATAACACACATACGTTAAACACTAACTTAACATTTTAAACTGTAATTTACACAAGTGGTGAGGAAAAAATGCAGTAATTTCAACAAAACCAAAAAAAAAAAAAAAGTCAGTCAGGTAATTTTGGGCATACCAATTATCATTGTTTTAATCTGTATTGTAAACAATGTAAAAAGAAAAAGAAAACCAGGTAACAGATTGTTGCTGATGCAGTTGTAAAGTTTATTTGTTTGTAAAAAAATAATTCAGATTTCTTGAGTATAAAAGTTCCTAAATAGCACAAGTTCAGAAAACAATTGTATTTGATATTAAATTCAGTGAAAACAATACAATTGTGAAATGTTACTTAAGTATTAAACGTGATCACATATGTTAGAAATCACAACATTTATATTAAATATAATCTTTGTAACATTTTAAATGTCTTCACTGTCTCTGTTGATCAGTTTAATGGGATTTATGTATTAAAGTATGAATATAAAACTAAATATAAAAATAAATAAATGCCAATGCATCAGTTTGCACAAACAAAGATCGTTGAAAGTAGCACAATGTTTCTTAACATTGTTAATAATCTGCAATGTTTTTTTGAGCAGCTTATTATAACACACATACATTAAACACTAACTTAACATTATAAACAGTCATTTACATTTACATTTAATAAGTGGTAATTTCAACAACACCAAAAAAAAGTCACAGGTAATTTTGGGAATACCATTTATCATTGTTTCAATGTATATTGTAGGCAAAGTAAAAATAACAAGAAAACCAGCTAACAGTTTTTTGGTGAAGCAGTTATAAAGTTTTTGACTCCAGCAAGTTAATAAATTAAAGTTAGATTATTTTTTTTTGACGTGGAGATTCATAAAGTCAGTTGAAAGTGCATGCGATTGACTCCAGTGTAAAGACTTGATACAGTGCAATGTTTGCAGCTGTGACTGCTTGTGTTACGAAAACGTGTGCTTTCCAGGAGCTGTGTTTATTCTCAGTAAATTTGCCAGTGTGATTTATGTGATTAACAGTTCTGTTCTAGTGCGCTGGAAGCAGCTTTCAGACCTGGAGTAGCTGCTCGCAGCCATTGAAACACATTGAAAATGATACATCCATGCCAATAAAGCCGCCTCCTGGCAAACAGACAGAGAGGAAAGCTGTCGCACAGAGGTTATAGTGAGCGAGCACTGCCAACGAGGGAATCCTTTCATGTTAAAACCACACTTGTGTGCGTTTCTGGCATCTCCCGACTGTCGCTGTCAGTGTTGAGTAGGGATGGCGAAGGTCTTTTTAAAGACATTCTTGTGAGGAGGTTTCTGTGGAACAAAAAGCGTTTTCAGACTTTGAGTGACTTTTGCTTTGAAATGGAAGGCATTTGAGGTCTGCACATCTTTACGAAGCACGGCTTCTTCAAAGAGCTTCCAACAAAGGTGGTCTCCCTTTGGGTCACTGGTTTGGTTTTGATGGGGTTCTAGTGGTAGTCTTGACTCAAGATTAGGCTAGATTAGACATAAACAAAGATAAGAAGTTTTAAGCAGTTTAGTAGCCCTTAAAGTAAGTGAGAGATTGGATAGTTCTGTGGAATCTATGGATAGAGTTACTTTTTGTTTAAGCTTTGTGTATTGTTCAAATTGACTGCTCTTTTGTCATGTTAGTGGCTGTTTTTGCCCCATTGACTTCCATTATGACAACATTATTTGATTGTAATGCCATGACACCGTGTAATCATGCATCATTGATTGTTGGTTTTCCCTTTTGGGAAAAGGTACAATTTGTCATTTTTACTGTTGATCATCAGTTACACTATTAACCCTTTATGGCCTGTGCAAGAATGCCTTATTATATGGTGTCATAGTTTGCAATGAAAAATGTTATTATATTGAAAGTCAATATGGGCAAAAACAGTACTAACATAATGAAAGTGTAGTAAATATCCCCTGAATGTGTTGAGTTTTTGAAAAATTTCAAAGCATTTTCCCATAATATGTGTCAAAAGAAGATTTGTCACCAAATATCATTCCATTTGCTGAAACACAGAGAAAGTTGTGGCCAATTTAAGAGTCAAAACAATATACAATGTAAAAAATAAATTTTCAATGGTAAAAACAGTAATAATGCTACTGTAAATATTCATAACCTGTTTAACAGTAAGTTTTCCCCTATATATATATATATATATATATATATATATATATATATATGTGTGTGTGTGTGTGTGTGTGTGTGTGTGTGTGTGTGTGTGTGTGTGTGTGTGTGTGTGTGTGTGTGTGTGTGTGTGTGTGTGTGTGCGTGTGTGCGTGTGTGCGTGTGCATGTCTTTTATTTTCTCTTGAGTTGTGCACATCAGATTATTTAATGTAGACAATGTTTATTTTATTAAGTGAAGTTTCACATATTAATTTCAAGAGGAGTACATGGTATGATTGATCGTGGCTGGTCTCTCATCTGTAATAATTAGTAAACCAATCGGATCATTCCAAACTCACTATAAATAGCCTGTTTAGACTGTCTAGAACTGTCTTCATTTTTTTTTGAAGAATTTCTCCCATCCACCCCATCTCCCCCTTTCCTCCTTTACCAGGGGGAGCTCTTGAGAGCTACCTGATCTTGTACCTCCTTACATGCCTTTTGACCAGGCAGGAGCCCTGGGCTCAATTATCTCCAAGCTCATGGTTCTCTCCCGGGACACCAAGCCAAACCTGCTTATAGCATCAAGCAATATCTAAGAGTGAACTCTGGAATTTAATTTTATGTGTGTTACCATGATGGTGTTTAGTATTTATTTAAAAAATGTATTCAGATTTCTTGAGTATAAAAGTTCCTAAATAGCACATGTTCAGAAATACAATCTGCTTGATATTAAATTAAGTGAAAACAATACAATTGTGAAATGTTATTTGAGTATTAAACATGACCATATGATCTGTCAGAAATCACAAAATTTAAAAGAAATATAATCTTTGTAACATTTTAAATGTCTTCACTGTCACTTTTGATCAATTTAATGTGACATGAATGCATTAAAGCATAACATAAATATAAAAATAAATAAATGGCAATGCATCAGTTTGCATAAAGGAAGAAAGTAGAAACCAGCACAATGTCTCTTAACTTTTTTTAAGCATATTGATGAAGGAAAGGAACCATTTTAATATTCAGTAATGGTGAATATTTCAGCTTTACCATTGCAGGAATAAATTACATAGGAAAAGCAGATTTTTATTGACATAGAATTTCACAATATTTGTTTTTACAGTATTTTGAATCAAATAATGCACTCTTTGTGATCATAAAATACTTTTTTTTTTTTTTTTTTCAATCTTTCAATCTTACCATTCCCAAACTTTAAAATGGAAGTGTGATATTTTTCTATTACTAAAAATCAGCTTGGCTCAAAACTCAAAGGGAGATAAGGCATGACTACCCCCATGTCGTTTCTATTGAGAAGGGCCACATCCAGTAACACTCGACTGGGTTTCACTGTGGTTGAACCATTTCAAAATGGGCTTCATAGAAATTACCAGCCTAAATCCACAACAAGAAGCCTTTCCAGCAGAGGTTGAGAGGATATACGGATAAGAAGGGCCTATTCCATGGCTAAATGAAGAGCTGAATCTCTGTTCTTAGAGGTTATGCAACACCAGGAGGCTCCTGTTTCGACTGCAGATCAGCCTCCTGCAGCACAGACCCATTCAATAGTATCTGCATGAGTGTCTGTGTGTTGGTTTTGTGAGGAGAGATGGATAGATTTACTGGCGGGAGGCATGGCAGCACCCCGTTTACCTGCTTCCAGTTTCTTCCCTGCTGCTCAGGCTTGATTGAAAGCTGCTCAGCACTTCATTCTTCAGTCATTTTTATTTTTTCCCCCTCCCAGCTTCTCTTCTTTCCTCTCCCAGCCCAATGTCTATCTGACAGCAGCAGTAGAGCAGAGCAGAAGCCAATGCACTGTAAAACATGATAAGTTTAGGTTACTCAAAACATTTGAGGAAACTTACTGTATATTCAGCTGGTCAGAATTATTAGCTCACCTGAATTATTAGCCCCCCCTGTTTATTTTTTTCCCCAATATCTGTTTAATGGAGAGATTTCTTCAACACATTTCTAAACATAATAGTTTTAATAACTTCTAATAACTGATTTATTTTATTATTCACTGCCATGATGACAGTAAATAATATTTTTCTAGATTTTTTTAAGACACTTCTATACAGCTTAAAGTGACATTTAAAGGCCTAACTAGGTTAATAAGGGTAACTAGTCAAGTTAGGGTAATTAGGCAAGTTACTGTACAATGATAGTTTGTTCTGTAGACAGTCGAAAAAAAATTAGCTTAAATGGGATAATAATTTTGACCTTAAAATGTTTTTAAAAAAATTAAAAACTGCTTTTATTCTAGCCGAAATAAAACAAATAAGACTTTCTCCAGAAGAAAAAATATTATCAGACATACTGTGTCCTGGGAGAAAATGTTTTTTTTTTGCCTAAACCAAGCCACTTTGAGACACTGAGTTACTATTGAGTTTACGAAAGTTAATTGAAAACCAAGCTTTTAATTATGCAAAGCACTTAACAAGAGTACAAGGAGGGCACACTGAAGAAGGTTTGGAAGACAGATAAAGTTAGGTGTGATCAGGCTAACAATGAAAATGAGAACTTAAAAATCCAAAATCAAACAAAAAGTGCTCATGTATAGCTTAAATAATGTGTCGGTGCTCTTTGGGTAAGGGATTCATTAGAATAAACTGGCTTTTTAATATTTTTTCCACATTTTTCGAGTGCCTTCGACTAATTTTTGCTGTTTAATAAAATGAAAGCTTATTTATTTAGTTAAACTTACTTATTTTCTGTAAGCTGTGCCATTAGGTAAAAGATGGTAAGGCAAGGCAAGGTCTGGAACACTCAACCGCCATACAAGGTGCATGGACAAAATTCAAATATAATAAAAAATAGGAAACTCCAGCAACACTTGTAATAAAGGAGACAATTTAATGAAATAAATTAAATGCCTTCACATTTCAGCTTACAAGCCTTCATCAGGGCACAAAAAACACCACATACAAACATTTCAAAAGGCTTCAAATATACATTTCCATCTTAGAACATCTAATTACAGACTAGAAACAGCTGATAAACCAAACTGATGTCGTCACCCCAATTAATTAGCAGGAACCAGCTACACAAATAGTGACTCAATTAACATGAATCCACTTCAAATCGACACATTCATCCATGAATTTTTCTTCGGCTTAGTACCTTTATTCATCAGGGGTCGCCACAATGGAATGAACCGCCAACTTATCCAGCATATGTTTTACACAGCGAATGCCCTTCCAGCTGCAACCCAAACATTCACACACACACTTATTCATACAGTACATATACACTACGGCCAATTTAGTCTCAAATCAACATATACATATAATCGACATATAATACAATATAATTTTAAAAACACATTTAAAAACATTTCAAAAGAAACTTAAAAAACTGTCAAAGAAACATTCATAGCTGGAAACAAACTCCTGAAGTGAAAAATCTAAAAAAGCCTCCTGTTTCTTCTTAAAATAATCAATGTTGCTACCCCTCCAAATCTGTTCCGTGTTTTCAATTTCATAAAAAATAAAGATGTTTTATGGCTACATTCACAAAAATGTCCTGCAACAAGGCTCTTAAGATCTTTTAGGTAAAAGATAAAAAGAAACACAAGAGGTCCCAAAACTGATCCCTGTGGAACACCAGAAACAGCATGAGTGGGCTTTGATTTAGACTGTTGGAGTTGGACAAACAATGTACAAAGAATCCTGCGCATTAACCCTGTAAGACCCAAATATAGAAAACAAAATTGTTATAGGAAGCCTCTGGTGTAGGAATTAAATATTTTTTACATCTCTTACTTTTTGGCAAGTTTTAAGGGAAATGTTGTAATATTGCAATGTTGAGCCTAGTTATGAGCAGAAGTTTTGTATTTGTACTCACTTTGTCCGAACAGCTATACAGATTATTTAAGCATCATATTTTTTATAAATATGCATTTATTAATAAAAACATTTGGAAAGAAATATTTGGTCACATTCAGTGTGGTTTGAATGCGTTTACTTGCAGTGATAGTCCCTAAGGCAAGTTAGGCAAGGCAAGTTTATTTATATAGCACATTTCATACACAGTGGCAATTCAAAGTGCTTTACATAAACAGGAATAAAAGAAACAAGTATAAGAGAAATAAAAACAATTAATAGAAATGGTAAAAATAGAAATAAAATAAAATAAAAGCTGATAAAATGTGTTATAAAATAATTAAAAAGAAGAGAAAAACATAGTAGTTCGATCTGTCGGACGTAGCACAGTGCTCATTCAGTAAAGGCACAGCTAAACAGATGTGTTTTCAGTCTTGATTTGAACGTGCCTAATGTTGGAGCACATCTGATCATTTCTGGAAGCTGATTCCAGCAGCGAGGGGTGTAGTAGCTGAAAGCCGATTCACCCTGCTTTGACTGAACTCTTGGGATTTCTAATCTATTTGATCCTAAAGATCTGAGTGATCTGATCGGTTTGTATTCAGTGAGCATATCTATAATATATTGAGGTCCTAGGCCATTTAGTGATTTATAGACCAGTAATAATACTTTAAAATCTACTCTGAATGTAACTGGGAGCCAGTGTAAAGACCTGAGGACAGGTGTGATGTGCTCTGATTTCCTGGTTCTGGTCAGAATTCTGGCCGCAGCGTTCTGGAAGAGCTGCAACTGTAATAGTCCCTAAGACAGTTCTTTTAATCTGAAAAGCACAGGTGACATTTTTATATAATTACAGTGCAGCCAGGGATGGGCAAAAATACCTTAAAATGTATTTTGATATAAAATACAAAATACCTCAATTTTACATGTATCAAAAAAAACTACAAAATACAGCAGCCAAACATGTATCAAAATAAAATACTGTATTTTGTATTTTGAAACCACAAAATACTTTTACAACGGAATATAACATTTCTTCGCAAACCTTTAATCAATAGGAATATTTGACCAATCCCTTTACCATTAAACTGACTTTCTCTTTCATTTTAGCATTCATTTTGTACAAATTTCATACAGAAAGTTCTGTCTTAAAGATGATCTCTTTAATCACTGTAAAACCCATGTAATGCAGATAATAGAGTTGAAATAAAGTACTGTATATCTTTATTGTGTTTTCATCCATTGCGTGGCCGGTGAAATTGCAACCATCTCTTAACAGTCTTATATTTTAAAGGGTGATATATGAAGATGTTATATTATTTATTTTTGTTCAATAAATGTAGCTTTTTTTGCAATTGAAATTTTCAATACCTAATGTAAAAACATGACTAAAATCTACAGTTTTAGTCATTTCCATAAATCATGTTTTTTGCAATTGTACTAAGTTATAAGTTATTTTTTTAATCTCTTTTTGCAAATAAACTGCTCAAATACATCCTGCTGCTGCCCTATAGACTGGAGTATTATTACATATTTGTGTCTCGTATACTGTATTGTGCCATTTTGACCACACAGTCTTCATTGACTGTACACTGTATCTGCAGATCATCTATGAAGTATTGTAGGAATCTCCACTGTAGGACTTATTGTATGTTGTTTATCTTATTTTCTTGTCATCTACATCAGCAATACACCTAAAACTACAATTATTTGTACAGTATACTCATTATTACAAGATTATTTCAGTTCTTCTTTAACTGGAAGAGTCTCAGTTTACCCTCTTAGTGAACACCAGTTCACAGTCTTTAGGTGTATTATATTTCCAAAGTTCCCTGCATTTCCACCTGCAACACTGACACTGAGAATGATGATGTGCTGAAGGCTCCACATCCTGTTCTTAAGGATTGATATTTTATTCCATCTCATTTCTTAAGCAAAGGTGCTAATGCCAAATTGTACACTAAACAGCCATTACATATTACTGTTCTTAGCACTGTGCAGTATACTACTTTCAATTATTGTGGACTTGTTCCAAATCTACCCATGCCATTTGTCAGTTATTTTCTTTGGGCCCTATCATACACCCGGCATAACAAGATGTAAGACGTGTTGCTATTTTCAGACCAGCACAACCTTAATTTTCTGTTTTGCGCCACGTTGTTTAAACAGCAAATCCATATGCGCCATTGTGTGGACTCATGGTTGTGCTGGTCTATAAAGGAGGTGTGTTAAGGCGCTCTGTTGGAGCACTGCTGTTTTGAGGAACTAAAGCAGACTGCGCAATTGACCAGCTGAAAGCAGGTCTAAAGTCCAGCGCAGAGTGCGTAAGTTGTGCGTCTTAAATACGTACACATTGCTTAATACACACAGGATGTACTGCAATACGCAAATATATTTTTCATATGAAAAAGAATTAAAGGATTAAAATGTTACAAAAAATGTCTAATTATTAGCAGTATAATTTATTATATGCATATTTATATTTGTTTTTAATAAAAACAAGTTTAGATTTGTCCACCTGTGGGGTTTTAGAGACGTCTGCATCACTGCATCACTGTTTTTTAACACACTTCATTATTATTGTTCATTTATTCGTTTGCTAGAAATTAGAATTGAATTTAGAAATAGTTTTGAAACAAATCTTTGCTCTTAACAAACGAATTTAAATATATAGGCTGATGGGTGTGTTCAGTGGAGAGCGTACAACACCGTTTCCTTACTCCACCAAAGTAAAGAGAAAGTAAAGAGGCTGAATAAAGGAGGCACATTCTTTATTCTTGCTGCAGATGGTCTGTTTAATTGTTTTCTTGCTAGTGAAGCATTTGGTTTTTCAGTGTAGTATTAAAAATTTTACTTTACTCACTATTTATTATCTTCAAGTTATTCCAAATTATTTCATTGAACAGTAAAGACGATATTTTGAAGAAATCTGAAAATCTATATCTGAAAAACAAATATAATGGAAGTCAATAGTTACTGGTTTCCAACTTTCTTAAAAATATTTTCTTTTGTGTTCAGCAGAAGAAAGAAAGACAAATAGATTAAAAAATAATAAAGAATGAAAAAGTCAAGATAGAATTTTCAGTTGTGGGTGAACTATCCTTTTAACTGGTGTTTCTCAAACACGTTCCTGGAGGGCCACCAGCTCTGCACATTTTCCATGTCTCCTTAACCAAAAACAGAGAGATTCAGAACATCAGTTTATTAGCAGAGATTGAAAGACCTGTAATGGGTGTGACAGACAAACCAAAACATGCAGTGTTGGTGGTCCTCCAGGAACGTGGTTGAGAAACACTGCCTTTAACTGTTCTAAATTCACTGTTTACCAAGGCTTCATTGAGCTTATTGCTTTTGTAAACAAATATTTCATATATGTAGCAAAGTTTCACAAACTGAAACTAAGCATCTAAACAGTTTCTTTGGCTCAGTACTGATAGCAGATTGGTTTTCAACTAACATTTGCATGTTTGTATGTATGTTACATCTGTATGTTTGTCATTTCAACATCAGCAGAATACTTTCCCAACTAAGCTAAAGAAACCAAGAACCAGATCTGTTTTATAAATAAATTTTAGGACCTGTGTACACAGGTTTATAGTGCATCTGTGTATTTGTGGAAACTAATTGGTTTGTTTATTTATTTATTTATTATTTATTTTTATTATAGAATGTCATTTTATATCAACTTTGTGTTTGTGACTAATGATGAGACACACAGATGTCTCTCATTTTCACTCAGTTCCCAAAGCTCCAAAAAAATAATAATTTGTGCAATTTCTTTGTATAAACATCACATAAAATTAAATCTTTATGATTAAGTGTTGGTTAGTAATAGCATGTGTTAATGTAACTATCAGTATTCTTAATGTACTTGCATGTGTAGTTATGGATCATGCAGCCTATATACAGTAGTCTTAATGTAGTTAAGGTGGTCTCCATATCAGCTGATCTCCAACCAAACGACAGGCTCTATAAGGTTCACTACAATGGTGATGCTACAAATTTCATGTAAATTCCAACACAGCACACAATTACAAGCTGCACTGGAAAAAATGCTGGGTTCCACACAATTCCTTCATGTTGGAATAATTTTTTTGAGTGTAATTTATATCTCCCTATGCAATCTTGTGCAGATATACACAATGTTACTTAATTTCAACCCTTCTCTTTCTTCTACAGTCTGATAATTAGAAATCTGCTTAATTTCAGTGAGTTTAAGTTCACATTAATAAAACTTATTTTGAGTTGGCATAACTTATCTTATTAATTACAATGAAGTTTTTAGATATTGAGCGAAATGAACTTGTTTCATTTATTTTCATTTGACTGTTCAGTTTTACTGTGTGTGTGTGCGTTGCATAACGCTACTTCTGGCTCACTGTTCAAATCTCATTTCCTTTGAAAGCACTTGAACACTATTTGTTATACTGTATGTAATCAGTGCAGCTAGATTAGCCTGCTCTCAGCCCTCTGTGCCCTCATAAATAGTTGTGTTTGTTCCTCTTTGAGAATATGGCGGGATGTTTCTTTTTTGCAGCTTTAGGATGAGCTAGTTGAAAGAGAAAGCATGTGAATAATAGATTTTTGCATAAATTGGTCATAAAATGGGATGCCTTGTGGGATAGAAAGGGTGTGACTGTGTCAAATCGAATTCAAACTGTGGTACGGTGTGTTATATGCTTGTGGAAAGTGAGGGAAAAATACATCACAGAGCAAATACTGTACACTAGCTGCGGTTGCTCCCAACTGAATGTATGTATTCTGTGGATTCATAAAATGTAGTAATATTAATAAACAAATGTATATACTATGGGAAAAAAATTCAAATTAAATCTCAATATTTACCATTTATAGTTATGTGTTCGAATAAAACATGCTTTTTGAAGTTTTGTTCTGCAAAATACTGATGACATCTCTTTTAAATAAAAAAATATATAAATAAAAATTAACATTTAGAGTAATTTTTACTTAAAATACCAAAAAGCTGCCATGATTTTAAATGTGTTCATTATTTATTTTTGCACAAACATGTTTTAACTTCAGTTAAGAAATCTGTATTTGGTGCATTAAACCTGTTTCTCTGTCACGACGAATAAAAAAGTTGGTTATTTTGACCCTTTGTAATTTTTTATCTAAATGTGTCAAGTTTTTGGGGTATGTTAATTATTGGTACCACCTTCAAGTAAATTGTTACCTAAATTTAATACATAAGATAAAGAAATTAAAAGTAAACAGTGCACAACCTAACTTAATAAATAAATATATAAAAATGAAATATCTGTATCACACGCACTGTGTGTTGTTGTAATGGACACAAAACTTATTGCTGTAAAGTGCTTTACATCTGAGTAGGCACTCTGTTCACTATGACCTGCTCTAGTGTGTGTATTGTGGGGCGAATGAAGCACACAACCGATAATGATTGGTGTGTGTATGAAGGTGGGGTGGGACAACAACATAACGGATGATGATTGGCTAAGAAGGTGATAACATAAGCTCTGCATTCAGAGAATGAGACTGCATCAAACCAAATAAATCTAGTTCAATTGTGTTCTGACACAAAATATAGCCTAATCAATATTAGCAAAACGTGTTTATTATGACATCGTATATTTTGACAAACAACTTTACAAATAACATTTCCATATCATCAGCTTGCTGGCAGTAAAGGCAGGGGAGAGCGCGGAAGCGATAGAACTTTAGATTCAACATTAAATTTAATTGTGGAAAGATGTAAATGTTACTTGAATAAAATAAAGTTTGAGTTTACACTCACTGGCCACTTTAGTAGGTACACCTGTCCAACTGCTCTTTAACGCACAAATCAGCCAATCACATGGCAACAACTCCATCCATTTAGGCATGTAGACATGATCAAGACCATCTGCTGCAGTTCAAACCCATCAGAATGGGGAAAAAAGGTGATTTAAGTGACTTTGAATGTGACATGGTTGTTGGTGGCAGGCTGGTCTGAGTATTTCAGAAACTACTGATCTACTGGGATATTCACAAACATCACTAGAGTTTACAGAGTATGGACAGAAAAAAAGAAAATATCCAGTGAGCGCCAGTTCTGTGGGCGCAAATACCTTGTTGATGCCAGAGGTCAGAGGAGAATGGCCAGACTGGTTCCAGCTGATAGAAAAGCAACAGTAGCTCAAATAACTACTCGTTACAACTGGAGTATGCAGAAGTGCATCTCTGAATGCACAATGCATCCAACCTTGAGGCTGGTGGGCTACAGCAGCAGAAGACCACACAGAGTGCCACTCTTGCCAGCTGAGAACAGGAAATTGAGGCTACAATTGGCACAGGCTCACCAAAATTGGACAACAGAAGATTGGAAAAATGTTGCCTGGTCTGATGAGTTTCGATTTATGCTGCTACATTTGGATGGTAGGGTCAGCAGTTGGCGTCAACAACATAAAAGCATGGATCCATCCTGCCTTGTATCAACGGTTCAGGCTGCTGCTGGTGGTGTAATGGTGTGGGGATATTTTCTTGGCACACTTTGGGCCCATTAGTACCAACTGAGCATCGTAGCTGCCAACCTGAGTATTGTTGCTGACCATGTCCATCCCTTTATTACCACAGTGTACCCATCTTCTGATGGCTACTTCCAGCAGGATAACGCACCATGTCATGAAGCACAAATCATCTCAGAATAGTTTCTTGAACATTACAATAAGTTCACTGTATTCAAACGGCTTCCACAGTCACAAGAGCTCAATCCAATAGAGCACCTATGGGATGTGGTGGAACGCGACATTCGCATCATGGATGTGCAGCCGACAAATCTGCAGCAATTGCATGATGCTATCATGTCAATATAGACCAAGATCTCTGAGGAATATTTCCAGTACCTTGTTGAATTTATGCCACGAAGGATTAAGGCAGTTCTGAAGGCAAAAGGAGGTCCAACCTGGTACCAGTAAGGTGCACCTTATAAAGTGGCCAGTGAGTGTATACTGTGTAAACATAATTATATAATAAAAATCTCTATATCTATCAATCTATCTATATTTTTGTAACATTTCTTAATAAGCACTATAAGTAATTTAAGAATAAATCTGGAAGCACCCTATAGGTGCATTTAAATCTATATTTATTTGCTGTTTGCTGTGGTCCATTCACCTTATTCTTCATGTATGAGCGGGAGCAGCCATTTGAATCTTTTTGGCTAAAAACGTCCGGTCTCATTCGCGTCCATTAATTTTTAGATGTTAAAAATAGCTGATAATGCTGCTTTAAATTGCAAACTGATCTTTTCTTATTATATTATTCTACTTTTTATGTATAGTCATGTAAACACTTGTTTATAGAGCGAGTAGTTTGACCGTTTTCTGCCGTTTATTATTTCTAATCATTTCTCCCATAGGCAACTGAATCGGAAGTCCTAAAACAATCGCAAAAACGAGCGCACTTCCGCATTGGAGAATTAGCTCAGTACTCCTAAAATGTCTGGCACTTTCTATACACATGCATGAATTGCACACAATCACTGTGTGAATTGAATTGAATGCAGTCGCACCCTTTCCATCCCCCGAGAGCTTCTTTACGATGCCTTGGTTTTATCCGTTGGCCGAGAACACACAAAACTCATGATTCTCAGGGCAGCAGTGGATCCTGACATGAGTGATAGAGGCTCACCGCTCTCCGACATGCACACCGCTTCTCTGTCACTCATTTATGGCAGCCTCATAACATTGCAGCTGCCCTTCATCCAACCTGCCACCTCCAGTTGTGACCCTACTGTTTTTTTTCTCTCAAGCAACTTCCTGTGTTTAGTTGGCCTGCACTGTAGACACCATCAGAATAAGAAATACAATAGTAAGAAATACGATGATAGAAATAAAATGAAACGGTCTTGATATTGGAAGGTTGATTAAATGGATAGTTCACTTGAAAATAACAATTTTGTCATCATTTACTCAACTATAAGCAGTTTCATTCCTGTTTATTTCCTCTGTTGAACATAAAATAAGGTATTTTGAAAAATGTTGAAAAGCAGCATCCTTTGACTTGAGTAGTATTTTTGTTCCTTCTGTGGATGTAAGTGGCTGCTGGTTTCAAAATAAATAGTTTTGTATTCAACAGAAGGAAGAAGCTCAAAATTTGGAACCACTTAAAGGTGAATAATTATGATCTGTTTTTATTTTTGCGGGACAAAATCCTGCTTACATTGCATTTACTGTATGTACATTTAAGGACTACAGTATGGTGATACAAAATACAGCACAAATTAAGTTGATAAAACAAACGTTTATTTCAAACTAACCTGAAAAAAAAAATCTTTAAGTGTTTGTGTTTGTTTTTATTGTTTTGTTATATCAATGCAGATAGACAGCAGCAATATTAGTACACAGTCTAATCATTTGAAATTGTTGATCATTGGTTTAATACATTTATTTCATGCATGCATGCATAAAAACATGAATATATTTCATTTGCAGGTATTCTGTTTTACAAAAAAAAAAAAAAAAAAAAAAAAGATTTTCCTGACCAGAGCTACTGTAAGATCCGCTTGTTAAGTCGTGACGTATGAAATACTGTTTCTGGGTTCAAGCTGCTATCCAATTGAATTGAGAAAATATTCAGTTACAACCACTTTTAGTCATCTCACATTAAAGTGAATTTTATATAAAACCATGGTGTACACAACAGTTGCTTCATCATAGACACTAATATTTAAAAAATGTATACAACTTTTTTTTATTACTTTCTGACCATCTGATATTAGGCATGGATATACTGTATATTGCGATCGTGATTTTCAAAAGTATTTGTAATCGTTTATTATTACCATTTGTTCAGTCTCCCCATACAGTTTGATATATCAATTGGAATCGGAAGTCACGTCACACTTAACAAGCGGACACTGAATAAACTAAATCGCATTACCTCTCATTCATCCATGTTGACATTAAAGTCATCTGTTGCTTGTTGACAATTCATTGCTGATACTTTCGCAATTTAGAGCATTACCGCAAAGTTCCTGGACACTCGTATCAACACACGCAGACTCACTCTGTTTGGCTCTGTCTCACTTCTTCATGGTGAATTTGAAAGTGCCCCCTTGAAAGTGTTTAGTTCCCCTAGTCCCCAGTGAACATTATGCCCCTGCTATCTTTTTAATTGAACCCAAACACAAAAGTTATGAAACACATGTCTATCACTACATTTAATCTGTGGATTAGCTCTCAAAGTGACCGCAGCTGTCATTTATTGAATTGTTTGTCCTGAATACAAACTTAAACCACTATTTAATTTGCTTATTTTGATATTTTGTGTTAACTTATTGCTTTTTTATTTGTATTTGTTATATTTAATATTTTAATGTTTAGTTGAAATTTGACATGTACATTAGTTTTATTGATTTTTAATTTATATATTAATAGTTATTTATTTTTCTTTTCATTTTCCAAAATTAAAATAATTTTTTTGCCTGATTTACATTTTTATATGATCCAAAAGAGTGATGTGATTTGTCCATTCATTCATTTTCCTTCGACTTAATCCCTTTAATTATCAGAGGTCGCCACAGCAGAATGAACCACCAACTTATCCAGCATATGTTTTACGCAGCGAATGCCCTTCCAGCCACAACCCATTACTGGGGAACATCCATACACTCTTGCATTCACAAACACTATGGCCAATTTAGTTCACCCAATTCACCTATACCGTATGTTTTTGACCTGTGGGCGAAACCAGAGCACCCGTAGCAAACTCACATGAAATGGGGAGAACATGCAAACTCCACACAGAAATGCCAACTGACCCAGCTTGGATTGAACCAACTGCCCTGTAATTTGATTCATGACCCAACATTTTAATATGATCTGTTGCACTCCTAGAATTGATCCACTGTCTAATAGCACTTGAATGCCAACTCACATTTGGGTTAGTACATTTCATTTACTCACTGTTTACTCACCCCCAAACCAAACCTTTATGAGTTTCATTATTCTGTTGAACACTAAAGAAGATGTTTTGAAGAAAGCTGAAAACCTGTAACCATTGACTTCCATAGGACAAATTTATGCTAAAGAAGTCAATGGTTACAGGTTTTTTTGGTTTGAACTTTACTTTCAATGTGAATTATTTGTATTATTATTCAAATAAGTTACACAAATTAATTCTAACAGACCCCACAAATTCAAATAAGATCTTATTAGCATATCATGTACAGTTAAATTATTTTGAATGAATACACCTTACTTTCCAGCAAACATAGGTATACATTACAATGTGCATGGTTTATTTATATTTGCCTTATAGTTTGTAAGCAGGCACCTTGTGAGCAAGGTCGCCACTGGCTCCTGAGCTCCTCCAGCTCATAAGTGACCGAGCTGTCAAGTTATCCGGGCTTGGAGTTTTCTCTGGTGAGAGCCACAGCTGTGTATGTATGTATAGCGTCTAACCCTTATCTGCAGCTGATGTCTATACAGCCCTCCCTCAGGACTCAAACACACTCACTGTGACACACACACTCAGCCTCGAAGGCTTTCTGCTCACCGCCATCATTCAATTTCAGTCTGTTAGCCTGAAGTTACGGCTGATGTCAGCGTGCGGCCCGCGAGGATGTAAGGAAAGAGCGCTATTGCGAAGAGCTTGTTTCATTGTTTATTTACCTACAGCAGGGACTCCGACACGCTGGAGCGTTTAGTCATTGTAAATGCACTGAGCTTTCCTCTGCTCCGTTTAAGCGCTCAGATGCCTGGTGGGGGGACTATCTGTTTTCCAAAGGTATTACAGCACAAATGAACACCTGGAGTCAGGCAGGAGAAGAAAGAGCAAAACGCTCGGGGGTTTACAGATGTTTGCGTTTGTTCTCTAACAGGGACAGCCCAACAGCCAACGAGAGTGGAGCCAAAACTGCCCGATCCAAAGCCTCCAGCCGCTTCCCCAGACTAGGCCGCAACTCAGCCCGTGAATCCCGGAACCCCGAGCCCCAAAGCGGCGACCTTTAACTCAAAAAGACCTGTCAGTATGGATGTACTGAGCCAAGGACCTTCTGTTATGGATGTACTTAACGCCACCGCTGCTGGGAACTACATTTGGTGAAAAAGTGGTGGATATTGGTTTAGTAGCAACAATTGTGCCTGGTGATTTCTAAGTGATAAAAAAGAAGCAAGGAAGTCATTTTGACTCACTGCAATGACATGAAACTTTTTTGAGGCTTGTGCGATCGTCTGGATATAATTATTTGCACATCTTCATATGATTTTTTCTTTTTGTATGCATTTTTTGTTACCACGCTCTGCTGTGTATGAGGCACAACGTTGTATACAAACAATCCATTTTCCTGTCTAATAAATTGGCAACTGATTTGATATGAAGGTCTGGTGATGGTCGGTTACTGGAGTCTCGCCTTTGTCGTCTGTCCCTCAAAACCTTTCATTGGAAATTGTCCTGGTCTGCCATTATCCTGAATGACCTGGAGAGTACTGTTACACAGAGACCAGCGTGAGTTGACTTTTATTGTGTGGACTGAACAGAAGGAATTTTTTGTAGCGGGGGAAACCTGTTCGCCCAATTTCAACTACAAGCACAGTGATGATTGGGAACCATTACTAACCTATAGTATTTATGGCTTTTAACATGTTATGATGTATATGGGGGATCGTCAACTGGATGCTTGATGTGTTTGAACGAATAAATAGTCTAGTATTTACTTGAATGTAATGTAGAGTTGCCATCAGAATTTATCTGTAACACACACAGTAGCAGATCAATTGCGTGCTTTTGCATATGTGTCTGTTTGCAACTTTTTGTACTAGCAAGCAACTGTATGTGATGCTTTTTCTTAAACAGAGTATCTTTCTGCTCCAAATGTGGCAGGAAGCAGCTGTTTCTGCAGCCTTAAGAGTGCAAGAGCTTAATGAATACATGAATAAATACAAATACCAACACATGGTCTGTTTTTCTGTGTGTGTGTTTTTATCACAAAGGTGGGTATCAGCCAGTGTTGTGCTAGTTACTGAAAAATAGTATCTAGTTACAACTGACCCAGCCGAGGCTCGAATCTGTGGCCTTCTTGCTGTAAGGCGATCGTGCTACCCACTGCACCACCGGGACACATGAATGCTTTTTCTACAGTTTCAAAAAGTTTCCAATTATTTAAAAGAACTCCACTTTTTTGGGGGGGATATAAGTTCATTTACAAGTGTCTAACAAAAGTTAAACATATGAGTTTTATCAGTGTTGAATCCGTTAGCCGATTTCAAGGTCCGGTGGGAGCACTTTAGCTTAGCTTAGCATAAAGCATTGAATCGAATTAGACCATTAGCATCTCCCTCAAAAATGTCAGAAAAGGTTCTTTTTTCTGTTTAAAGCTTGACTATCCTGTTCTGTAGATTACAAAAGAAATAAAATCCCACATTTCAGTCACATCAAACTCAATCAGGTTATGTGTTTACATAAACAAATCTGAATCTGATTGAATCGTGTGATTATGAACCAATTATTTGGTAACTGTAAACATAAGCATAGATTTTCGATAAAACTAATGTGCGGTCACTTGTGAAATGTGATTTGGAACATTTTATTATAAAACGCATGTGTAAAAATGGTAAACAGCTGCACTAAACTCACTTCTAAATGACAATTGTAAAGCATTCTTGCGATTAATCTAAATAAAAAGCCCTACAATATACGGAACTATTATATAATATATATTAGGACTTTCATCTTAAAGTGGTATAATTACTGATATGCGGTCTCCATGTGCTGGCAGTCAGAAGTAGATCACTGCTCTTCACAGTCTAGCACAGAGAGTGGATTCACAGCTGACTGAATACAGGCCAGACAATCTGTGCACTTCCACTTGGATGAGCATTTAGATAATGTTACTTGTGCTCCTGGTCATGGCTTAGCAACATTTAAAACAGAAAAGCACAGGTCATTAATTTCACAGTATAGGAGGCGCTGTGAATGTCCCTCTCAGATTTGCATTATGAGGATTTATTCGTCCGGTTAGTTAAACATTAAAGTACTTGCCTTTATCATGAGGTGTAGTTTATGTCAAGTTTAAAATAAGCTGTTTTATTTATCTGGTACAGTCTTAACATTTATTGTTGAGCTGAATTTGATTTCCATGAATTTCTCTGCAGAGCTCGGTGACCTTTGTTAAGTCGAGGCTGTTGTATAAACAGTCCTGAGTATTTTCGTAGGAATTCAGATACATTAGGCATTTATTCTCCTCGTTTCGCCCATTTTCTTTTTTTTTTACAATTGATTTGCATCACAAAACAACCAGACTGTGAATGTATTAAAAAAAGATTTCCTGAAGTATCTTTTCCTTAAGCAAGGAATGGATGTTTGTATTTTTTTTTTCTTCTGTTGATGCCAACTATGGTCTCAAATATTCAAACTTGAATATCTGAATATTAATCAAATACTTAAATATTAATTTTGTAACACTTTATTGTACAGTTGCCGTGTTACATATATCCCATGTACTTACTTAATAATAAATTGTGCATTATTACATGCAGTTAACCATAAGCCTAACCCTCAACCTAACCCTAACCAAATAGTATCCATTTAAATAATTTTAGTACATATAAAATGCGACAGTTTTTAAAAATCGCACACATTTTCTATAAAAAGGATACTCTTTTGTTGTGTACTCAAACAGGTTTGGACAGTTTTCTGTGAACTGTTCCTTTAATTCTGATTACAGAAATTATTCACTGCTGCAATTACATGCAAGTAATAACCGTCAAGTGTTTTATTAGGTCAAATGTAAATAAATATGATGAAATATTGATGAGATTTTTTTCATAACAATTGCAGTTAATGTAAGAAGGCTGGATGATTGATTAATTTGGCTTTTTTGTTTAATACACTTTTTTATTAATATTCAAATAAATAGTTTCATATGATGAGGACAATTTAATTTGAGTAAAGATGACATCAAAATTTAAAATGTATATTTCAAGTAAATATATTTTAAACATTAAATTCATCATCAAAAAATCTTAAAAAAAATTTATTTAAGGAAATTACATTTTAAAGGGCACCTATGATGACAATCAACTTTTGTAAGCTGTTTGGACAGAACTGTGTATAGTGTGTCCACTGTCATATTGGGTGATATAAACCCAACAAGTCTCTTTTTTTAAAATTCCTCATGTTAAGATGGGACCAAAATCCCAATGATTTTGAGGACCACTGCAACCTGTTGTAGGACTGCGGTTTTCCCCGCCCACCGAATAGATATACAGGTGCCATGTTTCTACAATAACATGTATTGTAACATGTAACAAATATTTTAACTGGGATTAAAATATTTGTTCCAACTCTCTGTGATTTAAAAAAAAATATGATTTATAAGTTTAAAACGGTTTTAAACAGAGCATGTTTGTAAAAAAGACAGTAAAATCGCTATGTAATTTTTAACCGCTATAATCACCACAGCCACATGGTGTCAGTGAATGCTAATATGTGTATGTGTGTGCGTACAGGATTTGTGTGAGACTCATCATTTCAGAAAGGCTTGAATAAACTCACCACAAATATATGAAATAAACTTACTTGATATTTTTGGACTAATGAGCTGTATTTCAGCTTCATCCATGTCTGTCTCTATCACTGTGCTGTTTATCTGACGTAATTCATGATGAGAAGCACGCACATGCAGCTCATATAGATTTAAAGCCAGAGGCTACAAAAAAAGCTACAATGTATTCAAACACCAAAATGGGCAGATTCTGGACTCTATAATATATAATCTGATGGGTATTTTGAGCTGAAACTTTACAGACACATTCTGGAGACACTAAAGGCTTATCTTACATATTGTAAAAGGGGTAAAATAGGTGCCCTTTAATATCTCACAATATTGTTTTGCTGTATTGTTGGTAAAATAACTTGGTAAGGCTACTTTCATAAAAATAGTTCTAAGGCTAATTTATACTTACTTTTATTCTGCAAAAACTTGACAGCGCAGCATAGAAACCCTACTGCCCACTAACAATTTGAAAGGGATAAACACAAGTGAGAAACCCTTAAAATAATCAGAGAGTAGTAGTATATCACTGTGATAAGTCTAAGTTACTAAATGAACAAGCCTAATTTTGTTATTATTATTATTATTATTATTATTATTATTATTATTATTATTGTTATTTTTACAGTTTAACATTGAAATCATCAGGACCAAGTCGCAGCACCAATGCTCAACGCAACCACATAAAGAATATCATTTCACACACAAAAAAATGCAATTGTGCATTTCAAACAGGGATGGCGAATAAGAGCAAAACCTACAGATTGTAGCTTTAAAGGTGCAGTATGTGAATTTGACACCCAGTGGTTGCACTAGGTATTACATTTCTGGATCAAAACAAACGCAAGCACAGGTTGCCAGGTTGACTAAAAGGCGTGAGTCTGACGATCAAGCCTAATGGATCATTTAAACTGTGTTCTAAAAAAAAGCAATGGCACACGATAGAAGGAAAATTTTCCATATTAAAAGTAGTTTTTGTTCTAATCAACTCCTCGAATTGATATATTAGAAACAGCTTCTATTTCTGAACAACATAAAACTTGATTACAATGATCATCTCAGGTACTCCTCATGTACTTTATTCAGAGTTGAATGCTAATTATGTGAGTTTGAATGCTTTTTTACAAGGCATTTATTGCCATACTACTGAAAGCGGCAGCAGATAGTTCACATCTTGAAAATAAAATAAACTGAAATTGAACTTTAGAACTCTGAAATAATGCAAGCCAACACATATCAGTGATTCAGCATGTACATTTAATAATGTTAAAGAGGTTTAATATGTATTAGTATTATTAATTAGATTATAAACCTTGCTGTTTTGTTGGAGTGCAGTAAGTGCACTATTCTGTGCATCTGAATGGCTGTATTTAAATTTCCGTCGTGTTTCATCTAATGCAAACAGCTAAATTGCTTATCACTTCAAATCTGGTCATGTAGCGTGTTGTTAGGTTAGGACACAGGGTTACAATTTAGCCTGCTCACCTAATGTTTATGCTCGTAATATTATTTGCTAATTAATAACCTCATGTGGAACGCATGCTTTGATTGTCTTCATCACTGAATGAATGAAATATGCGGTTTTCCACCAAGGCAACCCAGGGTGCTGAAATGTAATTGGCTAAACTGGCATTGGGCGGGTTAAAAGAACCCAAACAAAGACAGTACGCCCATTTTCAAAGCAGAATATCTGACTTCAGCATTCTTTTTCAGATAAAGAATATTCACTTAGCATGTTTCTTAAATATCTGCAAACATATTAAGGTATATTTATGCTTTAGAAGAGTCATAAAGTTACATACAGCACCTTTAAGGGATTTAACACTGGATCCAGCTACATCTTTATTGCCATAAATGGTTCCATGAAGAAACTTTAACATTGATGAATCATTTTCATCCCACAAAAGGTTTTTTTTGAATTGTGTAAAAATATTAGTAGGATTCTTGTAGAACTCAAAATAGTTCTCACTTCAAATATATTTATACTTATTTGAACTCTTTATCTACAGAGTGTACATCAGTCAGCAAACGAGAGGAAGCACGCTGTCATTTGCTAACCATCCGCAAAATTCACACTCAATTCCAAATCGAATGCTTAATGAGCAGAAGCAGCCGACAGGTTTTAAATACAACATGTGTCGCTTGCATAAACAGTTGGGGCTGAAAGACAAGCCAGATTTCGACGGTAATTCAGCTTTGCTTGAGGATCATCTGTTGCTGTTGGCTCTGTTTGCTTTGATGGAATAGCTAGGAGGAGACGTCATATCTGGCCCATCTGGGAGTGTGAGAGGTAAGAGAGAGAGAGAGAGAAAGACCTTGTGTATAAGAAAACACGGCGCAGTATGTGTCATTTCATCGCAGGAACACAAACAACATCAGTCACCCAACATCTCAATCGAGTCCCTTTCCAACAAGCCCATCAAGATTCAGAACGGAAACGGGAGGCAACAGTACGAGAAGAGAAGATTGTCCTCATTAGAAATGTGCTATTTATATGCAGCTTTGCGTGTTTATTGCAAATGTAATTATGATTCAATTATTGTGATTATGCTAATCTGGTGTGTACAGGTCTTAGCGAGACACGAAAACACTCGACAACAAAGAACAGGTACTTGGAGAAGGAAAGCAAACATACTGTGTCTAATTTGGGAACGAAAGGAAGCCGAGGCTTCAACACATTCCATAGATCTAGACAGGAGGTGTTTTAGCTGAGCTTTATAGATCTGCCTGTCCCTGTGCACGTGACCGCTGTGAGAACCAGACGTTACGGAGATGATCTGTGGCAGCAAACAGCAGATACACATGCTGTTCACATTTATTCACACACATATGGTGGGCTGACCACACTGCCTCCTGCCAACACACACCACACTAACCTTCAATGAAGCCAGAGTTCTGCTTGAGGCCCTTATTCAATATTGAGAGCACACATGATCTCTGATAAGAGAGACAAAAAATACACTCTAAAATAGGGCTGGGTGATTTGGCCTAAAATCATGAGGTGTGTCCCAAATCGCATACTTATGCACTATTCTATGCCAGCTTGCAGTATAAATAGTGTGAGTAGTGCATTCACACTGAAAACTTTAAAAACATTGTGCGCTTTAAATACCCTGATGTTGCACTTATTCAACCGTTAAAATGTATAATGAAAAATGTTTAATGGTGGACACTTCACACACTTAACGACCACAGCTTTGCTTACATATTGGAAGGGGGAGAGCTTTCGGGTGCTCATGTTGGATTACTTTATTTATTTTGGGTTGTGAAAACAGTATTTTCCTATGAGAGTGATTATGGTGAATGTGGTTCTGCTCATGGCAGGTATTATTTGGTAGTTTGGTCATTTATTTAATTAATTTAGCAACAGACAAACGTCATCAGGAAAACAGTTTGAATTTCCGCTTAGTAAAAAACATTACATACAGTTGAAGTCAGAATTATTTGCCTCCCCCCCCTGTTTATTTTTCCCCCAATTTCTGTTTAATGGAGAGAAGATCTTTTCAACACATTTCTAAACATAATAGTTTTAATAACTCATTTCTAATAACTGATTTATTTGATCTTTCCCATGATGACAGTAAATAATATTTGACTAGATATTTTTTCAAGACACTTCTATACAGCTTAAAGTGACATTTAAAGGCTTAACTAGGTTAATTAAGTTAACTAGGCAGGTTAGGGTAATTAGGCAAGTTTTTGTATAATGATGGTTTGTTCTGTAGACTATCGAAAAAAATTAGCTTAAAGGGGCTAATAATTTTGACCTTAAAACGGTTTTTAAAAAATGTAAAACTGCTGTTATTCTAGCCGAAATAAAACAAATAAGACTTTCTCCAGAAGAAAAAATATTATCAGACATACTGTGAAAATCCCCCTGCTCTGTTAAACTTAATTTGGGAAATATTTTTAAAAAAATGATTCAAAGGGGGGCTAATAATTCTGACTTCAACTGTATACAATGCTGTTGAGTGTGTAAGTGCATACTGTAAGTACATAGTGCATAAGTGTAGAGTGTGCCATTTGGGACGCAGCTAAAATCTCGATAAATTGAACATTTTAACTTGATTATGATTAATGAAAGATTTTTTTTATTGATTGATTGATTGATTGATTGATTTATTTATTTTTTTAATAGTTCACTGACAGATTTGTACAGTAAATATGCTCCCATATTACAATTATTTATGGATGAAGGGTGCATTACTTGAATTTAAAATGATTGAAGGAAATACACGCTATCTACTATCTATGATCATTTATTGAACATCAACGTTGAACAACTGAAATGAAAATATACATTGCCTAAAACCAACAAATTCGCAAATTTGCAAACTGCACTGTTGGAAACAAATGTAATTGTTTTCAATGTTTTTAATATTAAAAGTAGAAAATAAGCAGTATCTCTTCTAAATAAAAGAACTCTTGTATATCCTGTAAAAAATATTTTAAACTTCATTTTTTTAAACTTCTGTAAACAAATATTTTAATGTAAATAATAATTTTATTGTAATGGAAAATATCTCAAGGCATCTCTAGTGCAGCTTCCAATCATCTTCGTAGTGCAAATATACGAGGTGTACAGGTATTTTTTGAGAGTTGCACGCAAAGGCTGCACTGGACCAAGTTTAAATCAGCTTTAACAGAGCGTTGTTACATGACTCCACACGTGGTAGGGAAAGTAATTGAAAAAATTGACTTTGAAAAAAATAATCGATTATAGGTTCTGAATGTGGATTTCGATTACTTTTCGATTAATCGCCCAACCCTACTGCAATTATAATAATAATTCCTGCTTGTAAATAGGATATCTGGAAGACTGTAGAGGTCCCATGAGGTGCTTTGAAATGTGCATTTTTTAATTTGATTTTTGATGTCGTTTCAACTATAAAAGAGGGCAAGAGGGTGGGACGTAAAGTAAACTCCTCTTTAAAAAAAACAGCAGATAGTTTTTTGTTTTATCACAGCTCTGCCAGTGAGAGTTGAGCTCAAGCACATCAAATGAAAAGCAAATGAGAAGCGTCTTGAAGGGGGCGGGGCATGTCAGATGCTGGAGAACATTTGATTGGTCAAGATTTGATGAAAAAATGAAATATGAGGTGATGAAAAAAAAGTTGCTCCATTTAGGCGGAAGTGAGAAACTGCTTGCTTTGAATGTTTATATCAGGTTTATATCTTCTAAGCATGAATTTTGTCACTGATTTGGAACACACTAGCTAATAGATATGCTTAAAACTAACAGACTGAAACTAACATCTAAAAATGTTTCTTTTAATTTCAGGAGACCATTAATATGAATTAATTCTGATCAGTTTATGTTATGCCGAGTTCAGACTGCATGATTTTAGCCCCGATTTTGACTCGGCGACAAATGCCTGAAATCACAGGCAAATCGGTGCTCGTTCACGCTAGTATGCACTAGCGCAGTATGTCACGCAGTATGAACTATCAAAGATGCAACAAAGATGTAACCGATGCCCGTGAGATATTTGGCATGCTAAATATCTGGAGCTGTATGTGATTCAAATCATGCTGTGTGAAATGAGTTTTGACTGAAAATAACATCAGCAAACGCCTACAGCCAATGAGAGAGCAACATCCACTAGTGTGGGTATCTGCAGGCCAGCGGGAGGTTGGGGGAGAAGTTAAAAGCACTCATTTTTAGTTTATTTAGACCCAAGAAATGGAGGAAAAACTAGTGGAAATTTGGCAGGAGCACTCGTGTCTGTTTGACGTGTCATCAGAGCAATACAAATTCCCATTGTAAAGTGTAAAACCCCTGTCGCCAATCCATCTTGCAGTGTAAACAAAGCAACGACAAAGCGCTGGCCCAGATAGTCATGCAGTGTGAAAATATCCATGACACAGTTACTTTGAAAATCATGCAGTCTGAACTTGGCATAAGTTGTGTTAATGTTTTTTAAAATAAACTAAGAACAAACAATATTTCTACAGCATTTATTAATAATCCTCAAAGGATAGTTCACCCAAAAATAAAAATTCTGTCATCATTTACTCGCCCTTCACTTGTTCAATACTTATTTAAGGTTTTTTTTTCTTCTGTTGAAGACAAAAGTTGATATTTTAAAAAATGCTGGTTTTTATTAGCCATTGACTTCCATAGTAATTTGTTCCTAAAGTCGATGGGTGTAACCAGCATTCTTTAGAATATCTTCTTTTGTATTCAACCGAAAAAAGCACATGAGAGGAGAGTAAATGATGTGGTAATATTCATTCTGGAGTGAGAACTATCCGTTTAATGTTAATTTGAATATATTTACAGTACTAATGCATTATTAAATACAAAGTTGCTCGTTAATATTAGTTAATACACTGCGAGTTAAGAGGGACTACCAACGAACAATCGTATTTTCACTAAGTACAGTAGCATTATCAAAGATGAATAAATACTGTAATAAATGTAGTGCTGTTCAACACAATCTCAAGGCAATTCGTAACTTTTTGATTTAGTGGCTAATTCGTATAAATTCGTACGATCTAATTTGTATGATTTAGTACGATTTGCTCATCCCCCAATGACGGTTGGGTTTGGGTTTGGGGGTGGGGTTAGGTGCCACGTCTCCTTTTTAAAATCGTACAATTTCATATGACTGAACTCGTACGAATCCGTACGAATTAGCCACTAAACTGACAAAACGTAATATACTTACGTTTTCTCGTGAGATCAGGCTGTGTTGTTCATGCTACTAAATTTGTTCAACTAATGCAATCTTATTGTAAACTGTACATTTTTGTCAGTGAAAATTGCTCCGAAATAAACCCTGCACCTGTCTTTTTTTAGTTGCACCAATTATTTTTTTTTTAGGGAAACTGTTAAAGCTGTGACACACCAAGCTTACGTCACTCAACTTTCAGCGACAAAAGCCAAAGCCTCATGGGTATCTCCGTGTCCATCACATGCACACTTCAGAAACTCACCAGAAATAGTCATCCTGGTATGTCATATCTACTGTAATGTTTTATGGGTACTATGTATTCAGACATGCAAGGTTCATGTATTGTATTTTTGCCTATTGCTGTATATAGTATATATTAATATTCAGATGAAGGGTTATTGTGTTGTCTTATGGCATCAGCTGCATCTTAACCAAAAAGCTGCATGCAAATAGCATGTACAGTTTATCCATGAAAAGTCATTCTACAGGACTTCTTTTAAAATTACTGTATGTCAAATAGTGACTGATGGAGAAAGCTGAAACCCCTGGGAAGAAAAGGAATTCAGTAGGTAAGAAAAACATAACACGCTGAAAAATAGGTACATTTATTTTGAAACATACTTTATGGCTATTGATTAAAAGGATTTCATTTTATATAAGAAATATGTGTAGTATGAACAAAATTGCTATCCTTTCACAGATGGCACTCTGAATCCATGTTTCTGTGAATCTTTGAGTCCATGCTTGGTCTAAAGGGCAGATAATAGATACAAAGGAAGCATACTTAAAAGTATACATGAAGGGTAAACTGATTAATGGGACACCCAGTGTTTCCCATCCCTGTTCCTGGAGGCACCCCGACAGAACATTTGGATCTCTCCCTTATCTGACCCATTAACTTCAGGGCTGTTTCAAAATTCCAAGAATGCAGAAAACGGACTTGTGAAGACTTTGAAAGACTTTTCATTTGTCAGTAACCTGGGTCAAGTGCTTCCGGTGAACTATGCCATTACAAAATCGGCGTGTTTAAGGTCTGTTTTCTTTAAAAATCTCCACTGATGATATCCGATATAAAGTGGGTCTCACATTGTACAAAAAGCACTGCCTTAAATCACATTTCCCCCCGTCATGTCTTTATAATATGAACATTTATTGTACACCAGTATATTGAATGGAGCTTCCGCCTGCTAATCCTGATGGGTGCGTGCGTGTAAACGGCTTTTCATTTCATTTTACGCTTGAGCAACTAAATGAGTCTAAGTCTATTTAACTGATTATATTTTAATTACATTACAACATCGATGCTATAAAAGAAGCCGTATACGATGGAAAAAAGTCACATTAATTGTTCACCGGAAGTTTTTCAGTATGGGAAGAAACACTAGCTCTGCATATACCCTATTGCGTTCATTAAGATTATTATGTTAATGTTTACTGTCACCGTCTCATTTAGGGGAACTCCAGAAATAAATAAGTTACAGTATGTCTCTGAACTTTTATAATAAAACTATATAAATGCTGTGCTTCCCACCCCTGGGGCGCCAGCACCTATTAATGAAGGCACGAGACATTGAGGCGTGCACTCGAGTAAATTCATTCATTCATTTTCTTTTCAGCTTAGTCCCTTTATTAATATGGGGTCGCCACAGCGGAATGAACCGCCAACTTATTCAGCACATGATTTACGCAGCGGATGCCCTTCCAGCTGCAACCCATCTCTGGGAAACATCCGTACACATTCATTCACACTCATACACTACGGACAATTTAGCCTACCCAATTCATTTGTACCGCATGTCTTTGGACTGTGGGGGAAACCGGAGCACCCGGAGGAAACCCACGCAAACGCGGGGAGAACATGTCTCTGTAATTCTGTTGCACTGTAGAAGCTCTGTCACGAAAACAAATTCCTCGGATGTGTGAACATACCTGGCAATAAAGCTCTTTCTGGTTTCTGATTCTGAACATGAAACTCCACACAGAAACGCAAACTGACCCAGCCGAGGCTCAAACCAGCGCCACCACGTAGCCTCGAGTAAATTATGATGACGATTTTATGCGTTCACTAGAGGGAATAATATGATTAACGTTAAGTCCACAGCTAACTATCAGGCACCTGTAGAGTTAATGCGTTCCAGTAAAATATATACAAATAAAATGGACTGGGTGCTTTTTAAAACTAACGACGGAGAATAAATAGAAAAGTTAAACAGGTGAGCCGTCTGCCAAAAATGCCCTTCTGAATCAAATCAGCAAGATTCAGGATCTTTCACTTACTCTGAAGACTACTGACTACGTTTACATGGACATCAGCAATAGTTATTTGCCATGATCTGAATAAGACAATAATATAATTACGTGAAGTGCTTTTAGAATGCCGCGACACCAGGCTATTTACGTTTCCTGCAGAGTCTCATGTAATTTTGGGTGTTTCATCTTCAATTTCTTGACTTTAACTGCAGTTCAGCAGTTTACTTTCACTCATGAACATTTCATTCATGCCCCCGTGACAAACTGGGGTATTTGACGTGAATATGAAGGACTTGTGGAAGTGTGTGTGTGTGTGTGTGTGTGTGTGTGTGTGTGTGTGTGTGTGTGTGCGCGGTCCTTTACTGACAGCCACGTGTGTGGATCTTGTCACAAAATGTAGCGAAGAGTCCAACATGATGGTAATAGTTTGATTGCAGTGTTTACTTCAATAATGCCAGTAATATTTGCACACTCCACATGTCTTAATTCCATTTCTGTTTAGTTCAATTATGACTTTAGTCAGATCAAGGTAATCAAAAATCGCTGTTTACATGGTAGACTCTTAATCATATTAAAATCGTATTAAAGTACTGTTTCCCATGTAAACGTACTCAATGTTCGACTCAACCATACCATCAGGGCTCTGTGAATTTGGCTTTGCGAAGCAGCATTTTCTGTATGTACGTACATCAAAAGCAAGTATGCTATGGCTCATGCTTATTGACAGTGGAAGATGATTTACAGTTAGTCGTGTCAGGAATCCTCACAGAAAAAGGCTCAGCCATCACACTGAATCAGGTACGCTATATTTTTGTTTCAAACAAGTAATATGTGAATGATGTTTGCGCATGCATTATAATTTTGGCTTGAGGGAGGGGTGCCTGGGGGGCACGAGTGAAATTGGACAAACTTGGGGGCACGTGTGTCCTAATGGACACTTCTACTGTATGTGGCACCTGCTTTTTCCAAGTAGGATTGGCAAATCAAATGCACAATCATCTTGGTTACAGTTGTTGATAGAAGAGAATATTTACCAAATTATCCTTTAAATTGAATTTTATTAATATCTACCCCTCACAGTAATGTAAAAATATGAATTATTGTTGTACAGGGTCACAAAAATGATGCAATATTGATGTGAGTATCCACAGCTGTATCCCTACTAGACTTTAACCTTGGTTGCTTTACTTCCACATGAACTCCACCATTGTGTCATGGGATTGTAAAGTGTCCATCAGTTGCACACTTCAGAATCTCGCTGGAAGGGTACTTCTTACCTGCAGTCTTATGAGTACTATGATTTTGGACATGTTTGGACATGTTTTTGCATACAATATAGTATGGAAGGAGACATATCAGATGCAGGGTGATTGTGTTGTCGTCTCACACTGGATGCGTATCAGCAAAAAGGAGTGCTTGAACACACTAACTTCCAACTAACATGTGCGATCATGAAATGTCTTTCTTCTGTTCAGCTAGGCTATGGTCTAACAGGACTTTTTAAAAATTATATCGATTAGTGACTGATGGAGAAAGCTGAAACCCCCAGGGTGAAAAGAATGTCAGAGCCACAACGTTATATCAAAAGCACTGGCGATGCTTGCAAAACACACACTAAAGAAGCGGTTCTCAATCCTGGACCTCAATATTTTAATTTAAATTGTATTTATTTAAGGAGGAATAATATGTCACACTTTACACACTTCACTTTTTAAGTAAGATGGTGCAGGCAGTGCCATTATGTAAATAAGTGAATGAATTCTGAAGTAAATTAAAGGTTTCTCATGCTCAGGTAGAGAGTAATATAGGTGAAGGGACTAGCTAACAATGCACACTGTGTAGTGACGAGCCAGTCAGAAAAACAGTTTATACATGGAGCTCTTATAACTAGCTGGTTATCTAAATCAGCTGTGTTAAATAAGAGAGACATGCAAAATATGCAGAGCAGAGGGGCGCGAGGACCAGGCCTCTTTCTCAATACTAAGAATGCAGAGAACGGACTCATGTTCTAAAGGAGATTTCTCTCAGTCTTGCAAAGTTACCTTGAAAGAAAGAACTTGGAAGACCACAAGAACACCGAGCGTGTCCTCTGAGAAATGATTTTCTGCATTCTTCCTGATGGTCAAATGACCTTCACGCATTTTAATGAAAAATTATTTAAACATTGCACCATTTTTTTTTTGCTTTTCAATATGTGTAACATTTACAGAAGCTTTTCAAAGACAATATGCACAATACAAAGAAAACTGATTTTAATATGACATTCAGCAAATAAACACCCTTAATGTATTTATGCCTTAATGATGAATAGGTATATAAAATGCTGCACTTCCTACCTCCTCAATGACTTATGGGACTTCTACAGCAAGTACTGAACTCAAGGCTGCGTTTGATGCATCCTCGATATCAAGAACACATCCGCGTTTCTCCATTCTTGTGGTCTTGAGTATTAGAACTTTGGTGGTTAATGATGATGCTACAGGAGAAAACAATGATGCAAGATCGCTTTAGAATGTATATTGGGAAATAGCCCAGGATTGGAAAACACTGCACCAAAGTATGTTTTACATTTACATTTTACATTTACATTTATTCATTTAGCAGACGCTTTTATCCAAAGCGACTTACAAATGAGGACAAGGAAGCAATTTACACAACTATGAGCAGTAGTGAACAAGTGCTATAGACAAGTTTCAGGTGTGTAAAGTCTAAGAAGCAAAGCGTTAGTAAAATTTTTTTTTTTTGAGAGAGAGAGAGAGAGAGAGAGAGAGAGAGAGAGAGAGAGAGAGAGAGAGAGAGAAAACAGTTAGTGGTATAGCCAGTTAGTGGTTTTGTGGTACAACTTTTGTTTGAAATGCACCTCATTACTTCTTCATCTAATATTGACCTTATATCTCATGTACGAGCAGCCGCAACCATTGGAATCTATTTGGCTCGAGACTTTTGGTCTCATTCACTTCCATTGGTTTTTAGACATTAGAAATGTCTCGATCTACTGCTTGTTGTTGCAAACTGGTATTTTCTTATGTTATTATTATACTTTTTGTCTCGTTTGTTTCTGCCGTTTATAATGTGTCATTTTTCACATATGCACCTGAATCTGAAGTTTTAAAACAATGACAAAAAAGAGCACACTTTTACATTGAACAGTAAGTAGTCAAAGTACAGTAGTTTGAGTGTGTGATATATGAAATTCAGGGCTTTTCCAAATTCCATCTTAAACTTTTGCGGCCTATCTTAGAGTCCACACTTTTGTGAAATGCAATGAATGACATGCTTTGACTGTATAGTTGTAGTCTGCTTTGCAGTTCCGAGGTTGAATGAAAGATACAGTTGAAGTCAGAATTATTAGCCCCTCTTTGATTTCTTTTTCTTTTTTAAATATTTGCCAAATGATGTTTTACAGAGCAAGGAAATTTACTATGCCTGATAATATTTTTTCTTCTAGAGAAAGTCTTATTTGTTTTATTTCAGCTAGAATAAAGGCAGTTTTTAATTTTTTTAAAAACATTTTAGGGTCAAAATTATTAGCCCCTTTAAGCAAATATTTTCAATAGTCTACAGAACAAACCATCGTTATACAATAACTTGCCTAATTACCCTAACCTGCCTAGTTAACCTAATTAACCTAGTTAAGCCTTTAAATGTCACTTTAAGCTGTATAGAAGTGTCTTGAAAAAATCCAGTCAAATATTATTTACTGTCATCATGGCAAAGATCAAATAAATCAGTTATTAAAAATAAGTTATTAAAACTATTATGTTTAGAAATGGGTTGAAAACATCTTCTCTCCGTTAAACAGAAATTGGGGAATAAAATAAACAGATGGGCTAATAATTCTGACTTCAACTGTATATACAAGATGTAATAGAAGGAAATGTGTATTGCATAAAGTCCAATGAAATTTAAGTGAGTTTTAAGCCAACTGCAGTCGTGGCAGTAGTGTGCATTGAAGGTTCATATGGATTGGTTCTTGAGTACTCTTGTGAGAGCTAAACTTAAAGGCCATTGTAAGTCTGCTAGACCTCAAGTGCACATGAACCAAGCCACTTGGGATTAGACGCCAATCTTTTCCCTGTCATGTGACCTACAGCATTAGGGCCTCATGGGATAGTAGAGTGTCCATCATATGGATGCTTCAGAATCCATAGGAAGTAGTCAACTAGGTATTTCAATAGTACATCTACTGACCTGAGTATAGCTACAGTTTTGAGTACTGTGAAGTCAGATATACTACTAGCTTCATTTACTGTTTTTTCACATATGTTCATTTCTAAAATATCAATATTCGAATTGCAGATATTTCTTGTGTCCTGACCGAAAATGCTGCACTTAAAAACAGCACACCAAAATAACTGCAGGCATCTGCCAGCTAGCATGTGCATTCTGTGTTAAATGAATTAAAGTAGTTCATTTCCAGAATGAAATTTCTGTAATTATTTACTTACCTTCCACTTGTTCTAAGCAGGTATGAGTTTTAAACATAAAAGAAGATATTTTGAAAAAATCTTAGTATCTGAATGATCTGGCTTACATTTTATGGTAAAAAAAATGTAGTGACCATCAATTGGAAATGGATGTCAATGGTGACCAATCATACTTGAAGTGATGTACTCCTTTAACTGTCTCTCACAATCCTGACTTCAATTAAGCACACTAAATAGTGTGAAGAGCCATCGACAAGTGAATCATACTGCAAAAACTAGCATGTTAATTCATATTGACATCCATTTTAGGAACCAAAAATTATATAGAAGTCAATGGCTGTATTATTCCAACATTCTTTAGAATATCTTCTTTTGTATTCAACAGACGAAAGAAGCTCCAATAGGTTTGGAAGAAGTGGAGGTTGAGTAAAGTAAATATTGACAGAATTGTCATTTTTGAGTGAACTAACCCTTCAGCTGTAATTAATCAGCAAGCATCATCCACAGCCCATGTTTATTTTCTTCAAAAGTAGAACTGCAGATTTACAAACTGAACACAACACATTGCTTGCTTACCATTCTGCATATCAATAATGCTTTCATGATTTCATGTTGTCGTTAAAGGATTTGCATATTAGAATGCTTGGGTAAGACGATAAAAAAATTAGAGCAGCTTAAGACTGCTGTTCTGACTTGAATATGTTTGCTTTGAAGACCTACATTTATTAGCGAATAAAAATGCAATATGAAATGGTGTAGTTATCAGCACAGCATTGAAACTCAAAGGCAAAATTAGCCAACTTATCTCATACCTTATAATTCAATATGTGCTATTATACACGTGCAACCCAAGTTTGTATTTTTGTTCATGTAATATAATTTTTTTGTAATTTTCCCAGAAGTGTATTTTTGTACATTCCTGTTTCCCAGTAGTTGTGTTTTTTTTCTATATTTCATTTTCCCTTTTTGCTGTTTTCCCAGTAGTTTTGTATCGTTGTTTATTCTATTTTCAATTTTTGTACGTTCCATTTTCGCCAGTTTCCCAATTTTCCATTTTCTTTCTTTACTTCTCACAGAAACAGCAATGCGTGCAGCATGACATCACTTTGTTTGCAGAGACGCTATTGGTTAAATGTTGGCAAAGTAGAACATGGAAGCAGCTTGAAGCAGAAAGCGCGAGTATATATAGCTGCAGTCTGGACGTATTATAAAGTGGATGACGACAACATTGCCATAGAAAAGGTGCTATTTGTTTTTATATTAGGTTTTTTTTATATTTACTGTTGCACTAATTACTGTTGCACTGTTGCATTTATTACTTGATTGTTCAAGCTACCTCACAGAAGTGCTCTGTTTGTTAACAGAGTTGTTAAATGTTATAAGGTGAATTTAAATAAAAAATAAGGAACATCCTGGATCTCTTTCTTTGCTCTTCTTTATTCTTTTTTTATGTATAATGGCAGTATCGGATCAGGTTTCGGTATCGGTAGATACTCAAAATCAAACGTCTCCGACTCGGACTTGAGGGCAAAAAAACGAATCTGTACCTCATCCCTAATTTTTGTTTATTTCATTTCCCTCCGACTATTTGTGTATTTTTGCACGTTCCATTTTCCCTGTGGTTGGATATTTTTATTCACTGCATTTTCCATTTTTGTCATTTTCACAGATAGTTTTTTTTTTCATTCCAGTTTTGCCATTTTCCCAGTGGTTGTATATTTTTGTTAATTTAACTTTCTATTTCTCTCATTTTCACACTAGTTGTGTATTTTTGCTGATTCCATTTTCTGATTTTGCCATTTTCCAATGGTTGTATATTTTTATTCACTACATTTTTATTCCCACGTTTGCTATTTTCCCAGTGGTTTTGTATTTTTGTTTATTCCATTTTTCACTTTTGCCATTTCCCCCACTATTTGTATATTTTGTACGTTCCATTTTCCCTATTTTCCCAGTGGTTGTACAGTTTTGTTCATTCCATTTTCCATTTTTGTCATTTTCTCACTAGTTGTGTAGTTTTGTTCATTCCATTTTGCCATTTTCCCAGTGGTTGTATGTTTTTGTTCCTTTTTGTTGTTAGTTGTGTATTTTCGTTCATTCCATTTAATTTTTTTTTGCAATCTTGCCATTAGTTTTGCATTTCATAATCGTTTTACATATTGCTGAAATACCTGCAATAGGTTTAAATTGCAAACAAACGTTTTGTATTCATTCATTTTCCTTTGGTTTAGTCCCTTTATTCATCAGGGGTCACCATAGCGGAATGAACCGCCAACTTATCCAGCTTATGCTTTACACAGCGGATGCCCTTCCAGCTACAAGCCAGTACTGGGAAACATCCATACACACTCATTCACACACATGCACTATGGACAATTTAGTTTATTTAATTCACCTATAGCGCATGTCTTTGGACTGTGGGGAAAAGTTGAGCACCTGGAAGAAACCTACGCAAACATGGGGAGACCATGCAAACTCCACAAAATTCCAACTGACCCAGCCGGGACTCGAACCAGCAACCTTCTTGCTGTGAGACAACAGTGCTAACAACTGAGCCACCATGTCGCCCCACCTTTTAGTATTGTTTAGGTAAATATTTCAATTTACGAGAATATATAGAAGGATAAAAGACCAATAATGTTCAAAATTAGTTTTATTCCAGTTGACAAAAGTTTGCAACATCAACAGTCAATCAGAATGCATCCTAGTTTGAAAGAGCTTGAGCATTTGAAGTGGCTGATGACAAAACTGCAGTGTGTTCTTATTACAAATAGAGCATTATCACGCAGTAGTGTGGACGATAATATACTGTAGTTATCATTCAACAGTACTTATTTTTATAGTTATCATTTTTGGTGTGCTTTAGCCTTCACATAACAGATAACTACAGTATGCCATTTTGATAGTCATTCAAATTCCATGAGAAGAGTGAGGTCCGCACCACAATGATAATGACACAGAGGAACCGTATCACTGAAATGACTTTTAGAATGATATTTTCCAACTAATGAACAATAAAATCATTGAGTAGCCATTCAGAATCCACTTAAAGACATCAATTTCAACGGCATAACAGCTAATATAGCTGGTTGTTGGTGTGAACAGGCTTTTAGTTTAAAATATTGTACTTCTTATAGATTTGCCATTTAAATTTACCATACTTTTTTCTGTGAGTAATAATAATGGTGAATTTTTTTTCCCGTCATGACAAAAATAAATGTAGTCTGATAAATAGTGGCTGGAGTGAAAGAAATGACTTTTCCCCTTTGCCCAGAAGCTTTCTTTTACAGCTCATGGTTCTGGTGGTCTAGATGTGTTTTGACAGGTGCATAGTGTTATTTTTTTCATGTTCTTCTCCAGAATCAAAGTGATCCAGCCATGAAATGTCACTCCTCTGTGCACTTAAGCTCTGGTCTATCTGGACTTTTTAATTATATTGAATAGTGACTGATGGAGGAAGCTGAAACCTCCAGGCAGAAAAAGAGTCGTGAGGTAAGATAGCCACAACATTATATGAAAATGTCACTTTCTTTTGCATTAAAAACTTTAAATATTTCCCTGAAAAGGATTTGCACCTGACTAGATTGCTGGGAACAGACTGAAGAATAATTTTGTGTTACAATAGTCATAGATTTTTTGTTCCTATGTTTTTTGCGGGGTTGTTGTCTGTTTTTTTGTGTGTGTGAAAAAGAAATATGTCAGACAACCAGTGATAATACGTTATAAATAAACAAGTAATCAAACGAATGTTTCCACCTTTAAAATATTGTTATTGTTGCTAGCAATAAACTGCAGTGTTAATATAATTTGCTGTAATTGAGCTCACTGGAGCAGATTTCATTTCATATCTCTGCTATATGACTGATTTAGTGTGTGTGTGTTGAGGTGGGAGAGGGGAAAATAACTGATTATGATTGCTGTGTGTGTTGGGATGTGGGACATCTTGCTTTTTAATTTGTTGTTCAGTTGTTAAATGTTCTATATTAAATATTAAATGTTCTAAACAATCTATTGCTTTACTATTCCACTATAGCAATGATTATATTTACAGTGATACATTAAATCTGATGCACTAAAATCAATGCTGGGTTCCGCACAATCGATTTGTGTTGGGACAACATGAAAGAATTATGTTAAGTTAACAAATTTAAGTGGATTGAACATAAAACAATTGGTTTGTCCCAACAAAATCTCAAAAATTCTGTTGTTTTAGCTCATTTTAAACAAGCAGTTTGAACATGCAACAAAATATTTTAGGTCTTTCACATTGTCCAACAGCAACTATTTAGTGTCCTTTTCATTAATTAAGCATTTAATATTACAGGTCATGCAAGATTTTTATTTTCATTTATTTATTTTTTAAAAACATAACATAATAGTTACTTTCCCTTGTAACATATTACTTTTATAATGATGTAACTCTCTTTTATAATGACAGTTACTATTTGGGACCAATGTGCTGTACATAAAATTGAACTTTATCCAAAGCAAATAAAACACATTGAAATTAAAAAATCGGAGATAACAGATAAACGTTTAGGGACAGATTGAGCAGGTGAGTTATTAAATGATTTAGATAGGAAAGGTGCTACTCTAATCCCTAAATTTTACAGATTTCTATGCTTGAATTTGGACAGATGAACTAAAAGAAGATTTTAATCACTGAATTATAAACTTCTAGTGGGAGTAAATAAATGCAACAGCTCTGGAGGATAACTGGGGCGAGATTATGTAAGGATTTATTCACCAGTAAGAGAACTTTAAAATCGATTATGAATTTAATTTATGTTTGTGAGTCTCCTTGCTTGCTTGGGCAGCATGTTGCCTCTGTGGCTGGTGTATTCAGGGAAATCTCGCATACCCCTTCATTTGTATTGTGGTCCTACAACATCTTACACTACATTTTTTAAGGTAAGGGGTGGCAAACAATTTATGTGAGCTGAATTCAAACAAAGAAAGTTAATATTACTAAAGTTAATTAGTTTGTTGAAATATTAGCCCATATAAATAGTTTGTAACCACGTATCAATTCACGTAATTGGATTTACTTAACAATTTTAAGTAAATCCAATGAATCTAATCCTTAAGCCTCCAACCAAAAGAAAACTTGCACAACAGAGCAGTGTGTGGGTAAGTGTCAAATTGTGATAGCAGCAGCAATATCATTGTCACTCACAAATCACCATAACCTTTTGTGCCAAAATCAGAGTTTTGCATAGTCTCAAACCGCCATCATTAATATTAAGTCAGGTTTTAATAATAATTTCATACAGAAATATTGTTATCCCTGAATGAAATGATGGAGATACTGGCTTAGTTCCTTTATTAAGCAGGGGTCGCCACAGCGGAATGAACTGCCAACTTATCTAGCATAAGTTTTACACAGCGGATGCACTTCCAGCTGCAACCCATCACTGGGAAACACCCATACACTCTCATTCACACACACATACACTAGGGACAATTTAGCCTATAATTCACCTATTCTGCATGTCTTTGGACTGTGGGGGAAACCGGAGCACCTGAAGGAAACACGTGAACACGGGGAGAACATGCAAAATCCACACAGAAATGCTAACTGACCCAATGCTGTGAGGCGATCATGCTACCCATTGCGCCACCGGGAGACCCAAAATGAAACATCTCCAAAACTAAAATCATTACAAAACATTTGCAAATATTATAACCATGTATTTTAGATAACATCACCTATAATGTCAGAGAAACACTGTAATAGAAATCACAAAGCCAAACCAATCCAGCCAAACTTTCTCAAGTCTCACGTCCTAAAACCTGTTACATGCTGTGAAATATACCCGTGACAGGGAAGGTCAACCCTCCCAGAATGCTGTCAGTATAAATGGAGGTAAACTTCATTTGTCTAGCTCTTCAAGCACTTTGCGTCTTGTCTGATGGCAAAGGACAGATGAACGATGTGCAAGTTCACAGAGGTCAGGTTTTTTTCTGTTTTTAGATTTCTTCCTTCTCCCTTCAGCCCTTAGATTGATGTACCAGGATATCTCCTTCCTAAACAAGACTTCATCACAGGTGTGTTCTGTAGAAAGTTCTTCATGATGAAAGTTCAGAAGTTTCACCCAACAAAGTTCTTTTCCCTCAAGTCTGCATTGGCGCAAAAATGTGCTACATTTCACACTCATTTACCGTGGTATTTCCCCTCCTCACATGGCGCAGGCGATTCCTCACACATCTCTGCGCTTTACTTTCTTTCTCTCAGCGTGCATCAAACAAAAGGTACTTTCTTTCCAGTCTTTACAGCATCACACCATCTCTGCCTCCACTTAGCAGGAGCGTGTTTTTATTGGCGCTGAATACTGATTGGTGATGCTGGAGAAACCTTACAGGAACACTTTGAACTGCCATCTCTCACACACTGCTTTAATAGTGAAATCAAACCGCTGTTGAACACAGAAGGTGTGAATGGAGAGAACTGAGGAGGGTAAGGTCATGTGGGAAGCATTACTACTGTTTTTTATCATGTATTCATTTTGAAAACTGATCGTACTGAATGTTTTATTTCTCTCAAGGTTTTGGTCCTTCTCAAGGGAGTTTGAATGTTGTACGGGTTTGCAGGGACCTTGCCAGCAAAGACCTTGCCAGCAAAGAGTCCCAAAAATCAGTTACGCTTTGCATTCAGTTTGTCAATAATACAAAAAAAGTCATTTCAAATAAAACTATATACAGCTTTGAAAAAAAATATGTTTAAATAAAGGCTTGCTTCATAGTTATTATTGGTTCTCTGTCTAATTGGTACTGTCAAACCAACCTAAATTAAGTGAAGTTTATTTATAAACGAATTTCAAGAGGATCGCGTGCTTATGATTGCTTGCAGCCGGCCCCGCATTATTCACTTTCTGATTCACTAATCAGACGATTCCTAAGCCACTATAAATACCCTAAGTTCCATATAAAAGCCATCTTCTTTTTTAAAAATCCCCCCTTCCACCCTTACTCCTCCTCCTTTCATAGATGGGTGGCACAGTGGCCCAGTGTTTAGCTCTGTTGCCTCACAGCAAGAACGTCACTGGTTCTAGTCTTTACCAAGCCATCCGACGTTTCTGTGCGGAGTTCCCCCGTTCTCCCCGAGCTTACGTTGGTTTCCCCCGGGTTCCCCAGTTTCCTCCCACTGTCCAAAAACATCCAACTTAAGTTAATTGACTAATCCAAATCAGCACCATAGACATGCTCCTAGTAAGTAGTTATCTCTTAAGAGCAATCACTATCTGTTCATTAGCTACTACAGCAGGGGAGTTCTCGAGATCTACCCGAGCTTAAACTCCCCTCTCGCCTTGCAAATCGGAGGGAGCCCCAGCATTTTCTCAAAATATATATCTGCATTTACAGATATAGACACAGTAGATATTCATTCATTCATTTTCTTTTCAGCTTAGTCCCTTTATTAATCTGGGGTCGCCACAGTGGAATGAACCTATCCAGCATATGTTTTACGAAGCGGATGCCCTTCTAGCTGCAACCCATCACTGGAAAACATCCATACACACATTCACACACCTGTGCAAGCTAATCAAGCTCTTGCTAGGCTTTCTAGAAACATCGGTGCAGATGTGTTGAGGTAAGTTGGAGGTAAATTCTGCAGGACACCGGCCCTCCAAGAACAAGTTTGGGCACCCCTGTATGGTGGCCGAGAGAGCTTAACGCGCTGTAATTTAAAAAAGCACATGCAATTGCAAAAAACTCCAGCAAATTAAGAAATGATCTTCACCATTTAAGATCTGATTTCTTTTAAAAACAGTAATGTTCACTGCCTGGCTGAGATACAATATAAAGTGGGTGTCAGACCAAACAAGAAGCGCTGCATTAAATTATATTTTCCCGTGCCATGTCTTTAAAACATGGAAACTTATTTTACCGCAGTATTTTCAATGGAGTTTTTGCGCTAGCCTGCTGTCAATGACGGTGTTTAAATGGTCTTTCGTTTCTTTTTACCAAATGGATGCTTACGTCTGTTTAACTGTTTATATTTTAATTACATTACAACATCGATGCTAAAAAAGGAACCTTGTGAAATTGAAATTAAGCTTTCACCGGAAGTTCATCATTGGCTGAAAAACACTGGCTGTGCATATAGTCCATTGAGAAATGCATGGATAGCTTATCTGGTGTGACTAGTTTGCTCAGTAGGTCACTGTAAATGGCGTTATACTTGGGGCACGAACCTATGCGAACTGGGGTTTGAGTCCGGTGAATGACTAAACTGATAAACTAAACCCATAAAATGTGTGTGTGTTCTCAGTAGAAGCAAATGGCCCATGATGACTTTTCAATAGTAATTTGCTTTTGAAAACACTATCAGTTGCGTTTAGGGAAGGCGGTGGGTATTTTAGTCAATATCACACTGATATATTTTGCACCAGCAATGGCACGTATGAGAAAACGTGCCCCAGTAACATATATTTGAGATTGTCAAAGATGTACATGTCATTCATTAGTGTGTTTGTGAAAAAAAAAATAGCAAGAAGACATAGTACAGGGAAAATGTTTGTCAGTTCTCAAAAATGTAGCACTGAAATATTAAAGCAATTAAGTATTAAAACAAATGAGCAACTTGCTGAATCAAAACAGAAATGACAAAATATGTTAGCAGTTAGATTATTCATGCCAGTATTTACTAGCAGTATGATAAAACCAACCCAATCTCACGGTAATTTGTAACTTTTTGATTTAGTGGCTAATTTGTATGAATTCGTATGATCTCATTCATACAATTTAGTACAATTTGCTCTTCTCCTAATGACGGTTAGGTTCAGGGGTAGGGTTGGGTGCCACACCTCTTTTTTTAAATCTTAAATTTTTATATCACTGAACTCATACGACTTTGTACAAATTAGCCACTAAACTGACAAAACATAAAATAGTTGCATTCCCTCGTGAGATCAGGCTGGTTAATTCATTCCTTAAACATGATAGCAATGTGTTGAATATTAGCTAAATCATGTCAGCACTCCTCTAGGATGTTTTATGGTAAATACGAGTGGAGACACAGGTAAGATTGAAACCAAACTTACATTTTTATTGAACAAAGGTCATCAGGGTGAGTGAGTATATACTGTATGCCAGAGATTGTTTGTGAATATAAGGATGATGATTCTTATGTATAGTGTCTTTTTTAACAGGTTTTTTATGGAACTTCAGCCATGGAAGATGGCTTTCTGTGAGCTGGTCTGAAAGAGATTTGGGCAGTGAGTAGCAAACATAAATAATGAGTTCTTATTCAAAGTGTAACGTTGTGAACAGAGTCTTTATAGTGCGCATAGGTGATGAGAAGATAAAGATGAAGAGGTGTTTATGGTTTCATATCAGGACAGATGTTGATCACTAATTGGACCTGAGAGCTGAATAGTGACATTATTGTTATAGCAGTCAATTTGTTTAATGAGAAGTAAACTATAGTAGGTTATTTGACATGGCAATGGTACTGTGCAAGCTGTTTTGGTTATGCAGTAAGGGGTAGCCTTCACTTATGCAGGGTGCATAGTGCATAGTTTGCACTACTGTATGTATTGGAGCTGAGTGTTTGAGGTCACTGAGTGGTGAGGGAGCCCGGTGTATTCCTGACAGCATGCTAAGAATGTAAATGCTACTCCCTGCCAGAAAACACTTCATTCCCCCCATTTTCAGATTTTTTTGTTGTCACATATTCAAACTTTGAAATCAAGATTCAGCATGATGAAGTGAAATGAAGTGAAACAGCACATGATGCACAAAAATAACTGTACAAATGGCTGCAACCAGGCTCAGAGGAATCATGTTTTCTTGCCAGTTTTCTGGTCTTTAAGGTGTAGCACAAGACTTATAAATGATTGTTGAAAGCAAAAATGCAACATCATTTCCACATCTTTTTTATGCAAAAGTGTATTGGAATCAGCACGCCAAAATTAGTGAGAAACAAGTGCTGAATTAATATGGTTTTGGACAGTGCTATAAAATAAAATGTGAGTTTTTACACAATTATATATATATATATATATATATATATATATATATATATATATATATATATATATATATATATATATATATATATATATATATATATATATATATATATATATATTCTGTTGAAGTCAGAATTATTAGCCCCCCCTTAAATTTTTTTCTTTTTTAAATATTTCCCAAATGATGTTTAACAGAGCAAGGAAATTTTCACAGTAAGTCTGATAATATTTTTTTTCTTCTGGAGAAAGTCTTATTTATTTTATTTCGGCTAGAATAAAAGCAGTTTTAAAATTTTTATGGACCATTTTAAGGTCAAAATTATTAGCCCCTTTAAGCAAATTTTTTTTTCCAACTGTCTACAGAACAAACCATCATTATACAATAACTTGCCTAATTACCCTAACCTGCCTAGTTAACCTAATTAACCTAGTTAAGCCTTTAAATGTCACTTTAAGCTGTATAGAAGTATCTTGAAAAAATATCTAGTCAAATATTATTTACTGTCATCATGGCAAAGATAAAATAAATCAGTTATTAGAAATGAGTTATTAAAACTATTGTGTTTAGAAATGTGTTAAAAAAAACTTCTCTCCATTAAACAAAAAATAAACAGGGGGGCTAATAATTCTGACTTCAACTATATACATATATAATTTTTTTTTATAAAAGTTTTTTTTTTAAATAATAAATTTAATAAACTTACAATAACTTTTGATAATGATAATAATAATAAAAGACCTGCGATCCTGCAGAGAATAAGAAAAGTGACAGAAGACAAAGCCACAGCAACATTTTTCCGTCAGTGGCAGCACTATATCAGACTGTTTGTTTTGCCACTTTTGGAGCAGACTGTAATCTTCAGTGTGTGTGTAGCAGTGTGAGGTTGTGCCAATCAGCTGAGAACAGCTGGGGCTGTAATAAAATCTCTCACAAGCTCCCTGCTAATGTATTGTCATCCACAAGAATCAGCTTTAAACCAAAAGGCACATTATTAATGTATAACTGCTGTACAGGCAGTAATGGTATACTGTTATGCATTCAGGGCTTTGAAAGTGTTCTTAATGGTATGAAGTTTTCAGTTGTTTAATACTTTCTTTTAACCCAGCTTCTTGCAGGGGGCAATGCATAAACTGTGTTGCTATTACTCAAACCTCAAAACTGTTGTCGTCACGCTTCATTATTTCAGTTTTATTATGTTTCTCTGATAAAAAATACCTGATAACATTATGGGGCTGTATAAAAATAAATATATATAAATAAAAAGAAGGTTGCTAAGCCCTGGGAGGGGCAGCGAGATGACTCCTGCAGGAGTCAAAGTTCGGGGTAACACTCCTGCGGGAGTCAGAGCCTTAGGGGGGGCAGAGTCCGGCAGGAGTCGGGAAAGGGGAGGGGGTAGTGAAAACTCCTGCGGAAACGGCCAGGGGGGGTGACAAGAGGTAACTCCAGTTAGCTGCGTGACAGGGAGAGAAGGCTGAGTATTGCTCAAGCTAGAACTAAGAAAAAGAAGAGAAGGTGGCTGGGCCATGCCCTCGCCCTTGAGTGACGGCTGGCAAGGGTCATCTGGGTTTCTTTTAGGTGTCTTTGGCTAAGACGCATGTACGTCTTGAAAACATTGGATTTCAATACTTGGAATTCAATACTTTTAAGACTCATTCATTTAAACACATACATTTAAAGACCTTATAACTACTTCAACCGGAAACACTGAAATTAATCCAAAACTAAAACATTATTCTTAAACGGAATCAAAGTCTATTAAATTTATCTAATTCAGCAGGTTGTCGCCTAAAGAGCTGCAGAAATAATGGTGTTGCTTTGGTTGCTGCAATAAAAAGCAGCATGCTGTCGAATCTAATAGGATTTCACTGAGATCATCAACTACACAGTATCCTGATATCGCGGATTTAATTTATTCAAACTTAGCATGCAACAATACCTTGTACGATCAAAGACTTCTAATACTTTAAGGGTCCCAAACTTCTCTACATTGATTTATCAACTCTTAATACCCTCCAAGGCCCCGTAGACATCCTGTGAAAGAGGCTGAAAGGCTGTAGTGTGAGTCTGGGGGGAGCCTGAGAGGTGGAGAACTGCTATGGAGTGTCTTTATGGAGTTAAATTAGAATCGTGTTACTGGGCGGTTTGTGTCGTCTATGAATAAGGAAAACGGGGAGGGGAGGTTGGGGGCGGGGGTGCAGAAGGAGAATAAGGCTCGGCGGAGTGTCTCTGCTGTTGCAAAGGTGCAGTGGTAGTCAGCATTGCAGTGTTATGAGTGCTAAATATTGTCAGGTGTGATATGTAGAAATGAAGTAAAAAGGGGGCTCAGCTAGAGGGTGAGTGTAGCTCGGCGGAGCATCTCTGCAGTTGCAGAGGTGCAGTGGTAGTCAGTATTAGAGTTAGAATGTTCCCACAGAAATGTAAAATACTGTCAGTGATATGTAGAGGTGAGAGTGAATAAGGGCTCAGCTATAGCGTCACTGCGTTTGCAGTGGTGCTATGAGTGAGTGTAACTCAGCGGAGCGTCTCTGCTGCTGCAGAGGTGCAATGGGTCGGTATGGAGGCATATGCGCTCCTGCAGAAGCATTTTCTGCCATAATAGTGCAGGGGAGTGTGACGATAGTGGTATTTGAAAATGTAAGTGTATATATATATATATATATATGAGCTTATTTAGAGCGTCACTTGAATGCAGCGATTTTAACTTGGGTATGGGTCAGAGCTGAGGTGAACAAGAGTGAATGGAAGTATGGGATAGTTTAATAATAATAGGAATAAAATAGGGGGAAATGGCAGAATAGTGCTTGTGCCTAGAATGCATGTGGGTGGAAGTCTGCTGGAGAGGATCAGCTGGGCTTCCCTGATGTGGATTTACTCTCTTGTGGTGTAAGAATGCTAAGAGGGTATGAAATGGGTGTGTAAGGGAGGGGGTATCAAAAGTGTATCTAGAGTGTCTTTGCGTAATTGATCTGTTTTGCTTTGCATAATAAAGAAAAATTGAGTTTCTTCAACCTGCAACGTTAGATTGGATAAGGTGGGGTGGAATGTGGGATTGAAATGTTTTATGTTAGTTCAGGACAATTAAAAAAAGAAAAAAGGCTAGTGTGAATGTGGCATTGGGGGTGTGGGCTGTGTGAGTGGAAATGTATCCTTGTGTAGAGTGTGAATGTGTTTGGAATGGATGTGGAGTAATAGGATGAAAGTCAGCTTCTGGAGCCGGCTGATCTCTGAAATGAGAAACGAAAGAGAATACCGAATGAAATATTATACAACATGGTACATGTACAGCAGACATATTCATACGAGGCGTCTTAATAAGGGCATGGGTAACTATAAATGGAAGTGCCTTTGTTAATGCATTGTATGATAGCTTTGTTGTCACAATATGCAAAGGTTGTAGAGGTGGGCATTTGTCCCCCTGCAGGAAGGAAGATGGATGGAGAGCTGAGGATATGGGGCGTGCCTTGGCTGGTGGTCTTGGAAGTTCCTCTTGAAGACTGAGCAGGTGGAGTGGAGTTTAAGCCCCTTAATGATATAGAAAATGTTTAAAAGGCAAATATATCACCACAGAGTCAATGAATGAAACATTGCTCCATTTGTCAGAAATTGCCTCCTCCCATTCATAGCGGTCAAGCGGGAAGTTTATTTCTTTGCCGTTTTCACATCCAACTGAGTTGCCATTATGAACTTGCCTATGACACTTTGTGTGTATGGTCATATGAGTAACTTTGGCATATTACAGATGTGGTGAATATTTGTAATAGCTGTGTAATGATCTTTTCAGAAGTTAAATAGCTATTAGATGTGATTGTGGGGTTTTATTTTATAAAAAAAAAATTATATATATATATATATATATATATATATATATATATATATATATATATATGAACTTGGACTTAAAATGATGTCGCCACTTAGTAGAAACTGTGTGGATGGAATCAGAATCAGAATCAGTTTTATTGCCAAGTGTGCTTCACACACACAAGGAATTTGTTTTGGCTACAGAAGCTTCCAGTGTACATAAAGTGACATGTGACAACACAAAATAATCAGAAAAAATAAAATAATAATAATAAAAAATGATGAACATTAAACAGATGCGGTTAGTGAAGAAACCTGGATGTTGAGTTGTATGTACAGATTGTTATAAATATACAGGTTACAAGGTGCTGTGTACAAGTGCGAATGTAGAGAGTATTGCATTGTATATTGATATAAGGTGCTGTGTACAAGTGCGTATGAGAAAGTATTGCACATATTTATTGCACCGTAGAGGAATATTTAACTGTTCATAAGGTAGACAGCCTGAGGAAAGAAACTTTTCCTGTGTCTGGCTGTTTTTGTGCTCGGTGCTCTGAAGCGCCGACCAGACGGTAACAGTTCGAACAGGTAGTGTGCTGGGTGTGAGGCGTCCAGAGTGATTTTGCGAGCCCTTTTACTCACTCTGGAAGAGTACAGTTCTTGAAGTGTAGGAAGGGTTGTGCCAGTGATTCGTTCAGCAGTCCGGACTATTCGCTGTAGTCTACGGAGGTCAGTTTTGGTAGCTGAGCCGAACCAGACGGTGATTGAAGTGCAGAGGATGGATTGGATGACAGCTGAGTAGAACTGTACGAGCAGCTCCTGTGGCAGGTTGAACTTCCTCAGCTGACGAAGGAAGTACAGTCTCTGCTGGGCTTTCTTCACAATAGAGTCTATATGAGTGTCCCACTTCAGATCCTGAGAGATGGTGGTGCCCAGGAACCTGAATGACTCTACTGCAGCCACAGTGCTGTTCATGATGGTGAGTGGGGGGAGTGCAGGGGGGTTTCTCCTGAAGTCCACTATCATCTCCACTGTTTTGAGCGTGTTCAGCTCCAGGTTGTTGTATCTGCACCATAACGCCAGCCGCTCCACCTCCTGTCTGTATGCAGACTCGTCACCGTTCTGGATGAGGCCGATAACAGTAGTGTCGTCTGCAAACTTAATGAGTTTGATGGAGGGGTCTTTTGCAGTGCAGTCGTTGGTGTACAAGGAGAAGAGCAGTGGAGAAAGAACACATCCCTGGGGGGCACCAGTGCTGATGGTGCGGCTGTCGGATGTGATTTTGCCCATTCTGACTAGCTGCTGTCTATCTGTCAGAAAGCTGGTGATCCATTGACAGACAGAGCTAGGAACAGAGAGCTGGGCCAGTTTGTACTCAAGCAGTGATGGGACGATGGTGTTAAAGGCAGAACTGAAGTCCACAAACAGAATCCTTGCGTAGTTCCCTGGTTTGTCCAGATGTTGTAGGGTATAATGCAGTCCCATGTTGACTGCATCATCCACAGACCGGTTTGCTCTATAGGCGAACTGCAGGGGGTCCAGCAGGGGTCCAGTGATGTCCTTCAGATATGCTAGCACCAGTCTTTCGAATGACTTCATGGCCACATATGTTAAGGCCACAGGTCTGTAGTCATTGAGTCCTGTGATCTTTGGCTTCTTGGGATTGGGATGATGGTGGAGCGCTTAAAGCAGGATGGAACTTTGCGCTGTTCCAGTGATCTATTGAAGATATGGGAGAAAATGGGAGCCAGCTGGTCAGCGCAGGTTCTCAGACAGGCTGGTGAGACACCATCTGGCCCTGGTGCTTTCCTTCTCTTCTGTTTACTGAAGATCTGACGCACATTTTCCTCACTGATCTGAAGAGCAGGGGGGGAGAGGAAGATGGCTGGAGGTGTTGATGGCTGTGTAGGGCGATGGTCCGGGCTGTGTTGATGTGGTGTTGATGGCTGTGTAGGGAGATGGTCCGGGCTGTGTTGATGTGGTATTGATGGCCGTGTAGGGCGATGGTCCGGGCTGTGTTGATGTGGTGTTGATGGCTGTGTAGGGAGATGGTCCGGGTGGGTGTGAGGTGTCTGGTCATAGGTATCAAACCTACAGTAGAACATATTCAGCTCGTTTGCAATATGTTTATTGCTGTCGATACTGGGGGACGGTGTCTTGTAATTAGTGAAATCTTTTAAGCCTCTCCACACTGATGCAGGGTCGTTAGCTGAAAACTGGTTTTGCAGCTTTTTGGCATAGCTTTTCTTAGCCACACCAATCTCCTTTGTCAATGTGTTCCTGGCCCGATTGTACAGGATCCTGTCACCACTCCTGTAAGCATCCTCTTTGGCCTGACGAAGCTGTCTGAGTTTTGGTGTGAACCATGGTTTATCATTGTTTAATGACAAGTAGGTCCTGGTAGGGATGCATAACTCCTCACAGAAACTGATGTATGATGTTACAGTCTCTGTGAGCTCGTCCAGATCTGTGGCTGCAGCTTCAAAAACATCCCAGTCAGTGCATTCAAAACAGGCTTGTAAGACCTGCTCTGTGTCGTTGGTCCATCTCTTGACAGTCCTTAATACTGGCTTAGTAGTTTTAAGTTTTTGCCTGTAAGTTGGTATAAGATGAACCAGGCAGTGATCGGAGAGTCCTAGAGCTGCTCTGGCGACGGAGCGATATGCATCCTTTATTGTGGTGTAGCAATGGTCCAAAATTTTATTGCCTCTGGTGGGGCATGTAATGTGCTGTTTGAATTTAGGCAGCTCATGTGTGAGTTTTGCCTGATTAAAGTCCCCAAGTATGATAAAAGCAGAGTCCGGGTGTTGTTGTTCTGTCTCTGTGATCAGATCAGCCAGCTGTTGCAGTGCAGTACTCACGTGTGCTTGCGGTGGAATGTAAACACAGACGAGAATGAACGAGGAAAACTCTCTTGGTGAATAAAACGGCTTACAGTTAATGAAAAGCACTTCCACATCAGGACAGCACATCTTCTTTAACACAGTTACATCCGTACATCACCTTCTGTTGATGTAAAAGCATGTCCCACCACCGCGCGTTTTGCCCGTTGACTCCGTATCGCGATCTGCTCTGTACAGCTGAAAGTCCGGTAGGTTTAATGCGCTGTCCGGAATGGCTTCGTTTAGCCAGGTTTCCGTGAAACACAGGACAGCAGAGTTGTTAAAGTTCTTGTTTTTGCATGTGAGCAGAAATAGTTCGTCCATTTTGTTAGGAAGAGAGCGGAGATTCGCCAGGTGAATGCTGGGCAGCGCCGTTCTGAAGCCGCGCTGTCTTAGCCTGACGAGCGCGCCGGCTCGCTTCCCACGCTTGCGCGTCTTGTAGCGTTTCCACAATGCGGCTGCTCCGCCGACTACAATGTTCCGCAAAACGCCACAAAAATCAAAATCCAGTTCTTGATTAGTTGGTGTGCACTGCCGAATGTTCAGCAGCTCGTCCCTGGTGTAACTGATCGTGTTTGACAAACATAAAACAGGACAGACTAACAAAAACAGTGCAAACACTGGAGAGCCCCCCGCCGAAGCGGCCATCCGCGGCGCCATCTTGATGAGGTCTTGATGATGGAATGTTTATCACTTTAATTTAATCTATGATTAAATAACATTATGTTTGGAATCTTAAAGAGCCCATATTATGGGTTTTTGAAAAAGCCCTTCCATGTAGTGTGTAACATAGCTCTAAGTGAAGTGAAATATCCAGCTAAGGCTTAAATCTGTAAGTGTACAGTGTTTAAAACTATTGATTCATCTATAAAAGAGTCGACTCATAGTGCTTCAAACGAGTCGTCTTGATAATGAGTCATTAGGTGTTTCGCGATGACGCAGCTACGAAACACAAGTAGTTGGGCGCGCAAACCCAGGAGATTTGAAACCTGCGGCCCCGCCCACTAACAGAAAAAAAAGTCTCACACACACACAGAGACACACACAGACACTGGTCGAATGAAGTCACGCTGTGCAGATGGATATTATGGACAGTCTAATCAAAGATGAAACATCAGCAATATAGCCCAGCCTTGAGCAGTTCTGAGTGCTTCTGAAAACTATATGCTTTCAAAGAAGACTTCATCAGTTTGTTAAAGGAAGGATCAGTAAAGACTGATGGATCAGTGCATCATGAATCAGTTTCTACCCCCATTTCACAAGTGTAAGTAAGTGCGATTAAAATTATTGCCTCGTTTACTCTAGCTTGCAAATTATGTATTTAGTTGTGTTTTGTTACTTGTAACTGCGTGTACTGTATCAGGTTATCTCTTTATATTCTCATCGCGTGTAAAGCCATGTTGAAAACGCGATACGTGCCGCTTTGATTACGGATCGTCAGCTGTTTACACACATGCAACGGACAAGTTTCAAAATATTTCAGCTCAATATTATTGTCTCCTCGTGTGTGTAACGCACGGGTATTCGCGGATATAACTGAGCGCCGTTCCTCTATGGACGCGCCGGCCCTGTGTGTGTGTGTGTGTGTCTGTGTCTCCTTGTGTGTGTAACGCACGGGTATTCGCGGATATAACTGAGCGCCGCTCCTCTATGGACGCGCCGGCCCTGTGTGTGTGTGTGTGTGTCTCCTCGTGTGTGTAACGCACGGGTATTCGCGGATATAACTGAGCGCCGCGCCGCGCCCTCTCTATTCAGCCGCTCCTCTATGGACGCGCCGGCCCTCTGTGTGTGTGTGTGTCTGTGTCTCCTCGTGTGTGTAACGCACGGGTATTTGCGGATATAACTGAGCGCCGCGCCCTCTCTATTCAGCCGCTTCTCTATGGACGCGCAGGCCCTGTGTGTGTGTGTGTGTGTGTGTGTGTGAAAAGAGCAAGAAGACTGTGACCTCCTCGCCAGTTCTTGGACTTTTTGCTCAATAAAATAGTTAGTCGTCAATATTTTGTAGTCCATCGTCTGTGTTTACATTCACCCACTGGCAACCAAAATCCACCATGAAGCGTGTATGCACTGTGACTACTTTTATATTGTAGATTAGCAGATGGGCATTTCACTCTTGTGCTGAAGCCTTGTCCGTGTCGACCAATCGCAGCAGGCTGTCATCGGTCCAATCAGCGCAGATTAGCTTCGCGCTGAGGAGGGGGTTGGGAACAAATGAATCGCTGAACGATTCATATGGGAGTCGCTGGGATAATTAGGTAAAAATAAATGCAGATTATAAGACAATCAAAGTGTTTTTTGACCTTGCATGCATATTAGACTGTTGTTGGAGACCCTTACAACCTAAATATGACCCTATTTCATGTATAATATGGGCTCTTTAACATGATTGATATCACAAGCATACTGTATCTGGTCCAATTTATTCCCATAGTATCTTTAGTAGCCTTTATGATGCAAGCTAAGATTGCATAGCTCAGAAATGCATTCTCAGACACAGTGCACTCAATGGAGCTAGTGACATCAATTGTGAGGGGTAGGGTTAGGGGTGGGGTTAGGTGAGCGCATTAAAAAGCATTGGACGCAGCTCTGATTGCACTGCACTGAATCTGCAGCCAGACCCCTCTTGTTCATTCATGAAGTCTTGCAAGTCCATTCATAAACCTGTCAAGAGAGGGCGGGACCTTCTCAAGTTTGGGAGGCTCATTGGATGGTGAAACTTCTCCTTTTAGCTATTGGCTCAATGAAGTGTCAATCAAAAGTGCAAAGGTCGGCGGCCATTTTGTTGCCTGAATATCACCAGTGGTGTTTATGCCTAAAAATATTATTATACTAACGTGCTCCAGCGGCTAGTTTGGATGAAAACAGTGCATTCCATGGATGTTTCTCTACGTATGAATATGCTGTGGACTATTTACGGATTAGATTTCCTGGACCTTTGCAATCCAAGTACTTCAGCTGTTAGAATGTTATGGATCTGAGGACAGGTGGGAGGTTTGAGAGGTGAGTTCTTTAGTTGAAATCATTCTATTCACGCTGGTCTCATCTTTCAAAAGATTTATGAAGTGATTAGTCTTTGTTGGAGTGTAGTTAGTTTCCAATGCTTCCCTTTAAAGCGTACAATATACAAGTTGCTGCGGGTGGACCGCTAGGAGAGCAGTGAGAGCTCGGCTTCATTGTAATGGCTTGGATCACCGGTGTCTTGAGAGTTTAGGCGGAGTGTGTGGATTGCGTTGTGTGATGCAGTTTGAAGTAGAAAGTTTAAGAGCTGGAGTGCAGGCGTCTTGCGGGAACTTGGGCTCGATTGCTGTCAAAGCAGCGGGGCTCTGGCTAAAGTTGTTGTTGTTTGTTTGTTTGATTGTTCTTCCATATCGAAGGTTAAATGGTGCTGGAGCGTAGGTTAAATGCTGGAGCGTTTGTAGCGGGAAGCATTCTTCGAAAACGAAGATAGAGCAGTAGGGAGAAAACTATCCATTTATTGTAAACTAGGATCACTCTGATTGAATTATTACTGATTACAGATGAGTAGCCAGTGCTCAATCATATCACGTGCTCCTCTCGAAATTAGTTTATGAAACTTCACTTATTTGCTGTAAATGCTCATGCTGTCTTCTGTGCATGTATTGGATTGTTTTCTTTGAGCGGGTCAAATTAAAGATACAGTTTATATATCTTATTGCTGTATTAAAGAACAAAATTGTATTACAAATAATAAATACATTAAAATATATTTATAGATTTTAATAAAAAAATTATTGTGTTGTGAAGAAAAAATCTATGTATGAAAAGCATTGTCAATGCACCAAGAGGCACTGTGATATCGAATTGAACTGAATCGATGGCATGATAATCATAACGAACCAAACCGTGAGACAGATTCACATGCCTACTTGTTACAATAATAGACCTTTTTCTTGGCTACTGCATGGAGGGTGTCATAGTGACTCAAGTGACTTGTGGTTCAAGCGCGAGAGAAAAACCGTTACGTAAGCCATGTTTCTTTTCGTTCTGCTTAATCACATGCCCCCCCAAAAAGAAATTTAAAATAAACGAAACAATATGTCTTTTGACTGCTTTCTTTAATAACTACATTACACAATACTTGTACTTTTACTTTCAGTACTTGAGTAGTAAATTTTGACATAAACTACTTGCAATACTTAAGTACAAAAAATGTTGAATACTTTAGTACTTCCACTTAAGTATGAAGCTTAAAGAGCACTTCAACTTCTACTCAAGTCACTTTTTTAATAGAGCACTTGTATTTTGACTTAAGTCTGGGTCTCTAGTACTTTATACATCTCTGCATATATCCTCTTATAGGTTCTTTCCATGTGGGCTGATTGATCAGGTGTCGCCACAGTGGAATATACCAACAATTACTCTGGCATATGTAGTGGATGTCTTTCCAGCCGCAAGCCAGCACTGAGAAACAAACTTACACTCTTTTATTCACACACTTCATCTCATTCGTACACTACAGCCAATTTAGGTAATGCAATTCACCCATACCGCAAGCATTTGGACGGTGGGGGAAACTGGAGTAAAAAGAAAAAACCCATGCGAACACAGGGAGAACACCCACAGAAATGCCTCCTGGCCCAGCCAATACTCAAACCATCGACCTTCTTGCTGTGATGTGAAATGTGTCATGTTATGATTATAAAGAAAACCTCTTTAAGTAAGCAGATGCATTTGAATATTAGGTTTAAACCATAGACTGTAAAATATATGGATGTAGTATCCGTGACGTCACCAATAGGTTTCTGAAGAGCGCAAATGAAGCTACAAGTAGGCGCGGCCAACCGTCGTCATTTTGTTCGCGCGTCATCGCACCCACAGCGGGATACCAAACAAGGGCAAAGAGGTGGAGAGTGAGCGGAGCTACAGACACCTGCTGGCACTTTGCTTGGACCTGGCTAAGACAGACTTTACTTTGGGAGAAATGCTTAATACTTTATTACCTGCGACTCGTTTGTGTTCTAACCACTTGGTTGTACACTATATCAATAAAGTGTTTAGACTTTTAAAAACACTGTTGTAATACATTGAGTCACAAAGCATTGTTCTTATGACGTTTTTCAACAAGAGGAACACGCGAAATACGTCCAAACACTTCAATTATAGTCTGTGTTAGTAAATGCAAGACTATTGATGAAATCCAGGCATAACACTGTATGACAACGCTTCAGATGACTGTTCTAGAGCCTACAGCTAATCAATCTGTCAGATTCTGGAGGGCATTACAGCTCTAAAGAACATTATAAATGATGAATGATCTTAAATAAAACAAATACATTTATAGCGATGGTATATAAGTATATAATTTCCCTAACCAGGGAAACGGAGGCCACGTGAATGGTTTGTGAGCACAATTAAGTGCACACAGCATGCCATATCATCTGATAATTGTAAGAAATATTCCCAAAAGGCGATTGACTGTGTAAAGAAACATTAACCAGCACAAAAATGCGATGTATATGCCGAGTGCATCGGCTAATTAGCCGTTATCAGCTGAGGTGACGAGACAGCGAGCAGCGAGACCTAGCTGTCACTCAAGTGGCCACGCCCTTAATTATGCAGACTTAATATAACTTAATAAAATGAAGAAGGATGAGTTATAAAAAAATTCACCTCCCTCACAGTTGTCATGAAGGTTAATCATGGCTTTATGCACCAAAGCCATCATTTGTACCAGGCTATAAGCATGTTTTTATCAGCTGTAAAAATGGCCAATTTCCCATTGCAGTCAGAAATGACCTGGACTTCCTGGAGCCAGCCCTGCAAGGCGAGTCGATGAATTGCAGTTTTAGTTTCTTCCGTATTGGCTTCCCGAGGGAGAGCGGGAGGTTGCCGCTTGGTTTAAACCAACCATAATTTATTGAAATAATTTTTTTAACAGCAAATCTTCCACATGACGTGTTCTGGCACTAAAGTGGCTTTTAATCCTTTGTGGAATAAATTCAACAAAGTACTGGAAATATTCCTTAGAGATTTTGTTCCATATTGACATGATAGCATCATGCAGTTGCTGCAGATTTGTCGGCTGCACATCCATGATGCGAATCTCACATTTCAACACATCCAAAAGGTGCTCTATTGGATTGGATTCTGGTGACTGTGGAGGCTATTTGAGTACAGTAAACTTATTTTCATTTTCAAGAACTATTCTGAGATGATTGGCACTTTATGACATGGCGCGTTATCCTGCTGGAAGTAGCCATCAGAAGATATGTACACTGTAGTCATAAAGGGATGGACATGGTCAGCAGCAATGCTCAGGTAGGCTGTGGCCTTGACAAAATGATCAATTGGTACAAATAGGCCAAAAGTATGCCAAGAAAATATCCCCCACACCATGACACCACCACCTGCCTGAACCGTTGATACAAGGCAGGTTGGATCCATACTTTCATGTTGTTGATGTCAAATTCTGACCCTACCATCCAAATGTTGCAGCAAAAATCGAGACTCATCAGACCAGGAAACATTTTTCCAGTCTTATATTATCCAATTTTAGTGTGCCTGAGCCAATTGTAGCCTCAGTTTCCTGTTCTTAACTAACAACTAACAGAAGTGGCACTTGGTGTGGTCTTCTGCTGCTGTAGCGCATCCTCCTCAAGGTTCCACTTGTTGTGTGTTCAGAGATGCTCTTCTGCTTACCTTGGTTGTAACGAATCGTTATTTGAGTGACTGTTGCCTTTCTATCAGCTGGAACCGATCTGGCCATTCTCCTCTGATCTCTGGCATTAACAAAGCCTTTTCACCCACAGAACTGCTACTTACTGGATATTTTCTTTCTTTGGACTATTCTCTGTAAACCCTAGAGATGGTTGTGCGTGAAAATACCCAGTAGATCAGCAGTTTCTGAAATACTCAGACCAGCCCATGCCATGTTCAAAGTAACTTAAATCACCTTTCTCCCCCATTCTGATGCTTTGTTTGAACTGCAGCAGATCGACTTGACCATGTCTACATGCATAAATGCATTGAGTTGCTGCAAAGTGATTGACCAATTAGAAATTTCCATTAACAAGCAGTTGGACAGGTGTACTTAATAAAATGGCCGGTGAGTGTATATCACTCGTCTCATTGGCATGCCAGCATGGTCAGAGAACAATTACATAAGAGCTCTTAAATATTTCCACTTGAATGCTTGATTGTTTTTTCAGAGTGCATCTCTTGAGGCATTAGGTGTTTTATAGACATTGACACTATTAGATTTACTTGAAGGGAAATTGCTAGTTTTGTTAATGCCTGTTTTTAAAGCCACGTCATGTTAGCAGATTTACCAGCCATAAATGGGATATTGTTCTCTGTCTAGCATGTATGTGCATCTCATACAGTCTGAACGTTTCATGCTGCCGTATGTCACCATGGAAACATCTCATGCTGTGATTTTTCTTTGTATGAGGGCGTTTGTGAGGAATGTAAAATCAGATGAGTTTCTGTGTGATTATCATCAAGCCACACATACAGCAGCAACAAAACGAGAAAAAAAATCCATATTTCAGCAGAATAACAATTTGCAGGAAAATGCCTCTAAGCGAAGAAATAAACAACTTCATCAAAATCATTCACATTCTGTACACACTCGGCTCTGCCAAGAGCTCCTTCATCTTTCGAATCTCTAAGATCAAGACGGAGCTTTCTTCTTCTGATGGTTGTTCTAATCTTATTTACATTGTTCTTGGTAATGAACGTTGATTGATTAGTTGATCAGCTGACAAGTTTCATTATTTTGGCTTGACAATGCCAACATAAAGAAATCCTATTTAAGCTTCTTCTTCCTCTGAGATTACATTTGAAACAGTATATCATCCAGTACGTCATATCAGACCTTTGTGATGTAATATACTGATCAGATTTAAAGCCTGTTCACACCAAGCATTATAACTATGATGATAAAGATAGAGTTTTAAAATGTAATGTAAAACAACAGCAGAGTTCAGACTGTAATGATAAAGATATAGAGAAAGCAATATATAGTTTGGATCACTTGCATGCTTTTTCCCAGCTGAACAGTAAAACACTGACAGCCAGTCAGAAACCATTTAAATATAAAGTTTTTGTGTATTTTAAAGCGAAAGAAGACATTGTGGAGATATGCTTAATGTAAAGCCTTCTTTTCAAAGATTATTTAAAGATGATGATCTAGAAAACAATGGGTAAATCATGGCGAAGAATGACAAAAATACATGGATATTATGCAAGCCAGGCTTGCAAATTGAAGTATAAAAATAAAAGTGCCTCAGATATCCGGTGCTGGTTTCAGCGTCTTTGTGTTTCCTGATTTGAAAATGCTGGAGGAAATAGTTTGTTGTTTTGTTCCACTATACTATCATTGCTAAATTCATTTGATTTGATTAATGCAGTACATTTTTAACCCTTCTGTTGACTTATAGGTCAACAATTATCTGTGCACCATTTTATCAGTAGAAAAAAAACCCCAAACCTATGTATTTGTCATCTTGAAATGTAGTGACTTTTTCTGATGTTAGCAAAAATGAGTTTTCTATTTTCATAAAGGTTGTGCACATTTAGTGTCCAACGGTTGTCCTTTGGGTCCATTTTGACCCACCAGCTACTGTCATGCATTCATTTTCTTTTCGGCTTAGTCCCTTTTATTAATCTGGGGTCGCCACAGCGGAATGAACCCACCAGCTACTGTATAAAACAATTTTTACATCACATTTTTAAGATCTGTTTAGCAGAGAAAAGCTTTTTTTCAACACATTTCTAAACATAGTAGTTTTAATGATTGATTTTGTCTTTTCCATAATAACAGTACATAATATTCATTCATTCATTCATTTTCTTTTCAGCTTAGCCTCTTTATTAATCAGAGGTCACCACAGCGGAATTAACCGCCAACTTATCCAGCATGTGTTCTTATGCAGCGGATGGCCTTCCAGCTGCAACCCATCACTGGGAAACACCCAACAATCTCATTCACACACATACACTATGGCCAATTTAGCATATTCAATTCACCTATAGCACATGTCTTTGGACTGTGGGGGAAACCAGAACACCTGGAGGAAACCCACGCAGCACAGGGAGAACATGCAAACTCCACACTGAAATGCCAACTGACCCAGTCGGGGCTTGAATCAGCGACCTTCTTGCTGTGAGGCGACAGCACTACCTACTGCGCCACTGCATCGCCCACATATTTATATATATATATATATATATATATGACCATGCAGGTATGCCAATGAGAAAAGTTATGTGCTATTACAAAAGCAATTAAAATCCCCTATTCATGGCCCACACACCACTAGGATGTATCCATATAGAGAGGATTAAATTGTGATATCACAGCCTTTGAGATGTAGACAATCAAAATGAATGTAAAAAGATTCTCTCATGTCTTGATTATCGGCCCTTCTAACACAAAGAAAGTAAGCCAACTTTTTCTTATAGTAGCCTACAGTTCTTTTTGGGTGGTATTTATCTTTATAATCAGTTTCATTATATCCTGTATTTTGTATCACCTTTTCCCCAAATGTATGTACTGTAAATGCAGGAAATGAGATTCAAATCGAAATCATTTTCCCCCATTTTAAGTAAGCGGAAGTTCTGTTAAAAAAAGTAGTTGATTTCAATTAACTAATTCATGCTAACAATGTGTAATGTAATGTAATGTAATGTGTATTTAAATAGCACTTTTTTGTGTATGGCAATACAACCAAAGTACTTCACAATCATGAGGGGGGTCTCTTCACACCATCACCAGTCTGCAGCATCTACTTGGATGATGCGACGGCAGCCACAGGACAACGGCGCCAGTATGCTCCCCACACACCAGCTATAGATGGAGTGGAGAGACAGTGATAGAGCCAATTTGGTGGATGGGGATGACTGGGAGGCCATGATGGGTAAAGGTCAATGGAGGGAATTTGGCCAGGACACTGGGGTAACACCCCTACTCTTTACCAGAAGTGCCATGGGTTTTTAAATGACCACAGAGAGTCAGGACCTTGGTTTAACATCTAATCCGAAAGACAATATGTTAAAAATGGTAGCATAAATGTATTGTTAATAACATGCCAAAACATTGCGTGTGGTAAAGCTAGTTAAAAACATGCTAGCAATATGATTCTAGATCATTTACTTCTAATCCATTTTAGCAAAATTCACACACATGGTAATTTAAGCTAGCCAAATGGTTATTATGCTGGCAACGTTAAAACAGGTTAGCCATGTGGCAAAACATGCTAGAAACTTGCGAAATAATAAACATGCTAGAAACAAAGAAAACTTTCAAATTTCAAGCTTTCAAAAATGTATTTGACACTTTCATTATTACAGACACTTTCAGGTAAAGCCAACACCAACGTTTGTCATCAAACTAATCTAGTTAGACATTCTGGAAATGTATTGGTTTATGAGGCCATCATAACAAGGAAATTATAAAACATAAAGATAATGCTGAAACTAAAACATTTGCAGATTTTTAGTAAAGCTGTATTTTTATGTCTTAACAGTGTGTGGGCTTTTTCTGCATCATAATTAGACTAGGGCATATTTTCTATGCAGCTTTTTTTTCTTTTTTTTTTTTGCTAATGGTTATTTAGAGCACATTTGTTTAAACGGCCATACGGTGCAGCATAAGCAGGGTCATTTGCCACATCTATGCATCTGCACCATATGGGCAGTGAAGATCACGCAGGTGTTAAAGACCGTCACATCTGCGTTCTTCCAGAGGTTAGACTACATGTCTGTTAAGATTCACCCATGAGAATAATAATATCTATTTCACCCTGAATACACACACAGCTCAGCTGTAGACCTGCTATGAGGAAGAAACTTTGGGATATCTTGAATTAAATTATGACCTCAGCCTTGAGGTCCTCCTTATTTTGTAAACTTAAAAATTGCCAAGATTGAATGCAACTTCCAAATTGTTTTTTAAAAATAAGAAATTAAATCTCATAAGTTCAATCATAATTAAGGTAAAATTATTCTTTAAACTGTTTAAAGACATATTTACAATCAACACAACATTAATTATATATACAGTTGATTATACAATTGTTAATTATATATTGATAGTAAATTTTTTCCCCCAATTTCTGTTTAATGAAGAGATTTCTTCAACACATTTCTAAACATAATAGTTTTAATAACTCATTTCCAATAACTGATTTCTTTTTTCTTTGCCATGATAACAGTACATAATATTTGACTAGATATTTTTCAAGACACTTCTATACAGCTTAAAGTGACATTTAAAGGCTTAACTAGGTTAATTAGGTTAACTAGTCAGGTTTGGGTAATTAGGCAAGTTATTGTATAACGATGGTTTGCTCTGTAGACAGTCGAAAAAATATAGCTTAGAGGGACTAATAATTTTGACCTTATAATATATATATATATATTTTTTAAATTAAAAACTGCTGTTATTCTAGCTGAAATAAAACAAATAAGACTTTCTCCAGAAGAAAAAATATTATCAGGCATACTGTGAAAATTTTCTTGCTTTGTTAAACATCAGTTGGGAAATATAAAAAAATAAATAAAAAATTAAAAAGGGGGCTAATAATTCTGACTTTAACTGTATATATACATAGTATGTATGTATTTTATTTATTTATTGATTTTCACATACAACCATCACTAGAGTATGCAGAGAACTGTCCTAAAATGATAATATATATAGGAAAATTATTTTTTATGTCAGAAATCAGAAGAGATTGACCAGGGATGCGTTTCCCAAAACATCGTTAACCAACTAAGCCAACAAATTCCATAATTCCATAAAATCCGTCATTCCAACAAACAATTGTAAATAGCATCACAAACTTGTGTTGTTTGAGCTACAACTCTAAACCTGTAGTTAGAAAAGTTCCTGGCTGTGTTCTATTCAGAGTTATCCCCTTTATGCCCTATTACTTTTATAACACTTCACCATCCACTTTGAATGATTTTGAAATGATAAAGTTGTCTTTCTAACAATTTATGTATTTTGCGCTCAAGTTCAATTTTAATTCGGTTCAATCTTCAGACTGACAATTGTATCCATTTTTAGTGCACTCTGAAAACATTAACAGTTGCGCAGCCATGACATGAAGAAAGGTAACTTTTATGTGTACTAGGAAAGTGAAAATCTTTCCTAGTACTGGGTTGCGGCTGGATGGGCATCCGCTGTATAAAACCTATGCTGGAATAGTTGGTGGTTCATTTCACTGTGGTGACCTCTGAAATGGAGTCTAAGCCAAAGGAAAATGAATGAAAGTACAAATCTGGTAGTGTGCATTTCTGAAACTTGAAAAAACAAAACGCATTCATAGTTCAAAAGTAGGCATATTTATACTTTACTATACTTTACTTTTGTAAAACGTAATTTGTGAAACCAAATTTTCTTTTATAGACAACGTTTTTTTTTAAAACATGCCATTGTATGGCTATATATCTGATTTGTACATGCATATGAGAATAGGCTACATGTTATTGTAAGTGGTTTTATGTTTCGTTTACAATAGTGGAATTATACTATATAATTTGTTTACAATAGTGGAAAATACTATAAAAAAAATACTTGGTTTAGAAGTTTCCTTTTATATGTAATGATAAGGTTATTAGCTGGTAAATAAAATAACTTTTTTCAAAAATGCCACTTTAGACAATTCTTTGGTTTTTAGTGATGTTTGATAAACAAATTTCGGGAGGAGCACGCGCAGAAGTTTCAGTATCAAATACGTCATTGACAATTATTCTATTATCCAATCAGTTCTTGACCAAACCCCTATATATACCAAAGCTGTCTTACCTGCAGCATCTTACGACTTTAGCATCCAAACTTCGACGCAGAATGTCTGAGATTAATCTCTTCGCAGAGGACGACGCCTTCCTTGCCGAGGCTCCTCTGAGATCTCCCGCCGGTACCCAAAGCTCCGTAGCCCCGCAGAGCGCATCAGCTCAGCCCGCGGCTCCACCTCGAGGCCGCCGTTCAGCCAGAATCACGGCTGTCCGATCAAGACGGGGCTCACCATCTCCATCTCCCAGAAGGCAATCCTCTCCAGCCTCATCATTTGCCTCAGCCATGTCCTCCGTCCCAGCCACAGGGATAAACACCGTCTCCGACCTCCGCCAAGCATTGGCCAGCGCAGGCGTCACCGTTCCGCGCCGAACCACCAAGGCGGACCTCCTGGCTATGTATAACGCCTTGCAATCCGGAGCACCACTTCCTTCCATCACTCCACCTTCCAAAGCCACGAAAAAATCCGGCCAGGTCCAAAAGTCTCCATACCAGCGTCCGGATCGAAACCAGTCTTCCAGACCCGGACGCAGCAGCAGGCCGTCAGCGAGTCTGGGGAGAGCCCAAGGTCCAGAGGACATAGGATCTCAATCCCCGGAAGTGGGACTCCACGCCGGCTCTGGACTCGTTCCTTCGAGCCGCCAGTATAGCGTGAGCTTGCCTCCGCTAGCGGCACCAGAAGCTCATCCTCAAATATATCCTTGGCCCGCAGCCCCCCCTTCAAACTCAAGCGCAGGGTCGCTACAGGAAGCACAGGCCCAAATTCACATCCTGCCTCCCCATTCCTCCCAAGCTCCCGCGAGCAGTGCGAGCGCGAGGCCGCCTCAGCTCCCAGCTCAAAACCCAGCTCCTCTAATTCCTCCTCTTCTTCCCCAGGTTTTCTCAGGCCCCGACGCAAGTTCCAGCGCGAGGCCACCTCCGCTGATGTCACTAACGTCGGCAGCCCCTCCTCTCTTCTCTTTTCCTCCCACTGGTGATCCTAGGGCCAGCAGCAGCGCGAGCATGCCTCCGCAAGCGGCCCTAGCTTACAACTTTCCTTCAGGCCCCGACGCAAGTTCCAGCGTGAGGCCGCCTCCGCTGATGTCACTAACGTCGGCAGCCCCTCCTCTCTTCTCTTTTCCTCCCACCGGTGATCCTAGGGTCAGCAGCGCGAGCATGCCTCCGCAAGCGGCCCTAGCTTACAACTTTCCTCCAGGCCCCGACGCAAGTTCCAGCGCGAGGCCACCTCCGCTGATGTCACTAACGTCGGCAGCCCCTCCTCTCTTCTCTTTTCCTCCCACTGGTGATCCTAGGGCCAGCAGCAGCGCGAGCATGCCTCTGCAAGCGGCCCTAACTTACAACTTTCCTTCAGGCCCCGACGCAAGTTCCAGCGTGAGGCCGCCTCCGCTGATGTCACTAACGTCGGCAGCCCCTCCTCTCTTCTCTTTTCCTCCCACCGGTGATCCTAGGGCCAGCAGTAGCGCGAGCATGCCTCCGCAAGCGGCTCTAGCCTCCAACATCCCACAGCCACTTCTTCACACTAAGTCTTTTTCTCTGTCCACAGCCACGCCTCTACCTGTTCCACCCAACGCCCTCGCCCTGGATCCTCCACCCGTCTCCAACACCATCAGGAGCCAAATCCTGTCAGGTTCGGATGTTGATCTTTTTTCTCTCCTCTCACCCATTTCACCCACATCGGCAGACCGCCAGATAGATTGCGGCCAATTTTCAGTAACCTTAAAAAACACAGCTAACATTCAGTCACGCATCTTATCATTCGCAGAATTCACAATAGCATTTTCAAGATATACAGACGTCATTTGTTCTGTCTATCCCCACAGGAGGCGTGAGCTCAATGATTATCTCGCGATAGTCGCTGAGCTCGCGCTCTCATACGGAGGCTCTCATTTCTATACATACCACCGCCTTTTCTCCGCTAAATGCGCCATTCGCATTTCACAATGGAACCAGAACCCATTCTGGGGAGCCATAGACACAGATCTCCATAATAAAGTCTTTCTCGGTTGCCGCAGTATATCTTGCGCGGTCTGTCGATCCACCACCCACCACACAGAATCATGCCCATTCATAAATCCCATCCCTCCTCCCCTCCCCGACCCAGCCCAGCCCAGATCTACCAGTTACGTCCCTTCAAACCCAAATATTCCGCCCCTTTTTTCTGATCACAGCTCTTCTGTCCCAACCTCCGCCAGCCCGTGCACCGGCTTCAATAGCGGCAGGTGCTGGAGACAGAAATGTCATTTTTTGCATGTTTGCAATTTCTGCGGCGGCGCTCACGCCCGCACAGTATGTCCAGTGAGAAAATCTGTAAATAAAAATACCAGAAAGTACCTATCGACTCCTGTGAATGTTTCTCGCCTAAAATCGGAACTGCTCAAACATCCCGATCCCAAATTCACCGAATTTCTATTAACGGGTCTGTCTTCAGGTTTTCATCCAGGTGTCATTAGCCTACCCACCCGTAGTTTTATTTGTCCAAATCTTCAGTCCGCTCTCGCCGAACCCGACGTCGTCGACCGTCTAATCAAAAAAGAAGTAGACGAAAATTTCATGATGGGTCCTTTCTCCGCACCTCCTTTCAGAGTTTATCGCGTCAGTCCTATTGGCATCGCCACTAGGAAATTCTCCGATAAAAAACGCTTAATAATCGACCTCTCCTCCCCGCATAACTCTCCGTTTCCTAGTATCAACAGTCTCATCCCTCTGGAAGAGTACTCAATGATTTATCATGACATCGACCAAGCTATTTCATTAATTAAAATCGCGGGTCGCGACGCATGGATGGCTAAAGTCGACATAACGTCCGCCTTTAAAGTCATGCCCATCCACCCTGACTTTTGGCACCTTTTCGGCATTCTTTGGCGAAAAAATTATTATTTTTCCGTCCGCCTAACCTTTGGTTGCAGAAGTAGTCCAAAGATTTTCGATACGCTGTCGGAAGCAATCTGCTGGATCCTTTCCAATAACTACGAAATCCCGCATCTAATACATCTACTAGATGATTTCCTAATCATCTCACCACCAGACGCTATACCAGCCGCGCACCTTTTGACAGTTCAGAAGGTTTTCGCTGAACTCGGGATTCCCCTCGCCGAGGAAAAAACCGCCGGTCCAAGCACTTCAATCGAATTCTTGGGCATCAAATTAGACTCCAATAAATTCCAAGCGTCCCTACCAAAGGAAAAAATTGATCGAACGATCCTGGTAGCTTCCTCCTTTTTAGACAGTCCCCTCTGTTCTAAGCGTGAGCTATTATCAATTCTCGGCCATTTGAATTTCGCAATGCGCATAATTCCCCAAGGCCGCTCGTTTATTTCTCATCTCTTATTTCTCGCGTCCTCAGCTCACGGTCTAGAGGATATTATATCCATCGATGACAATAGCCTAAACGAACTCCGTTTATGGATATTATTCCTCAAACAATGGAACGGTCTCTCCTTCTTTTACAGCGACCTAATATCCTCCCCAGCAGACATTAATTTATTCACCGACGCCGCCCCGTCAATCGGATTCGGAGGCTACTATCAAGGACGCTGGTTCGCGTCCACTTGGCCGCCCCAGCTATTAGACCTGCCGCAACCACTAAAATCATCGGCGCTATTCGAGCTCTACCCACTAGTCGTCGCTGCATCCCTATGGGGTAAAGAATGGTCCTCTTCCCGCATCATAATTCACTGTGACAATGAAGCAACCGTTCACTGTATAAATAAAGGCTGTTCAAATTCGCTAGCACTAATTCCCCTACTAAGACGCCTAACTTGGATCTCAGCATGTGACCAGTTTATTTTAACTGCAAATCACATTTCTGGGTCCAAAAATCAAATTGCTGACTCTCTCTCTCGTTTTGCCCTCCAGAAATTCAGACATTTGGCACCAGAGGCGGATCAGTTTCCAATCCAAGTCCCTCCTTATTCAGAGCTGATATTCCCATAGATCATCCTTTAAAAAACCTGCTTGGAGCCTCTCTCGACTTTATCCTTCAGGCAGTGGCTCCTAGAACCCTGCAGTCATATTTAACAGCATGGAAAAGCTTTAAAACATTCCATGCATGTTATAACATACTGTTTCCTGATTTTTCTCTACTTTCCATTTCATCTTACATATCCTACCTCACAATTATCAAAAAACTCCAGATCAATTCCATTAAAGGCTATTTGAGTGGAATTCAATTTTTCCACAAACTAATTTACGGCTCCCCTGCACCTCACATAGCTAATTCGCAAACAACTCTTCTCTTGAAAGGCATACAGAGAACCCACCCCACACGTCATGACACCCGACAACCCATAACACTGAAAACACTCACTAAATGCATATCCACTCTTCGCAAAGGATACGAATCAATCCACACAGCACGTACTCTCGACGCCATGTTTATTTTAGCCTTCTTCGGATTTTTAAGGTGTTCAGAACTCACCATTACATCAGGGTTCAACCCAAACATTCATCCCACCATATCCGATCTAGTAACGCTGGATAACGAAACCATTTCTTTCCTCATTAAACAAAGCAAAACTGATCAAGCAAAAAGAGGCCATTACATTTACATTTTCAACCTTCAATCACCTATCCATCCATACCAAACACTGCTAGCATTTTCACATATCAGGAGATCACAAGCCACTTCCCTTTCAGACCCCCTTTTTACAGACGATAGCAATCGCCCAGTCACTCGTTTCTGGTTCCAGAAGCATCTTAAATGCGTCCTAATTAAGTCGGGCTTTCCAGCTGACAATTTCTCCAGCCATTCCTTCAGAATAGGCGCAGCCACCACTGCAGCACAAAATGGTCTATCAGAGCAGCAGATCCAAACACTCGGACGCTGGTCCTCACAGGCCTTTAAGTGCTACATTCGAGCCGACCGCTCTCACATTAGAAAAGCCCATCAAACCCTTATTCAAAACACATTCCTTCATTGACACGACACTTCCTTCGAAATACACTTTGCATAATATATTTTAATAACGCTAATACAGCATCTGCATAACCGTTCCAACAGGAGATGCACACCTCATTATTATGCACCACTGCAAGCGCAGAGACTGCTCCCACGGGAGACGTACACCTTTTTATGCACCACCGCTAGCGCGGTGACCGCTCCTACGAGAGACGTACACCTTTATAATTATGCACCACCGCAAGTGCGGTGACAGCTCCCACGGGAGACGTACATCTTATGCACCACTGCAAGTGCAGTGACCGCTCCCTCGGGAGACACACACCTCATTATTATGCACCACTGCTAGTACAGTGACCGCTCCTACGGGAGACGTACACCTTTATATATTATGCACCACTGTATGTGCAGTGACCGCTCCCATGGGAGACGTACACCTCATTATGCACCACTGCAAGCGCAGTGACCGCTCCTACGGGAGACGTACACCTTTATAAATTATGCACCACTGCAAGTGCAGTGACCGCTCCCATGGGAGACGTACACCTCATTATGCACCACTGCAAGCGCAGTGACCGCTCCTACGGGAGACGTACACTTTATAATTACGCACCACTGCAAGTGCAGTGACAGCTCCCACGGGAGACGTACACCTCATTATCATGCACCACTGCTAGTGCAGTGACCGCTCCTACGGGAGACGTACACCTTTACAAAATTTTGCACCACTGCAAGTGCAGTGACCGCTCCCATGGGAGACGTACACCTCATTATGCACCACTGCAAGCGCAGTGACCGCTCCTACGGGAGACGTACACCTTATAATTATGCACCACTGCAAGCGCAGTGACAGCTCCCATGGGAGACGTACACCTTATCATGCACCACTGCAAGCGCAGTGACAGCTCCCTCGGGAGACGTACACCTTAATTATGCACCACTGCAAGTGCAGTGACAGCTCCCATGGGAGAAGTACACCTTACCACCACTGCCAGCGCAGTGACCGCTCCTATGGGAGACGCCCGTCTCCCGTGGGAGCGACGACTCCTGCTGGAGACACTTAACGCATCACCATCAATACAGTTACTGCCTCCTCCCGAGACACACACCTTGCAAAGCACAACCATCAGCTTAACAGCACCCCTCCAAATTTTAAAGATCAGCTAATTTTGGGGGGCTCACCCACTTGTCTGGCTGCTGTCCTGTAACAAAATAAGCAATTTTTGGGGAGCGTTCTGGGGCCGGGCTAGATACTTCGCTCGAATCCCTATTCCTCTTTGTTTCCTGATAAGAGGAATGACTCGAGTTTAGGTGTCTTCCCCGAGCTCAGAGCCCTCTCCCCGGACAGCACGCCAAATACGCTTTATTCGGAAACTGTTGCAAGTGTGAACTCGTGAAGTGATGTTTGATAAACAAATTTCGGGAGGAGCACGCGCAGAAGTTTCAGTATCAAATACGACATTGACAATTATTCTATTATCCAATCAGTTCTTGACCAAACCCCTATATATACCAAAGCTGTCTTACCTGCAGCATCTTACGACTTTAGCATCCCTCCACCACCCCGTCACCTCACCTCTTAAGCATTACTATCCCGGGGGGAGCGTTCTGGGGCCGGGCTAGATACTTCGCTCGAATCCCTATTCCTCTTTGTTTCCTGATAAGAGGAATGACTCGAGTTTAGGTGTCTTCCCCGAGCTCAGAGCCCTCTCCCCGGACAGCACGCCAAATACGCTTTATTCGGAAACTGTTGCAAGTGTGAACTCGTGAAACAAGGTAGATTTTCTTTTGCGTCAAAATCAGCTAAATCCACTTGTGCTTTTTTTTGCAAAAACCTCTAAATCCACCTATCGGGACAAGACAGTGTAATTAGCTGAAAACTCACTAAAGATGCAATTTGTTTTATATAGCTGTATAGTTTTATACATTATATTTATCTTTCATAAAATAGCTTACATTAGCAAATAAAACACAAGGTAGGCCTAGTGGACAAAAGGTATGTCTCTCAGACACTTTTCGAAGCTGTCATTCGTTCGTTCTCACCATACTCAAGGTCTTGGTCTCTTTTTCGTCTCTTGTTTATCTTCATAGCATCCGTGTGGGATAAAAGATGAAGTTGCTGTTTAATGTATAGTTAATCGAACTCATTCATGAATGCATGCTACACTTCTGACTGTACATTGTGTTTTCTTCTTATAATGCACAGAGTTTTGAGGTAAAGGACGTTTTCATTTGCCATTCAGTGTCAGTCGGACAGGTTTATGCAGTTCATGGAACTCCATATTTTAAAATCTACTTCTGAATCTTAATAAAACAGTTTAATCATAAAAGCCGGCATATCAGCATGCTGCTACATTGAAAACATGTGATTCGAAACGCGCCTTCTGATTGGTTCTTTGGACATAGTGGCTATTGCTGTCAAAGGCAAGTGGTGTTTAGAGGCTTTTGCCAACAAACTGTTATTTCTGAAAGGGCTGACTCTGCGATTTAGATGATTTGAAGCCAAAATATTTGTTAAACATGTACCACGTGCCTAAAGCATTCGCTCAATGTCATTAACTCATTTTTGGCAGAAATGGCGTTTAGCGGCTTTTGCATCTGAGCTCTTCATTTATATGTATATATATATATATATATATATATATATATATATATATATATATATATATAGCAACAAAATACTGTATATAGTTGCAGATTTTATGAAGAGAAGTTGTTACACCTTTTTTATGTTTTAATCAACATTGTTCCAAATGATGGATGTCTGACAGAGTTTGACAGAGTACTACAGAGACTTAAACACTAAAGAAAATATTTTGAAAAATGTTGAAGGTCACCATTGAATTCCATAACACTTGTTTTTCCTACTGAGTAAGTAAATGGTTATAGGTTTCAAACATTTTTTAAAATATCTTTTCTTTTTCGAAAGAATAAAGAAACTCATAAAGATCTGAAATCATTTGAGTGGAGTAAATTTTTGGTTGAACTATCACTTTAAATAACTTTGAAACAGGTGAGCTACAACCACAGAAGAAGAGCAGACCAATGAACACTCCAGCCAACCAAGAACAGCAAACTAAGGCTAAAATTTACACAGTAACATCAAATAGGGACAATAGAAAATTGGTAAAAGGTTTTCTGGTATGATGAGAATCCTTTTTTTTGCTGTGACATTGTGGGGGTAGAGTCAGAATATGGTGTAAACAACCTGAAAGCATAATCCACCCTGCCTTGTTTCGGTGATTTAGACTCGTGGTGTAATAGTGTGACAAAAACATTTCTTGGCACACTTTGGGCCCATTAGTCCTAGTTGAGCATCATTAGAGACACCATAGCCTATACCTGAGTAATGTGGAGTTGAGTAGAGTCCTGACACCCATTCCTGTATGACTATAGTGACTACTCATCTTGTAATAGAAACTTTCAGAAGGATTATACTGTATGGTATTTCACAAAGCTCAAACCAAAGACTTCACTATTCTCAAATGGCCTGGGATGTTTTGGAAGGGAGATTATTAAGCTATTGTGTATATCTTGTGATTCAGTACCAAGTAAATCAGGACTGCCATAAAAAGAATGCGTAATCACCCTGATAGATCAGTTCAGGCTTTGCAAAGGGCCACATCACAGCTGCAAAAGAGCTGCAAATCAACATCAAGTCTGCCATCTGAAACAAGTCCATAACATTGATCTGCTCGTGATCTTCTCCAGTTTACAACCATCCTGCTGTATGTGAGAAGATGTTGCATTGTGGGAAAACAGAAGAGAGAATGCTGTTTATTTTTCAAGTTGTCTGGCCGTTTAGACATACAATCTTTTTAAAAAACAACTTGTTACGCTTAAAAAATAATAATATCCCATATCTACTCAATAAAACTGAGGCAAAAGATCACAAGCAATATTAAGAATTCAATTCAACATTCTGTGAAGTGATTCCACAAGGTTTAAAAGCAGTCTACTTGCATTTCCTTTTAAAATATCTTGGGTGCATGTAGAAAGAAAACATATTAACAATATAAACAGTGGCAATAACATTATCCTGAATGAATCACTGATGGACTCTGAGATTGACTTGCACATTATTACAGTCAGCACAGACCAAATGTATGGCAGTAATTTGTTTGGTACTCTAGCTTTAAAGTACCATTTTCTTTGGAGAATATTATTGCTGCAAATATAGCTGACCGTTTGGTGACCGCCTGTATTTTGTGCATTTTGTAGCATGCATATACTTATAGCAAACAGTCACAGAAAGGTCAAAATACATTTACTTCAGCCATTAGAAAGTATACAGTGAGTTTCCAAGGTAGCTTATGTTCAAAGCTCAGTCATAAATGTGAAACAGTCGATAAAAGCAAAAAATGTTGTGCCAATTGTCTAAGACCATTGCAAATAATTCACGTTTCAGCGTAATTGCAGGCTTTGATGTTTTGCTTCCTTTAGATGGTTTTCCATCTAATATTTTTTTCTTTTGTTGTTCCGTTTCATAAAAAAAAACTTTTGGGTAGTTTCCTTTTGTGCATTATGGAAGAATGTTAAGAGCTGCTCTTCTCTGTTTACTGAATCAAATATCACCATATTTCTATCCAGAGTTTCAAAATTTGCTCAATTTATGACCAGCTGATTTAAATTTTAATATTCATGACGAAGTTGGTTAGATTTGGGTGGGTTGAATGTCTGTTTTTTTTTTTAAATCACAGCTAAATTTTATTCCACAAACCACATCCAAGCATCCAGTTGAATGAAGCAGTACATTCAATGGGTAAATGAAACCATGTCGCTCCTGGACCAGTCCAGCTTGGGCTTGAAGTAATTATTTTTCTGAGGAATGACTTTATACTGCATGTCCACCTAATGGAGCAGAAAAGCTTACCTTGAAGGACACAGACACTAGAGGTTCTGAGGCATGGGGACACTGGGTCATTGTGTGCAATTGACCTTTATGGAAACAGATCCATGCTATAGATTTGCAAAAGAAAAAAAAATAAACCATCAAACAAATAAATAATTATATATAAATTGTTTTTTAGCAGACATAACAGCTGTGATGCCAATACCTCCTGACATGCTTTTTGTTTAATTAAGCTTGGGCTCATGAGTCTTTTCCTCTGACACTTGCTGTTTCTTTTACAAATAAATGTGGCATGGAATTTTCTTAAAAGACTTTTTATGAGGTTCCTTTAATTTTGGCAAATGTGAAATGCACTCTTTTGACCCATGATGACAAAATATATATTTTTAAACAGTGTGGTTATTTTATAGAACAGTTATAACTGGATGTGATTAGTTTGAGTCTAAGTATTTCAGAAACTGTTGATCTACTGGGATTTTCACGCACAACTATCTCTAGGATTTAAAGAGAATGGTCCAAAAAAGAGAAAATATTCTGTTGGCGCAAATGATTTGTTGATGCCAGAGGTCAGAGGAGAATGGCCAGACTGGTTCTAGCTGACAGAAAGGCAACAGTAACTCAAATAACCACTCGTTACAACTGAAGTATGGAGGAGAGCATCTCTGAACACACAACACATCCAACCTTGAGGAAGATGGGCTTTAGCAGCAGAAAACCACACCGGGTGCCTGTCCTGTCAGCTAAGAACAGGAAACTGAGGCTACAATTCGCACAGGCTCACCAAAATTGGACAACAAATGATTGGAAAAATGTTGCCTGGTCTGATGAGTCTCAATTTCTGCTGCAACATTTGGATGGTAGGGTCAGAACCTCTTGTCAACAACAAGAAAGCATGGATCCATCCTGTCTTGTATCAAAAGTTCAGACTTTTGGTGGTGGTGTAATAGTGTGGGGGATATTTTCATGGCACACTTTGACCACAGTGTACCCATTTTCTGATGGATACTTCCAGCCGGATAACACACACCATGTCATAAAGCGCGAATCATCTGAGACTGGTTTCTCAAACATGAAAATGAGTTCACTGTACTCAAATGGCCTCCACACTCACCAGACCTCAATGCAATTGCGCACCTATGGGATGTGGTGGGACGAGAGATTCCCATCATGGATGTGCAGCTGACAAATCTGCAGCAACTCCGTGATGCAATCACGTCAATATAGACCAAACTGTCTGAGGAATATTTCCAGTATCTTGTTGAATCTATGCCACGAAGGATTAAGGCAGTTCTGAAGGCAAAGGGGGGTCCAATCCAGTACTAGTAAAGTGTACCTAATAAAGTAGCCAGTGAGTGTAAAGTCTCACTCTTTTGTTGTGTTTTTGACCAAAAACTTGGTTAAGCAAAGTAAACATTTTGAAAAACACATTACTATTTACGCTAACACTTTATTTTAGTGTCCTCGCTATTTTCCATGTACTGTATAATAATTATAATTAATTATGCATAATTACATGCAACTAACCCTAAACCCAACCCGCATTAAATATATGTACAGTAATTAATAAATTATTACTCAGTACTTGAATGATTAGTTACACTTTAAAAAGGCCACCTTAAATTATGGTTTGACCTCATTTACTAACTCAAGTTGAATGAAAGGCAATTCTGTTCAATTTTTAACATATATTATCTTTCACTTTACTGATACTAGTTATAACGATAGAATATTCACGTCCATTGTGTTAGCTTGATTGTATTCTCAGTGATGTGACATTGATGGAATAAACTACATTTTATGAATAACTGCAGAGAATCTTTTGTGCCTCTAAAGTCAGACAGTTCTTACAATTCAGAAAAGTTTTTCTATTGTATCAAGACCTTCATGTTTCTAGGAAGCTCCGGTATGTAATTTTAGTTTGCAAGTAATCATTACTGTCTACAATCGGTGTAAAATTAGATTTTTTTTCCTCACTATAATCTACCACAACTTTTTTATGTGCCTCACACCTTTGTCTCCGGTTTTGTCCTGAAATACTCTGTTCTCTCTCCCTGTCTCAGCACCCCAATTGAGCAGTAGAATGTGGAAGCGAGGAAGGGGTGATGGGGGGTGGGAGTCATGTCTCTTCTGAAGCCTGGGCCCCGTCTGCGGCACACAATCCATCCAGTCTTTCTCTTTTCCAACAATACACAGCACCATTTCCCAATTGCTCTGCCAGTACAAAAGGTGTGTCCTCACCATCTAACTGCCTCCCACTGCCTCTTTCCTCCACATTTTCACCCAGTGCATAATCCGTCAGTCTCCTTAATGCAGATACACACATAATCCGATCATTTCTGTTCCAATGATTTTTGTATATTCCTCACTCTGTTATGTAGACTTTTAAAAAATAATGACCTGTGAGGCGCAGCAAATGAAAATGTTGTTTTCTTCATGGTTGAGCGATGCACTTCTTGTAGCACTTCATTTCTATATAGTGCCTCGTTTTGTTGGCAGTTTCATGTCTACGTATGGGGTGCTCACGTGCCATTGCATTTTCACTCTCACACGTGACAAAAATGAATATAATTACTCTGTGTTGTAAAAACTGCTGTTACATTTTTGACATTTTTGAGTGAAATCTGTACTGTGTCTTTTAAGTACATTTTTATATTTATTTAAATTAAAACTGATGGTTTCTAAATATAACCTGTTTAATTCAATTTGTCATCTGCCATTACTTGATTAAAATGTGAAGTCAGTCTGTGGCCAAAGTAAATCTCATTTAAACAAGGTAAGCATTCAAAGTCTTTTCATGTCATATTACATGAGTAAAAGAGCCTAAGCCGAAAAGAAAATGAATCAATGAGTTATATAAGCATTCGTCATGGCAACATATCTTTTTTAAAAACATATTTGAATTTCTGCAACGACAAGGCTAGAACAACAGTAACGTTAGCCTATAAAGTTACTCTGACAAAGATACTCTGAGGTATCATGTATCATATCTGAACTGCTCATGTGCTCTTTAGTTTTTATCTATTTCAAATGTGAGTTTGATCACCATCTTGCATGACATTTATAGCCCTACTGAAAACACCAGTATATAGTTTACCTCAGATCTTTAAAATAGATATACTGTAACTAGCAATAGCAAAGCCTTATTTTACACGTGTTTCGTATAGTTTAATTCAAAGTACAACTTAACTTTTATTTAATTGTAAGATTTGTTTCCACAAAAATAAACATTTAATTTGAAACAGGGTAATACAATTAATTTATGGTCTCTATAAAAACAATATATTTCCTATTGTTTTTTCCTTAGGCAGAATGAATATTCTGATTAGTATTAAATTACATTTTTAGTTTTAAGTCAAAGCTATAATTTGAAAATTCATTCAGTCATTTTCTTTTTGGCTTAGTCCCTTTATTAATCAGGGGTCGCCACAGCTAAATGAACCTCCAACTTTTTCAGCATACGTTTTATGCAGCGGATGCCCTATCAGCTGCAGCCCATCACTGGGAAACACCCATATATTCTCATTCACACACATACACTACGGACAATTTAGCTTACCCAATTCACCTATAGTGCATGTCTTTGGACTTGTGGGGGAAACTGGAGCACCCAGACTTTAAAGAGAGTCAGGTTGCAACAGAAGTGAAGTTCCAGATGCAGCTTTATTTATAGGCAAAGGGATAGTTAGACAGGCAGTGTTGACAGGAGCAAATGGTACAACATGAGTAATCCAGAAACACATTCAAGGCAAATAGTCAGGACAGGCGGCGAAACAACACAACAGTAAAACAAACTTAGGTCCAAAAACCACGAAAGGCAAGACAAGGAAAAACACTAGGAAATGCTCACTTACAGAAACCAAGACTCAGCAACAATGTGTGTGTGTGTGTGTGTGTGTGCGTGTGCTGTGTTTATAGTCCATCTGATTAGTCCTGAACAGCTTTAGCTGTGTGTATTTGAAATCAGGGGGAATCTGGGCCAGGTGTGTGAGTAAAATGCATGATGGGATTTGTAGTTAATTAAAGTGGCAGATTTGTAGTTCTCCAGCAATTCGTAAATGCTAGATCACTAATGTGCAGTAATTTTTCTAGTTGGTTCAAAGTTGGTAATTTTTATTTATTGTATGGTGTGACTATCAAGCACAGCTCACATAAATTAAATGAAAATTGTAAAATCATTAAGAAACACCTCAGTTCTAATTTTACAAGTGGCTATTTGAGTAAATTGAATTGAATTGAATCCATATATGAATGAAAACTTTAATTAGTTGAAGGACTCCATTCAAGATGATGTGACTGAAGCCCCTGTGAAGCCCATGACGAGCACCTGTTAAATTTTTTGTCTCAGTATTTTTCTCGCATTTAACTGTTTTTGGAACCACTATAAAATGATACATATTTGTTGTTGTTTGGTGTGACCCCTATTTACTGAAAATATCGGATAATTAAAATCGCCTTTTATAATTTCATGTTAAATAAATTGCACTGTATGAAGATACGAGTCTTGCACTATTTATTCTTCATTTATGCTGTCACACCATATGACATTTTTTTAGGGTACAATTCAGTAAAACAAAAAATTGAATTAATAGTTACTAACCCCTTTTATTTTCTCAAACATCGAACTTCAAACTACATAAATATAAATAAATAAATAAATAAATATTTCTTTTCAAAAAGAGTGTTTTACAAAAAAAAACTTTTTTCTGAATATTTATAATGGTCCGTATGTCACTGAAGTGATCAAATGAAGGCATATGATAAAGACTTTACAATAATTGACTGCACAAAAGTTTTTACTTCTTGATCAAGACTTGTAAGGTGCTTAGTAGATTGCCCTCAGGCATGACAAATGACAAAACAAATCCGAAAAAAAAAGTTTAGAGATAGAAAAAGCACATTGTGGTACAAATCAAAACGAATTACTCCTGGCATTTCCCGGAACCACAAATAGGAAACTTAATGAAGCTCATTAAAACATGTTTTACTACAACGCACAAAGGCCATTAGCTGTCTGTGATTTATTCATAGCACTTAAAGACTATAAATATGGAAATTACTTTAGTTTTTTTTTGGGAGAACAAAATAGGTAAAGTCAATAGGTTAACAACAAGATTCATATAATTCACTGGAGGACATGTGTCTGGCACATATGAATAATCCTGGATTCACATGCTTTCTGAAATATATTATCTTCTACTTATGTTCTTTTGTGAGACAATAAATGACCAATAATTATGCAGATGGTTTAATGCTAATACAATTTGCATTCAAAAGGATGTCCGGCCCACAAATCTACAGTAGCACATGATAGGCGTGAGAGTGCGGCAGTGATAATTGAAGCATGCTAGTGTTTTAAAACTTCATTGGCTTATTTGTGAGCAATCTGCAGAGACAATATTGTGCCCAAATTCAAATACTGTCACAGCTGGTCATTCAAATTAAGGAGAGAGGATCTAAATTTAACACTTTAATGATAATAAGCAAAACAAGACAATGGAGATAAATCACTAATAAACAAAGTAAATTGTAAGAACAAACAACAAAGGAAGCTAAGGGTAAAAACTATACAGGTAAACTGTAATGAGAGTAAAAAATAAAGGTGAGAGAAATCAATTAACAAATTGGTAACCATTGAAATAAATGGGGAGCAGAACCAAAACAGAAAAGGCAAATGAAGCGAAGTGAAAGTTTATAAAACAGAACATACCTTATGAACACCTGTCACACAGACAAGGAATGGGAGATGAGGATCTTTGTAAAACAAATCTTCAGAAAGGTATAAACCCACCAGGCACAGGATGTCAACATAATGTCAGGCCGGTCAATGTCCAACATCGGACAGACATTGCAGTTTGGTTACTTTTCTACACAATATATATATATAACTAAATATCAATATCTAATTATGTTACAACTTGACATTGTGTAGACGTTACCAATATGACAGCTATCAGACGTTGGATTTTGGTTGCCATACCTGGCAAATAAATGTCAGTATTTGGCATCAATATGACATTGACTCTGCATTGAATTTTGGTCACATTCCAACACAACCTAAAATAAATCATAAATCAACATCATTTCACATCGCTATTGTACGTCAAAATACCATTGTCCTTAGATGCTGGCGACCTAAATGTAACCTAATAATAATGTCTTATGATGTTGTGTGTCTGCTGGGAACTGAAAGCTGCTCATTGGTGTAAAGACAGCAACAGACAAGAAAAAGAACAGCACAGACAATGAGGTTTATGTGTAAACTGTGTCTCAATTCAGACTTTGCAACCTTCGATGGACACAAACTTTTTCTGCATCCTTCAAAAGACACAATTGTGTCCATTATAGTGCACTAAGGATAGATATAGCTGCTGTTGATGAAAGTGGTTATAAAAAATGTGCACCTATTTAAGGTAAATGAGTTCAAAAGGTTTTGACCTTTCAAAAACCTCTTTAAAAAGATTAACATTTTAAACAATATCGATAATAATGAACACATAACAAATGTTGAGAAGACTAAATTAGAGAACAACATTTTCAATATTACTTAAATTAGGGTGTTGCAAAAATGAGTATACACACCACTGAAAGTATCTGAAGCAAAGCTAAACTTTACAATCAGAGGTGGATAGTGTATCCAAAAACTGTACTCAAGTAAAAGTACAAGTATTTGCAGACATTTTTACTCAAGTAAAAGTAAAAAAGTATCTGATGAAAACTTATTACTTAAGCAATTACTTAAGTAATATATATATATATATATATCCAAAGAAGCCGTTTTAAAGAAATCTGTGTTTTTGAAACTAATGAAGACAGCTGAAGTCAATGATTCATTTGAAATATTCAGCCTGACATGTTTACTACTCCAAATATTTTAAATGTTTCTCAAATAAAATATATGTTCAAAGGGGGAAAAAGTTTCTGTTTTTTACCCAGACATTAAAAAAAGAATATATATATATATATAAAACAGGGTTCCCGTGGGTCATTAAAAGTCTTAAAATGTCTTCAAATCTGGAAATTAAGGTCTTAAATTGTCTTAAATTTACCTTAAAGTGGCTGTTGGGTATTAAATTTTTAGCCGGTGTCCTCAATAACGATAGGAAAGCACAGTGCTCCACTGTAAAACATCTAATAGTTGATTAATTTACTATTTGTGAAACAGGGGAGAAATGACAGTCTCTGTGATTTATTAGCTTAATACGGTAGGTCGGCTACAGATGCTTACATCGGTCTGCACCTGTGTGCTGACATTACGCAGTTGTCGAGTTGAGGTTAAAAATGCAAAGATGGGAAAGTGTAAATTTAACGACGTGGCAATGAGGCAATGTGTAAATTCTACAAAAAGACCTTTTTGTTAGGGACCATGGGGCTCAAAGCCGAAATAAAATATTTTTTGTAATATATATAATATAATATTATAATAATAATATTAATTAATAAATTATAATGAAATATTAAATATTATATAATTATTATTAATTATAACATTAATATTATATAATATTCATTAATACAAAATATTTATGACAGCGATTTTTTTTTTTTTTTCCATACATGTTACAGTCGCGTTGCGTCCGCACAGCATCAATCCGGACAACATTTTAAACCAACATGCACCGCTTTAAGACAGATTTCGATCGATCTGCGCAGCACTGCATGAAGTCAAACGCACTTATAGACTCAGCTTGAGGCCACGTGATCTGGTCCGATAAACTCACTGCACAGACTGCGTGACCATCCTTCTCGGAACCGCAGATGGCGGCATGAGGGGACAGCAGTATAAACTTGCACGTCTTCCTAAACTTCAGACATTACTCCAACATAGCCACGCGTGCTCTAACCGAAAGCGGGAGAGATGTCTCTATAGCAACCTCACAACCTCTCCAATGCGGTGCCTCGTGATATTAGCAAACTAGATGTGAATTATATTTATTATCATTTAACAGTAACGGAGGAACACCGCCAAATGTAGCAAAGTGAGAGTACTGATTTTTCTCTTATAATTTACTTGAGTAAGAGTAAAAGTACACATATTTAAATGTACTCAAAAAGTACACGTTACCCAATAATTTTACTCAAGTAAATGTGACGTAGTAAATGTAACTCATTACTACCCACCTCTGTTTACAGTACAAATGTCTAATTTATTCAACCACATGTGAGTCTAATCATTCTTTATGCAGGTGTCCAGCAGAGAGTTGCCTATAAAATGTTGTTACTTAAAGACAACCCCATCCCATTTCGTGCTGTCAGCAATGGCTCCTTCTCCCCACCTTTCCCTCACAGCAAACTAATTGTTAAAGAAGTGAAGAAGAACTGATTTCATGGGATCATGAGATAAATGAGGTATGAAATTGAAAATAAATATTTGTATCAATTTCTCAGTGGATAGGTAATGTATTTTGGTGCATTCAAACAAAACAGGTTTATTAAACAAAGACATTTATTAAAATAGTACTTGAATCACCAAACATCGTTGTAAATATAAAGAGAATACATTTAAACTCATGCCAAATATTGCCAAAAAATTAAATAAACAAAAATAATATTACAAACTACTCAGTTTCAACAAATGTTATATAGATATTTTGTTTCTGTTGATTGTTCCATTTTTATTTAATATTTTTTCCCTAACATATTCATTTTTGGACTGTTTAAAAAAGAGAAAAACAACAAAGAAATATATATTTATGCATAAATTGAGAAAAACTCCTTATGAATGGAATGTGTTAAACGAAATGTGTCAATGTAATGCACTAATTCTATTTTAATGCTGTGTAATAAACATCACACTGTTCTCAAATGACCTATACATTAGTTGCTTTGTGGAATTTTATCTTATCTTATTGAAACTTATCTTACTGAATCTTAAATATTTGAATAATTGAGCTGTAAATTGAGAACAATTCACTTTCAAGTGTTTCACCTGTGCTGTGATAGAAGATTTGTTATATCTGCATGTGCACAAGGATCAGCTAATTGGTCTGGTATGTCAGCCTGAATCAATTATGTGGTTCCAAGTAAATGGATTCTTCTGCTGGCATCAAGCAATGACTTCTGAGCTTATCCTATTATGTCTTGCATCTTGCTTATTTTGTATATTTGCCTTTTCTCCCTTGACAGTTGAAAAGATCAAAGCCAAAAACACGTTTCTGCACACTGACTTATGTAACATGAAAACACAGATGTTCCTAAGGATGTGCTGAGCGCTGGAACATCTCAGCAGTCTAATGAATCTGGGCTGTGGTCTCAGGGGGGAAACGTACGGGAAGAGCACACAACAACGTTCAATTGCTTCCATGTGTTACTTTCGCATTCCCTGTATCTGACATTTTTTATTTTTTTTTGCTGTGCTTATTTAGGATTAAATTTTAACCTGGAGCAAAATAAGTTGGATCTAAAGCAGCTCTCGATTTGCAGATAAAGAAGCTCCTCCTTAGCATTAGTCCCCCTTAAGCTACCATAGTATCTAAAGGAGGACCTTGTTGCAAATGACATTATGAAGAGAGACAGGGATAAACTGCATTCACCAACCCAAGGCCAGAGGGGCCTGGAGTGTTGGTATAGGTATGCAGCTCAGAGCTCCTCATGGTCAGTCTGAATCAGCTTTGTTTGTTTCTCCTCCTGCAGACTTGCGATCATTGGAATCTTAGGAATCTTTTTGTATTACATTATCTGTGGTCCACCGTCAAACTATAAGCAGATTAAATCAGTATAAATTATGCTTGTTTCTCCGAAGGACTGACAAATTGGCAGGTTTACCATTCATAATTGTTTTGGTTTCATCTTGCACTTAGTAAATTCAACATCGGCTCCTTCTGAAAACATAGCCCTATACATGTGATCAGAAATTATTGCGAATCAATGGTGTGGTATGACGCTCTAACTTTTCGCACTCACCATCTGACCACATACCTCTGTATGGACGGCTTTTCTGCTGTTACCAGTTTGTCCAGTAGCTCGCCATTTACTTTTTTGCTTTTTAAACCAGTCAGTTGGGTTTAGTGAAGTGGCTGGGCAGGTCAACCAGTCCTTTTGGATACACAATTGGTTGGGTTTAGGGAAGGAGGAGGGTGGGTCAGTCGATCAGTCAGTCAGTCAGTCTTTCAGTCAGTCTTTCAGTCAGTCAACTGCAGCCTCTGGTGCATTTACATGAGAACAGCAAGCGCGAAAGACACTCGTGAGACAAATTTGAGATCTCAAAAAGTATACTTGGCTATTTTTGTGCATAAAATGAGCACTTTAAGTATTTGTGAGTATTTTATACAAAACAAACTTTAAAAGCTCTTTTATGATCACCAGCAAACTAGTGGCTGCAGATCAATGGTAAACACACACCTTCCATGTACCACCCCATGATCTCCATGTACCTGTTTGACACTATTGACCATTGCCTGCCTGACCATTCTTGTAATAAACTGCACAAGGATCCTCTACTCCGTGATCAGCGTCCCTCACATGATACTATGTTCGGGTTAATGTGCAATTTAAAGACCTTCTTTAAACTGCTTTTGTTCCAGCCAAACTAATATTAATAAGAAATAATAATTCTAGGATTTTTCCAGAGGAAAAACACATTTTAGGAAATACTGTGAAATTATCACTTGGGAAATATTAGATGCATTCAACTGTATTTAAATGCAGTGCACAGTCATTTCATTCATATTCATATTCTGACAATTACAAGCTTGATTTTTCTACCGGTAGAAATGCTATGCATTTTTTCATAATTCATTGTTATTAATAAAGAACTTTCAACATATAACTAGAGAACTGTAAAATAGAATGTTTTCAACATGTGTAATTTGAAATTATTACAAAATATTCTACAGTAATGAAAGTATATTGTCTTTAAGTACAATTTATTTCATTAATAGTATATTATCTCCAAGTTCAGTTTTTCAAAATATACTTAAAGATCAATTTTAAATAAAAGATGTTGCATAATCTCTTCATATATTATAAAGTATTATCGAAATTTTCTCTTTGATGGAGATATTTTTCATTTAAATTGATAGAACTTCCAGATATGTATGCATTACATTTTATAACCCCCAAAACCCATCTAAATCTATATGAATTTAATCATATTTACTCACTTTTTCTCAGTTTGTAGCTGTGATATCTTATCAGGTGAAGAGTTCCAGTATCTTGGTTTTCAATCTGTCTTTGAATCGATATTTCCATTTTAATTTTAATATAATCAATATGCTCCATTCCTTTGGGTTGGACAGAATGGATATTACAACTGAGAAACTGTTCAAAACCTGAGGCTGATTTCACACACTTGCATCATTCAAGTAGCATGCTGACATCATTGACAACTTTGACAATGGAAACACAAGGATGATCGAAATACAAAAGAGAACGCATTCATCAAAATGCAAACAGACTCATGGTGCATATCACCTTTTCTCATAAATATTAATGAGCAATTAAAAATTTATAAACGCAATATGGACAGGTGTGAGAAGGCCTCTTTTGGTTGAAACTTTTTATAAAACATTTCAAATATTTTTCGTTTTGCCAGTACATGCCTTGTGGTTTCAAACGCAGGCACGTCCACCCTTTTAATACACACTCAACATCTCAATGTAAGATTAAAGTAAGTTTATGAGTTTTCACATCTTGTGAAACCAGACGGACGAGCCTCTGAGGAGAATATCATAAGTTCAGTTTAACTCCATGTAGATGATGAGGATCGAAAGCGCCCACACACACACACGCACGCACGCACGCACACACACACACACACAAAAAGAAATCTCTAACAAAATATGTACTTTCTCAGGCAATTTCTTAAAAGTGCTGCACTAACTGCGCCTGAGGGTAAATCCCTTCTCATGGATCCTTCATTAAGAGAAGAAAACTTTTAAATTGAAAATCAGATGACAGTAAGAACTGTCAAGCATACTGCGTGCTCGAGTTTGGAAGTGTTCTCGTTTATGATCAAAAATTACATATGTTTTATGTAAAATGCCTGAGTATGATGCTACTAACACTTTGATGTGTATTGTCTCATAAACTTTGAGGATAGTCTTTGCACCCTCAAGTTTTTCCAAACCTAAATGTGTTTCTTTCTTTTGCTGAACACAAACGAAGATATTTTGAAGAATGTTGGTTACCGAAGAGTTTGGGGTAGCTGTTGACTTTTTGTTAGTTTGTTTGGTCTATTGTTAGATGTGTGAGATTTTCCTTGATGGCCCAAATTTAGTCTTGTTTTTACCAAGATGTATGTTTATGTTTGGATGTCTATTAGATGTCTTTTCAAGAGTTCACACTTAGCTCACGATTTATACATAGCTTGTTTGGCGTGCTGTCCCAGGAGAGAGCCCTGAGCTTAAGGTATCCTCGAGCCCAGGGCTCCCTCCTTTCACAGGGCGAGGGGAGACTGAGCACAGGTCGATCTGAAACTCCCCCGCTGCTGAGGCCAAGGTGAACTTCCTGAGAGTAAGACATAGAAAAAAGATTTAGGCTTATTTTATCTATAATATAGAGCACATTTGGATGGTAGGAGGAAACCAGGGAACCCGGGGGAAACCCACACGGAGAACATGCAAACTCCGCACAGGAACACCAGATGGCCCAGTGAAGACCCAACGCCATTGGTATTCTTGCTGTGAGGCAAACGTGCCAGTCACTGGGCCACCGTGCCACCCATTCTGGATAAAGGTGGAAGAAGGGGAGGAGGGGGGGGGTTCTTCCAGACGAAGATAGTTGTAGAGAGGAAATGAGGATATATATAGTGAGTTGGGATCCTTTGATTGGAGGATCATGATTAGCTAATGTGGACCAGCTGGGTCAATTATGAGCACATGCTCCTCTCGAAATTAGTTTAAAATTTAAACTTCACTTAAGCACAGAACTTTTTGGTGGGGTGTTTGACTAAACTTTATTCTATGCATGTCATTTAAAGGGAAAGCATATTGCACTTGAAGAGTCATATACTGTACTTACAGTCAAACAGCCCACCATTCGATCTGATGTTTTACAGTGTTTTAAAGGGCACCTATTTTAACTCTTTTACAAGATGTAAGAAAAGCCTTTGGTGTCTCCAGAATGTCTCTGAAATCAGCTCAAAATACCCATCAGAAAATTTGTTATAGCCTCCAGAATTTGCACATTTTGCTGTCTAAGTACATTGTGGCTGTTTTTGTAGCCTGCGGCTTTAAATCAAAATAAGCTGCTACTCCCCGCCCATCATTCCCACATGAGTCTCTGCTTCTCATCATGCATTATGTCAAATAAACAGCACAGTGACAGTCTTTATTTAACTGTCTTTATTTTAAACATGCTCTGTTTTTAAAACATTTTAAACTTGTAAAATGTATTAAAAAAATCACAGAGTTGGAACAACATTTTTTTTTATCCCAGTTTATCTGCAAAATAAATAAAGGAGTGCATTTCTCATAGAAACAAACCTTTTAAACCTTTCATAAAATGTCTTGAAATGGAAGCAGCAGTTTCTCAATCTCTAACATGAATATATAACATTAGCTTTCATGCTAATATTTGTGATGTGTTAAAAATGATAACATGTTAAAAATGATGACATTTGTGATGTCATATATAAAAATGATGTAATGTAATTTTTCACTATACAAAGATGAATATTTTAAGAGTGTAAATCTGATCATACATAATATACATTATATATGTTGTCGAAACATCAATATTGTATGTTTATATGCTTCCATATTTCATACCTCACTCTTGTACATATGTAAACTGTCAATGCATTAATATTTTATGTTTCAGTGTCTATGCAAATGGGCTGTGAAATAATAACCAGAAGCCATCTTTTAGAGTCGAAAAATGTATATTTTCGTACATCCATCTATCGTTTGTGGATAATTATTTGTCTGCTTATTAGAATTACAGTACTGTTTGTGTATCATTTTGAAGCATCAGAATTGGAGGTGCAATTGCATTACAGTACATGAACTGACAGAGGGGATTTATTTTCTAAAAATCTTGGTTTGGTTTCTCTGGAAAAAAACAAGAATGTCAAGCCTTTCTGGAACAGCATAAGGGTGAGTAAATGACAAGAGAATATTTGCTTGAACTCTCTCTAAGTTATGCACTCATAATCTCTCCCTCCAGTGGGCTGTTAAATGTTGCAACTGGATCATTAACTGATTTGGTTAAACTCCTGAGTGAATCATTCAGAATGGCTTTGTGAACTGGATCAACTTATTAATTGGCTAAAAGGAACAATTCGTTCAAGCAGCAGGCATCACAGTTTTTCTCTAACATTTTTATACAAACCTTTCATGAACACGATGTTTAGTGAACAGTTACTTAAATACCAGCCTACAAATATCTTTAAAATATATTAGATTACAGTGCAAATGTAGTCTGAAAAACTACTGCTTTTGTGATCCACTGAAGAAAACAATCTTCAGTGGTTTGCAATGACATTTTCCTGTTGTCATCTTATTCACCCTCACTTGATGCTATTCCTACACATTTTTTATTTATCGCAATTTTATGTTACAATATTCATGTTTAGCTTTGGTTGTAGGGTTAAATGATCTATATCTATATATCCTTTATCGATATAATGATTAATAAAAAGTTTGAAAGGCTGTTATGTTTTAAATATTTTAGCCTGTCTAAAATATACATTTATCTATAACTCAAAATGTCAAAATGTACATATTCTCATATTTATATACATACAGTCGAAGTCAGATTTATTAGCCCCCCTTTGAATTTTTTTTTTTCTTTTTTAAATATTTCCCAAATGACGTTTAACAGAGGAAGAAAATTTTCACAGTATGTCTGATAATATTTTTTCTTCTGGAGAAAGAAAATGTGTTTTATTTTGGCTAGAATAAAAGCAGTTTTTAATTTTTTATGAACCATTTTAAAGTCTAAATTATTAGCCCCTTTATGCGAATTTTTTTGATAGCCTACAGAACAAACCATCATTATACAATAACTTGCCTAATTACCCTAACCTGCCTAGTTAACCTTATTAACCTAGTTAAGCCTTTAAATGTCACTTTAAGCTGTATAGAAGTGTCTTGAAAAATATCTAGTCAAATATTATTTACTGTCATCATGGCAAAGATAAAATAAATCAGTTATTAGAAATGAGTTATTAAAACTATTATGTTTAGAAATGTGTTGAAAAAATCTTCTCTCCGTTAAACAGAAATTGGGGGAAAAAATAAACGGGGGCTATTAATTCAGGGGGGCTAATAATTCCGACTTCAACTGTATACATACATACATACATACATACATACATATATATATATATATATATATATATATATATATATATATATATATATATATATATATATATATATATATATATATATATATATATATATAGTTTCTCTGAACGTTACATATTAATGTAAACAAAGAGATAAAAAGAGAGCTGTAGCTTTATATCCAGACAATATCTCATGTGTCTGCATCAGTCACTAAAGCCCTGTGAAGTTTTGCCTCAAGCATGTTAGAGACATAAAAATGGCTTTCTGTATAATTCAGACAGATCTATTCATCTGCAAATGCATTTCGTTTCAGTTTCAGAACATTATCAGCAGACATTTGTGCTCATATGTGGAATTACAGTCATTTTCTTGAAGCCCACTATGGATCATATACGGCATTTCTTTTGCATTTCACCATTATAAAATACACTTGATTGAAAAGGCTTTAATGAAATTCTCATTCTGTCTTTAGCATTTGTATGTTATATGCATGTTAGATGAATGTTATGTTAGCAATCCTATATGTTGTTTCATCGGTAACACTTTATAATACAGTTTTTTTACAATGGCTATGACAGTTTTTTTCAATACATTTAACATGTTTCCTAAACTCTTAACACGGTTAGCACAACATCCATCTTTGTAGGCTGTACAATTAACACACTTCTTGTTGCTTTGACACAAAATGCATCCAGTTAACACCAATTTAAAATGCTTGTACTTCTTTTACACACAAGCTCAACCAAGATCAAAACAATGTAATTTTACAGTCAAATTGACAAATGCTTTAACACAGTATGTCAGAACAGATAACATCATGTTCTAAACAGAACTTATTTAGGCTAAAGTCACAGCCTGATCTCACGAGAAAGTATTTTACGTTTTGTCAGTTTAGTGGCTAATTCGTACGAATTCGTGTGAGTTCAGTCGCATGAATTTGTATGATTTTAAAAAGGAGCCGTGGCACCTAACCCAACCCCTAAACCCAACCATCATTGGGGGATGAGCAAATCGTACTAAATTGTACGAATTAGATCCTATGAATTCATACAAATTAGCCACTAAATCAAAAAGTTACGAATTGCCGTGAAATTGTGTTGAAAGTCAAAGTGAACAGCTGCTCATATTCTGAATTGAAACACAAATATAATCCCTGTATTTTATTCCATTGGCAAGTTTATTGCATATATATATATCACAGCTGATTCCCAGCTAGAAACCACACTCATGTGTTGAGGTTGTGTTTTTCCAATCACATGATCATATGTTCTAAAAGAGGACTCGTGAGGTTTTTGAAACCTCCGTCACCAATACGTCCAGGTATAGTTATGCAATACAGTCTTTACTATACTATACACATTGTGTTTTGCAGTAAACTACTCTATAAACCTGGAGTTCATTAGTACATACACTAGAAATACAGCATTTACATACACTATGTCTAATTACTTTCAGAGAGTCATAGAGTTGGAGGCTGGCTTCATCTTGGCGAAAAGTCGTCGCTTTGGGAGAAACATAGGCCAAAGGGCCACAGTCACCCTGCCGGGCCATAGAAGATATCAGGTGTGATGTGGATGAGAACATGTGGCCAAATGCAGATGACCAGGCAGGATAGAAGATTACTTTGTTTTTGTTTTTTTTATTATTATAATTGCGGTGCTTTTTTGGTTGTACATCTTGCAGAAACGTTCATTTGCCAATAAAGTCTGTGCAGCAATTCTGTGTCTGTGTTTTTTTTTTACAGAAACTGTACATTTTATAAAGCTACTCTGAGATGGTCATTTATGTTTTGTTTTGAATTTCTGCAGCAAAAGAAACAAAATTCATGCATTTGCTAAACCCAACACAACAAAAATGTAGAGAGGCTTCAAATATAAGGGCAGACCTGACACATAAAATAATGCTGTCTCTGTATTGTCAGCTGATGATAGTGTTTTTTTGTCAATGTGTTACGATTGACTAAATGTTCCTGTCGGAAGAGAACACGTGTAAGTGTTTTGATTCATCATTTGATTTTGAAACATGTTTGCAGTGTTTTGTTAGACATGGTGTGTTAGTTTATTATTGTATTTTGAAAAGTAGTTTTGGGGTTTAGTTTACAATGTGTGATTTTGAGCATGAAATTAATTGTTTGGCCAATTTTGTGTTGTTAGGTGTGTTGGTGCGTTAAGAGTTTAGCAAACTTGTTAAATGTATTGAAAAAAACTGTCATAGTCATTGTAAAACATTGTAACTACACACTATTCATCGTTTATACAACTAAGCCTTTAATTGTCATTTATAAGGGATTTATAAAGCATAAATAATCCTCACCTTAGACTAGGTCACAAAACTGCATAAAGATGTGTTAACAAAGCATTTATTAACATATAAAGTAACTATTTGTATATGCCTGAATAATAATCATAATAATAATAATAATAATAATATTACACACACACACACACACACACACACACACACGCACACACACACACACACACACACACACATATATATATATACAGTTGAATTATTAGCCCCCCTGTTTATTTTTTTCCCAATTTCTGTTTAACGGAGAGGAGATTTTCTCATTACATTTCTAAACATAATAGTTTTAATAACTCATCTCTAATAACTGATTTATTTTATCTTTGCCATGATGACAGTAAATAATATTTGACTGGATATTTTTCAAGACACTTCTATACAGCTTAAAGTGACATTTAAAGGCTTAACTAGGTTAATTAGTTTAACTAGGCAGGTTAGGGTAATTAGGCAAGGGTAATAGGGTGTGCTTCAAAACAGTAACAATATTTGCGTTTAGGAGATATAAAACCGACATAAATCTTGAAGTTTGTCAATTCCATCAAATAATTTAGTAATGAAAAAAAATCATTAACAAATTATGAAAGTACAATTATTAAACACATTATAAATGTGGTTATAAGTCAAGAATACAGCATTTGTAGCTGCAGTTATAAACTGCTCACTAACATTTATTAATGTAGTGTTCATGCTTAACAGATTATGAATTCACTATTTGCTAATGCTTAATAAATAGTTTATACTGTGTAGTTATTATAAAGTGGTACCGGAGCGGTATCAACAGATATTAGGCAAACAGTCTACTAATACTCAAATGGACCATCAAAATAAAGTGTTACCTATTTTTTAAAGGGTCGAGATTAGATTAAATATGATTTTTTGATCGAATTGATAGATTTAGTAATAAAGCCACTGAATTATATTTGCATTATTTACATGCACTTTATTATTAAAAAATGTTTTCTACAATTTCATTAATTTCTCGTCTTTTCCCTACTTTAATTTGATCTTTCTTTCTCGCTCTCTCGTTTTTCATTTGTTTAGAGTTGAGATTTGCTCCAGCTGTTTTATCAGAGTGCCGGAAATGAGCAATCGAGTGTGCTCTTGTGAAGCTTTATAGAGATGCTTCACCCTTGGCCGGATCTGATTGGTTTGAAGAGCCCTCACTGTATATGACAACAGCTGCGCATCTGCATGAATGCCATATACTATAAAAACACACATTCCACACTCCTCATGTGGTTGAGACGACAGAACAGCAAAGAAACCGATTGCAGATTCACTATATTTGCCCCCTTAATTGTCTTAGGCATACTGATTACTTGAAAACAAAGAAAACTTGAAATGTTCATAATTTAATTTCATAAACAGGTCATTTGTCGTACAGGACCCTCATAAATGGCTATAGTCACATTCACATCTCATTGAATAGGGTTCCAGTAGCTTTGTCACCCATTCAGCCATCTGCTAATCCTGGCAAAGGGCCCAACACAAGGGCACAACCAGTATGGCCAGGTTGGCTCGTTCCTGAGGTGAGAAAATTAGCATGAAACAGGAGGAACGTTTACACAACAAGAAACAGCTCCATCATACTGCACACATACTGATTGCTTATCTTCTGATTGCTTTTGTTTGATTTTGGGAATAAAACACCCTTTTAAGTTTTACATTTCTAAACTACATTTTGTTTTGTTTTGTCATGATGAACCATAAACATTGTGTTTTTGTCCTCAAGTTAGGGTGGGTCGAAGAAGTTACAAATAGTCATCACCATACTTTGCCAGTTGATTGCTCACATTTTGATCTTGTATTACAAGTTGTTTTGTTTAAATATGCCAAGACATTATTTTATTAAAAATGTCCAAAAATACATTTCTAACACAAAAATCTGAACACTGCACTAGTTAGGTTCTTAATTCTTGCTTTATTTTTATTTTTTATAGTATAAAATGTATATAATCAGGCAAATGATGGATGAAAAAAAGTACCTTAAAGGGCACCTAGGTTACCCCTTTTTTCAGATTTAATATAAGTCTTTTGTGTCCCCAGAATGTGTCTGTAAAGTTTGAGCTCAAAACAACCATCAGAGTATTTATTATAGCTGTCTGAAGTGTCTGTATTATAACCGGTAAAACTTGGTTGCTGTTTTCTTGTACTGGGCCTTTAAGGCTAGTCCTCCCCGCCCACCGTCTCACGTCGCGATTGTGAGAAATACTACAGTAAGAACTTTACCAATCAGTATTTGATGCAGTTTTTTTAGTTGCCACCATGAGTCACACACAAAGTCGTTACAAAGTTCACGCGCACACACTGCGAGGACACGCACACACACACACACAGATAGAGAGAGAGAGAGAGAGAGAGAGAGAGAGCGCGTTTAGCTTCGCACTCTGTTTGCACGCATATGTGACAGGATACAGGTTAATCCTCACTGCTGTATGAATATCTGTTATGTTAATCAACAAAATAAACCTGATTTAACGTCCACAAACCGGGATTGAAGCGTCTTCTTTTATAATTGTTCTGACACGCGGCTGTGCTGATGAAGTAAAGCTAAGCTAAATCGTTGTAATTTATTACACACATGCTCTGTTTTAAAACATTTTGAACTTGTAAAATTTACTCTTGATCACATTTGATGATGATTGATGATCCTAGCAAACTGAACAGACCTTTTATTCCCGGGTGCTTTGCGCACGACTAGGCTTGTTGATATGATTATACACGTGAGGACCGGGACATGTTAATATGCGCAGCTGTCAATCAATATTGGTCGGCGGGGGGACCGCACTCCTACGTCAAGTTGCGGTCGATCTGAGAACCACTCCAATTGGTCCACCGTTTTTATGTTGTTAAATTTGAAAAAAAAGGACTGGGTGTGTTTATATCACCCCAATATGACTGTCTTTACACTACATCTACACACATGTCTGTCCAAACAGCTTTAAAAGTAGATTTTTCACCATAGGTGCCCTTTAATGCCAAAATGACACTCATATGCTTTACATGTTTGTTTCGATGTCTGTTTATATAACTACTATTTTCATTTATCGGACTTCATTTTTGCATCTCGTGTTTAAATACACAATGAACAGCAGCTACGCTAATTATTTTCTTTATTTTTTAAATTCTTTATTCTATTATTCTTTCTTTTAATTATTTCTGCTAAGGCATACTCATCCTGAGGCCTCTAGAGGTTACGCAGCACCGTTGATGCGAAACAAGACCTGTGAAGAAATGATGCCAAGGGATCCATACTCCCGGACCAAGCCATATTCTGAGCTATTCTGGGCTGATGCTGTGGTGGTCATGGAGGGGCAGAGAGCATGAGACTGATTCCTGAAAGACCACAGTGACAGACAAGACTGAATTGATCCTGTGGGTCTGCAGTGACCTACTCACACCTGCAGCTTTTCCATAATGGACATCCAGTGTTCTCCAGCCTCTGGCATCAAGACTGCAGCTCCGCACAGGAAGTTTGGCCAGAGGAGAAATGGTCATGCCCAACTGAGCCTGGTTTCTCTCGAGGTTTCTTTTTTCCCTTCACTTTCATCCGTTGGTGAAGTTTGTTCCTCGCCACTGTTGCCAATGGCTTGTTGATTCGGGACTTGTGGACCTGCACATCGATGGATTTGCTCTTCAGTGTTTGATCTTTGAGCAGTGAAATTTAAACCACACTGAACTGAACTAAACTGACTTTCAACTATGAAAACTGGACTGACAGTTTCAATTTAATAGACTAATATGTTAACCTGATTTGACACTATCTACATTCTTAAAGCCCTATATAAATAAACATGAATTTAATTTAATTTAATTGTAATTGAGATTTAGCACGTCAAAAAACATGTAAAAAATAATTTCAGGACTCCCATCTAATGGATTTTTGATGCCAATTTTAGATGTCAATTTGATGTCAATTTGACATCAAGGCAATAAATGACCCCAAATTGATTAGCATTTTTGACATGTTTTTTTTAACATCCCACTGAGAAACAACCTCTAAAAATGTCTATTATGGTTGAAATCTAGACACATAAACTACTGTAGTACACTGTGATAAACACTTAAAAGTGCATTTTTGATATTTTCTTTACATTAGATTAAAAAACAAAATGCTTTCTGAAAAGCCAGGGAAACCCAAATCCTAAAATTGACTGTTGCAGTTAGCCTACAGGGTCTTGCTTTAATGAAATATTAGTAGCTCTGCTGATTAAAAGCTACTGTACTTAGACATCAAATTCTGTATAGGATTTATCTGTATATACAAAGGAAATATATTTTGTTGTGGCTGTTCATAATGTGGAAGCTGATGAATCTTTCAGTGGTTTGAAGAAGTCTTCCTTCTGCAATCTGCAGATCTAGAGCAATCCATTTTCTTTCAGAGGAAATAATACTGTAAACAATGCAAGAAATTGCTGACTGGGAAAAAGACATGAGAAGCTTAAACTTATGGAAACGCTCAGGTTCAGTGAGATTTGTGGGAATTACCTTTCAGTGTCAGCACATATACTCTAGTATTTGACTGGCACTTCAGTCTATTGGTGAATATTTTTGCTTTAATTGTGTTATATCACACTAGCACTAGAGTGCTGATGTGGACTTCATGAGTGTGTAGTATAAAAAAATCACAAATGTAAGTTAAGTTAATAGTGAGGAATACTGAAATATTTTAAAACACAAATTGTTTTTATTTTGTCACTGTTGCTCTGCAAGCGTTGTGAATTCCTGAGGAAGGCAGTCAGCACTTTCCAACAAATTGGTGGAATAATTGACTGAATAATACAATGATTAAATTCTTGTTACATTCTCGAATAAATCTGTGTTTTTGTACAGAATTCATGAGCTGAATACACAATTGTGCATATCTAAGAAAAATCTGCAGCTTTTTTTTTTTTTGCTGAATCAGTGTTTTTTGAACAAACTAGTCGAGCGAATAATTAAAAAGCAATCACCTATAAATAATACATTAGTGTTTTTGTAAAATTATGAAGAATAATGAGATGACTGAACTATTCTGCGTTTCTGAGAAATAATGTAGTGGTGGAGGAACACATGGTGCAGTGAAAAAAGTATTAATATTGTGTATGACTCTCATGAGCTTGGAGGACTGCATCCATACATCTCTGCAATAACTCAAATAATTGTCATCAATATTAACAACACAGGCTCATTCTGAAAACGTAGCCCTACAGACATTTCTGGAAACCGCGAATTACGTAGCCAGAGGTACGTATGGTTGCATTTTATTTCTTAAACCGCTATGGGGCAATGTGACGCCATTCCTTTTCGCGCCTACCAGCTGACCGCTTACCTCCGTATGGATGGCATTCCGGCTGCAACCAGTTTATCCCATTAGTGCGCCATGTACGTCAGCTGACTTGAGACGCAGAGAGGAGTTGACCACGGCGACAGGGTTCGAGTCCGTTGAAGAGCGCAGGTAAGACAAAAACAGAATCCAAAAAATAAAACAAACAAGTAAATAGCAGGGTGAGAATGTGGTAAAATCTGAAAACGTGGTAAAAATATTAGATGAGGGCTTTTCTTTTTTGGATTGCTTTTGAATCGTGTTGGTTGGGTTTAGGGAAGCGGGTGGGCAGGTCAATCGATAAAATTGGTTGGGTTTAGGGAAGGGGGAGGGTGGGTCAGTCGATCGTTCGCTCAGTCAGTCAAAAAGTCTGTCGAAAAGTCAGTCGACAGCAGCCTCTGGTGGGTTTACGCAAGAACAGCAGGTGCAAGTGGCACTCGCAAGGGAAATTTGAGATCTCAAAAAGTGTACACAGCGGCCTATCATGCATTAGCAAAAACAAAAACTGCAGAAAAACATGCTGCCGGGACGTATTTTGCGGTCTCCAGAAACATCTGTAGAGGTATGTTTTCAGAATGAGCCTGGGTTGAATAATAAAGTCATCTACAATGGCAAAGAAAGCGTTCTTGCAGGACTCCCAGAGTTCATCAAGGTTCTTTGGATTCATCTTCAATGTCTCCTCCTTTACCTTACCCCAGACATGCTCAATAATGTTCAGGAACTTTGATGTAGAGGCAGAATGTGCCCTCTCCAGTGGTTTGTAATATAAAGGGCAGCACAAATGTCTTGATACCTCAGGTTGTTGATGTTGCCATCCACTCTGCAGATTTCTCGCACGCCCCCACAATGAATGCCACCTCAAACCATAATTTTTCCTTCACCACACTTGACTGATTTTTGTGAGAATCTTGGGTACATGCGGGTTCCAACAGGTCCTCTGCAGTATTAGTGATAATTGGGATGCAGTTCAACAGATGATTCATCAGAAAAATCTACCTTCTGCCACTTTTCCAAATGATCAACTAGAAGTCAAATTATTATTTGTTGCTCTTACAATTGAAATCAACGACAAGACTTTTGTCAGGTAGTGTATGAATCTGCATCAGAAGGAGTTTTACATAGAATAACTTGTGACGTGTGCGTAGACATCCTATGTATAGTTGGCTTTAGTGAATAGCAGACATCTTATTTGTTTATTAGTTAATTTGGTAACACTTTATAATTAAACACTATGAATTATTTATTAAGCATTAGCATATAGTGAATTCAGTATCTGTTAAGCATTAACTCTATGTTAATAGACGTTATTAAGCCGTTTATAACTGCAGATACAAATGCTCTATTCTTGATTTATAAGCACACATATAATGTGCTTAATGATTGTATATTCAAACTTTGTTAATTATTATTTTTTCATTACTAAATTAAGTATTGCATCATTTAAAAAAAAACAGTTATTTGAGAGTAGTTGGTGGTTTTTAAGATCATTCACTGCTATGAAGATTATACTCAATTATATATTTCAGCTAAACCTGATGAGATGTCTAAACTGTCTAAGCTAAATGAGTGTATTAAAGATGTTAAAGATTGGATGACCAACAATTATCTTCTCTTAAACTCAGACAAAACAGAATTATTACTTGTTGGGCCTAAATATTGTACACAGCAGATCTCACAACTCGACCTACAGTTGGAGGGATACAAAGTTAGCGTTAGCTCTACTATAAAAGATCTGGGTGTCCTATTAGACAGCAATTTAACTTTTGTAAATCATATATCCTATGTCACAATAACTGCCTTCTTTCATCTGAGAAATATTGCTAAGTTACAAAATATGCTATCCATCTCAGATGCAGAAAAGCTAGTCCATACTTTTATGACTTCAAGGCTGGATTACTGTAATGCTCTGTTTGCTGGCTGCCCAGCATCCTCTATTAACAAACTTAAATTAGTACAAAATGCAGCTGCCAGAGTTCTTACCAGGTCTAGAAAATATGATCACATCACCCCAATTTTATCCTCCTTACACTGGCTGCCTGTTAAGTTTCCTATTGTATTTAAAATATTACTTCTTACCTATAAAGCTTTAAATAATCTAGCTCCTGTTTATCTAACCAATCTTCTGTCTCGCTACAATCCAACTCGCTTTTTAAGGTCTCAAAACTCAAGGCTTCTGGTAGTACTGAAAAAAGGAAAGTTGAGCAAAGAAGGTCAAGCCTTCTCATTTATGGCTCCTAAACTCTGGATTAGCCTTCCTGATAATGCCCAAGGCTCAGACAGTTAAAATTATTCTCTTTATTCTCTACTTCCATCTGGGGATACTCATCCCGAGACCCTTAGACCACGCAGCGCCACTGATTCGATCCAAGACCAACGACGAGATGATCCCAAGGTTTCCATATCCTGGACCAGGCTGTATCCTGAGCAGCTACTGTGATGGTCGTGGAGTGGAGAGCATGAGACTGATTCCTGTGACGTTCCAGGGACAGACGAGTCTCCGCTGAGGTCCAGCCTCCGGCACTTGGACTGCAGCTCTCCACAAAACGTTTGGCCAGAGGAGAAATGGTCGTGCGCATATGAGCCTGGTTTCTCTCGAGGTTTTTTCTTCACCTTCGCCAATTGTTGAAGTTTTTTCCTCGCCGCTGTCGCCACTGACTTGCATGGTTCAGAATCTGTGGAGCTGCACATCGATGGATTTGCTCTTCAGTGTTTGGACTCTCAGTAGTGATTATTAACCACACTGAACTGAGCTAAACTGAGCTAAACTGAACTTAAACTTTGAAAAGTGAACTACACTGTTTCAATTTACTATGATCCTCTATGTGAAGCTGCTTTGACACAATCTACATTGTAAAAGCTCTATACAAATAATGGTGAATTGAATTTAAATTAATTGAATTCAGAATGCGTAAGTAAATGATTAATAAACTATTCAAATCAACATTTATATATAATATTATTCAGGCAAATAATAATAGTTAATTTGTATGTTAATAAATGCTTTATTAACTCAACTTCATCCACTTTTGTGACCTAAAGTGAGGACTATCCATGCTTTAAAAATCATTTATAAATGACAGTTAAAGTCTCAGTTTTATTCTAAACAGGAAAGAAGAAAATAAATGACTTTACTCATTTCTATTCATTTGAAGATGCACAAATGAAACTGTATCAAATGAAAAATAAATCTTTACTATCTTAAATTATACAATCTATTTTTTGCAAAGATTAATTTTTCATTTGATGTTGAGCCTTTAATTGTTATTTATAAGGTTCAATTCAATTCAATTCACCTTTATTTGTATAGCGTTTATACAATGTAGATTGTGTCAAAGCAGCTTCACATAAAAGGTCACAGTAAATAGGAACAATGAAGGTATTAACAAAGCATAAATAATCCTCATTTTAGATTAGGTCACAAAACTGGATGAAGTTGAGTTAATAAAGCATTTATTAAAATACAAATTAACTATTACTATATGCCTGAATAATAAGATATAAATGTTGATTTTAATAGTTTATTACAGTTTTTTTTTTGGATTGTTTAAGCACAATTTTTAAAACAGGGCCTGTGTTTTCAAAACAGTACGTACAATAAGAACAACCACACACCCAATTAGCAAAACACTACAGATCCTTTGCATAATTAAACACTGCTGTAAAAACAATAGACTTATGTTTAAAAAAAACACACTTTTTTACCATAAGAAACACACGTTTCACATTTACTTAACTCTGTTTGCACGAGTTACACTCTGCTGTGATAAACCTAAAACACTTTTAGCACTTCTATTTCCCTATGATTACAGTAGGCTAGTATCAACAAATTACAAATATAAAGTAAATCCACCAAACACTTCACAAGACTAATGCTGCACACTGAAGAAACTCATCTATTTCTCAACATGCCCAAAATGTTGACATGGAGATTCATAGTACTGTTACAACATGTCACTTTACAAATTGTACTGTAAGTTTACTGTTACAAAAAAACAAACAAAAAAACCCCACTAGATATTGTCTCTTCGTCTAGCTGAATCTGGCCAGAGAATTTCATCAACATTGCAGGCAATGTTATCATTAGCAAGACATCTTGAAAAGAAACGTCTTGAATGATGAATCCATCCTTGCATTGTTGCTACAGTACCTCCACCTGGTCACAGGCCTCCTCCATGGCTTGGATAAGGGGTACCTCAGCCTGGAGATGGAGTTCATTTACCTTCCACTGCCATGCCGAGATAAACTTCTATAGGGTTGAGGAATGGAGAGTATGGTGGAAGATAAGGACGGTAAAATGTGGATGTTGCTGAAACCAGTTCTGAACCAGCAGAGTGGTGGAAAGACACATTGTCCCAGACAACAATGCATTGCATATGACCGATTTGATTTGCTGATTTGCTTACTCATTCTCTGACTCTTTCCATTGTGCTTGAAGAACTTTATGCTTTATATAGTGCTTAAACATCTGATTGATGTGTCTACAATTAATCAAAAAAGCGATTGCACACCTGATGACTGTGTTGAACCAATTGGTTAGACAGTGCGGTAATTTGACAGTCAGTGCTTTGGTATTGCAAGGAAGTGACTTCATGATAGATTTTTGTGTGTAATGTATGTTAAGTGTGTTTAGTGTTTTGCAAATCACTGTGTGTAGAGTTTTGCAACAAGTGTGAGGTTGACAATGTGCTTATAGTTGTGCAAATATGGGCTGATGTTTTGCTTCTTGAATGTAGGGTTTTGCTAATAGTGTACTACTTTTAATTTTAGTGTGTAAGCAATTCAAGAAAACTGTAATTGTTTACTAACTCAGTCTGAATGATCTTAAAAACCCAACTACTCTGAAATACAAATGGTTTGTAAATAATGCAATACTTAATTTAGTCATGAAAAATCAATCAGTGACAAAATATGAAAACACAATTATTAAGCACATTATAAATGTACTTTAAGTCAAGAATAGAGCATTTGTATCTGCAGTTATAAACTGTTTACTAACATCTATTAATGTAGAGTTAATGCTTAACATATAATGAATTCTCTATTTGCTTATGCTTAAAGTTATTAGTAATTAATAATCTTAACAGTTCCTATTTTGACTGTAATGTAGTGATGCGCACCTTTTGTAAAGCTGCTTTGAAACAATAATTATTGTGAAGCTTATTATAAGAAATAATGTGAACTAAGTGGGTCTTCTTGTTTGTGTGAAGCTATTTGAAGTTTAAAATTACTTATCAGCCTCAAATAGGCCTGTTCAGCTCCAAAAAAGTAATTATAAATCTTTTATTGCCCACAGCAAAACTTCTGGATTTGCAGACACAGTTGTTGTGGTTATAAGTTCTCAAAATAAATTTAAGAATAAACCAAAAAAAAAAACAAACAAAAAAAAGGAAGCCCCATAAAAATGTTACTGTCGTCTGGATTTAGATGTGTTGCCGTAGAGCAGAAATGATCTTCTGCTGTTTTGTGTTCTTTTAGATTCATGTTCCATTATTAGATCCTTCTGCAGCTTACACTGAGATAGGATGCTGTCTGGCTCGCATGAATAGGAAGATATATTGTGCTGATGAGTATGTACGTGCGCTCGTGTGTGTGTGTGTGTGTGTACCTGAGTCTCTTTGCAGTTTGCTTGATGTCTGCCATTCTAATTGTTTTCTCAGATAAGCAGCATCTCTCAGTGGGATGAAGCTTTATTGTCCCCGAGTGTGAAGAGAAGCTCGCCTGTTCTCAGCTCAAGTGTGTGCTGTTTGTGTACTTGCTGTTCTCTCATAATGAGAAACACCATAACATCAATTTAGTGTAATTATTGATATACCTCCTGTCTCATACCACATGATAGGGCTGGATTGTGGTGGATTTTGGCTGTGTTTCGATCTGTGTTGCTGGTTGCTATGGTTAACAGATGCTCAGAGTCCACATCCAGTGGTTTGGGTTTAAATCTTGCAAGTAACAAAAATAGAATCCTTCAGTCTGTAAAGCCCTGCCTGAACCAACTGATGTACAAGCCAACTGATTTTCACAGGCCATTTCTTTCTTTCTTTCTTTCTTTCTTTCTTTCTTTCTTTCTTTCTTTCTTTCTTTCTTTCTTTCTTTCTTTCTTTCTTTCTTTCTTTCTTTCTTTCTTTCTTTCTTTCTTTCTTTCTTTGAATGTTTTAAAAAGCTATATTAACTTATAATTACTGTGGTGGACAGAAAACTATGTACCTGTACTTTATCTGAGTATTTTATTTTAAAGGGGTGGTCCAGAGTGTATTTTTAAGGCTTGATTGTGTTTAAAATATGCAAATCAATGTGTTCTTATGCTTCATTTGTAAAAAATCACGTTATTTTTTCACATATCTTACTTTGATTATAAACAGCTACTCGGTTAACATGAAAACGACAATCATGTTCCCAGATTCTCTAAAATCCTGCCCTCAGGAGGCTCTGATTGATAAGCTAACATAATGTACTGTGATTTGCGGATCGGCTCCACGTCACATCCAGCCACACTTCTACTGGGTAAATACTGTCAGTCAGTGTAGCTGTGTCAGTGTGAGCTTGAATTAGACATAAATTGAAGAGGACACAGCTGAACTTCATGCCTGATCTCAAAAATAAAATCTGACAATATTTCATATATATTCAGGTTATAAGCATGTGTAAGTAATATTAAACATTTACATATCTTTTGCGGGTTTGTTATTTGAGATGTAGAATGCAGGGAAAGCGGCCGCATAGAGAGACACACTGTACGCACTGCTGAAAATTGTGGGTGTTTACAGCAATTTGATGGATGAATATGAATTTATAGCTAAATTGCTAACAATGCCAAACAACATTTCCTGTTATTTATATCCTTGTTTACATCCTTGCTACAATATACCATTAACACTAGAAACTATGCATGTAATTGATCAATTTTAACAAATAAAAACGTACAGGTTGTGGCTCACAATCCACAGCTTTGTCTATTATGATTGGAGCTGCTCCTTCTTTAAGCTTTTAGCTGAATCCAGCACTGAACTGGGAGAGATTCTGGAAGCTGTCCTTTGTCAAATGCTAGCTATATATATATTTTTATTATACTCTAAAACATAGTTGAAATTAAATTGTAAGCACTTCTCTCTTTGTGACGTGTCCTTTGGAAGCCTAAATACAAAAAACAGAACAAACTGTGGAAATAGCACCGTTTGGATGGCATTTTAGCTTTCTCTACTACAACATTACAGTGCCTCTGGCCATGCCCCTTTGCTGTGCAGGGTGTATGCACAATGGTGAATGTGCGTAACCTAGAATGTTTGTAATCTCACTAGCTTTGATTTTTCTTATGCAGTCCCCAAACTTCGTTCGCTGTAGGCTTTGCTAAGCTAAGCCAATGTCTCCCTTTGCATTGAACTTTGAGCGTATTACATTTAGAGACTACTTCAGAGCATTGCAAAATTCAATACTATAGAGTAAAACATATTTTGAACTGGACACATTTTCATGAATAAGGTGAATCCTGTTTGTTAACCTGTAGAATCAATTCAAACATGCTATTAATTTACAAACCAAACAGATGAGTGGTTAAATATGTTCACAAGTTAATAACCCACTAATTGAAAGATCTAGTCAGAGTATACAGTTAATCATTTAATAATTCAAATGTTCCAGGTCCACCATAGCTCCAGATCCAGAAAACCATTCACTGAATTTGCAAACTGATTCAAAAGGAATAAAAAAAAGGAGTTTCATGTACTTATTCATTCAATACCGGCAAATGAAAGCTTTTATAAAAAAAATTTACTAATGACAAATTATAAGATTCATTATCATAAATGAAAATCATATTTAGATCCATTTTGAGCTGATATTTAGATTTGAGCTGTTTAAACCCACTGGTAAAATGTGTGAATGTATGCATGTTCATATTTGAGTTTTACCAACCGAACAGGGTAGGATTTATTTACACAAATCCCCATACATTTCCCCTCTACTAGCACATAAAAAATATATAACCAGTACAGCAACAGCATGCTTCTTAAAATGTTAACACATTTTGCCCTCGGTTATATTTATTTTTATATATATTGCATGTTTATATCTGTGAACACACATTTCCACACATTTTGTGTTTATTCATTTATGTAGAATTTATGGTGTATTTTGTTGGTATAGTATATCATGTTATTTTTTACTTGTTTGCACACTTGAATTAACATTAAATATTAAATGCCCACTTGTACGATTGTCAAACAAAAAAGGTCAACTGTGTGCTCACTAATGTAAATTTCTGTATGTGTTTAACATACTTCCATTGATGCTGCTTTGATTTTGGTTAAAAGCTAGTTCTTCCTGATATGGTCTTATGTGTTCACCCGATCCTTCCTTATGATGGGATCAGAGGAAGGGCTAAGCAAATACTGTGTTTTCACAATGTGGCACTGCACAGTGTCTTGTTGACTTCAAAGTCATTTTTATGGTTTGGTTTTTGCATAGACCCATGTTTGAATCTTTTGTTTTCACTTATACAACATTAAACAGACACTGATATAGAGCAGCCATTGATATTGTTCCATGAAGTTGGGTTGAACCATTTTATTAAACAATAAGTTGGCATATCCCTAAACCTCAGCATCCCTGGAAAATTCTATGCCAGGGTACTGGAGAGGAGGATCTGATGGTTAAACCTCCAGGAGGAACAATGTGGTTTTCGTACAGGCCATGGTGCTGTACACTGAACCAGCTCTATACCCTCACCAGGGTGCTCAAGGGTCCATGAGAGTATGCCCAACCAGTCCACATGTGTTTTGTGGACTTTGAGAAGGCATTCGATCATGTCCCTTGTGGCATTCTGTGGAGAGTGCTATGAGGTCAGAGGCACTCTGATAAGGGTTGTCTTGTCCCTGTATGACCAGAGTAGGAGTCTGGTTAAGATTGTCGGCAATAAGTCAAAATTGTTTCCAGTGCATGTTGGGCCCTTTGTCACCAATTCTGTACTTAACTTTTATGGACAAGATTTCAAAGCGCAGCCTTGGGCTGGAGGGGGTCCGGTTCGGGAACCACAGGATTTCATCTCTGTTATTCACAGATGATGTTGTTCTGTTGGCTTCATCGAACATGGACCTTCAGCATGCACTGGGGCGGTTTGCTGCTGAGTGTGATGCGGATGCCTCCTGGATACCTACCTAGGGATGTGTTCCAGGTATGTTCCACCAGGAAGAAGGGGAAGACCCAGGACACGCTGGAGGGATTATGTCTTTCGGCTGGCCTGGGAACACCTCGGGATCCCCTGGAGGAACTGGATGAAGTGTCTGGGGAGAGGGAAGTCTGGGGCTCTCTCCTTAAACTACTGCCTGGGCCGAGAAAAAGTGGATAAAAATGAATGGATTAATGAAAGAATAAATGTTTCCCTAAATCTGTTGGCTTCAGTATATGGTATTTCCTTGAGGTAACAATACAGTTTTTGAGTTCTATAACTTAAGGGGGCATACACCATGTGATTTTTGCAGTTGTACGAGATTGTATGCATTTTTTTCTCATCAGGAGATGTTGTGTGGAAATTGTTGATGATTGTATGGTTATGGTTCATACCGTACAATGTTAGTTGAACTTAGAAGCTGAGCCACTCAAGAGATCCAGATAATTTTTTACCATGTTAAAAAAATTTGGTCAGCTGTTTGCTTGAATTGCGGCAGCACGTTGGCGCAGTGGGTAGCACAATTGCCTCACAGCAAGAAGGTTGCTGGTTCAAGCCCCGGCTGGGTCAGTTGGCATTTCTGTGTGGAGTTTGCATGTTCTCCCCGTGTTTGCGTGGGTTTCCTCCGGGTGCTCCGGTTTCCCCCACAAGTCTAAAAACCTGTGATGCAGGTGAATTGGGTAAACTAAAATTGTCCATAGTGTATGTGTGTGAATGATTGTATATCAATGTTTCCTCAGTGATGGGTAGTGGCTGGAAGGTCATTCGCTGTGTAAAACATGTGCTGGATAAGTTGGTGGTTCGTTCCGCTGTGGCTAAGCCGAAATGTGCTGAGTTTGACCAATCAAAAGACAAACTCACTGAACTGCAAGTGTTGTATGATGTGCTATGCATGACAGAGTCATCAGAAATGATAGTTTAGAGTGGACATAGATTTATAAGTCACACACATGGGGTGAACAGGCTACTGTACTGGTTTCCCTGTGCTGAAATAGAATCTGCTATCAATAGCTGTTATGAGAGAGAGAGAGAGAGAGAGAGAGAGAGAGAGAGAGGGAGGGTGGCTCTGAAAGCAATGGTATCCTCTGTCCATGTTTTAGAGATGGAATTACATGCCATTGCTTCGGAATTTGCCAGATCATAAAATAGATAAAATAGTGTAGATTATCATGGCATCGCAGTGATTTTTCACATAAACACACCTGTGACATGTGCAATGACATACAATCTTTCGACCATCAGAATTTGCTCAATTTTACAGGATTTTTTAGTACAATGTCATGTTTGTCAAAGGGATTTTTTATTTCTCAGTTCATAACCCCTGAATATGCACGCGTTTCTTTTTAGGTTGTAATTGAAAAAAGTTTGAAATGAAGTTAGTACTCCAGCTTTGTCTCAGGTGATCATTCTAGTGTTTGGAAAAGCTGTAAGCGTTGAGTATTGTTTAGGATCCAACTCAGATGATCGCGCTAGTAAATTCCAGAGCATAAACAATGCGCCCGCACTCTCTCCCTCCCCCTCACTCCTCCACACCGCCCCCCTCGCCACCCATCTACAGCGGTTGCCTGGAAACATACAAAGAGATTTGTAAGCAGGCGGCTCAAATTCTGTTGCCATGGCAACGGCTGGCTTTCATCAAGGCTTTGGGGTTCTAGTTATAGCAGTTTTTCGGAAATTTGTCAAAGTGACCACCGCCAGACTGCCGACTTCACATTAAACCTGCAGTATAAGCAGTAAATTACTCCTGATTGCAAAGAGGAAATATTCCTTGCTGAAATGGACTGCCGAGCGGGGGCTTATTAAAAGGTGCTTGTGGCGTGTTACATGACCTAACTTCTCTTTCTGGATATGCTGTGCAAAAACTCATAAATTATCACTGATGAGAAAATTCCTCTTCCTCTGAACATTCATTATGGGCATAAAATGAGAATGGGCTGAAACCTAATTGTTGGATCTAAAGGCATTAAAATGGCCCGTGTGAGCTTCATTTCCGCCGAGCGCTCACCTGTCATAATTTCATCATAACATTATTCAGAAGCACAAATGAAGCTAAAGGAAACCTGACGGTAACAAAAAGGTATTATTAGAATTTCCAAAACTGCCACTCAGGTCTTAATTACTGCGGTAGACTGAATATTATTACAGCTCAGTTCCCTTTTGTGATGACCTGTCTTATGACCCATCATGATTTATGTATCAGTCTGAATCTCCACATTTGGAGCTTCTTAAAGAATACGTTGTCTTTCCAAAAAAAAGACAAGCTCAACAGAGCATGGTGAATTAGAAGGGGAAGGATTTATTTTTTTTATTTTAGAAAGGCATCTAAAAAACTAGTGATGGAAACTCTCACTCATTTCCATGGACTTATTTGGTGCTTATTTTATGTCATTACTTGGTCCCTGCCATCTTGAAGTGATATATTACATGCCCTAAATATGTAGCAGCATGAGCCAAAATATCATGACCACATGCCTAATATGCTGTTGTTCCCATGTCAGTCTTGTGAAGCCAGACCTTCAGACTGACAGCAAAAGGTCCGGGAACTTTGGCATCTTTCAGTGGCCAATTGAGGACAGCTCAAGAGGCCTTGTGACTGAAAAGTAAAGCCACCAATCTCGTATTCATTTTGTGCCACATTATTTGACGTTTAAATGTCCCAACAGACAGGTGAGCAACAAGTACACCCAGCACCAAGATTATTTACTATTGTACAATGATATGAAAATCCTCAACTGCTACTGTATGGCAACAAGATGTTTCAGGTTAACAATTGTTTAGAGCAACTGTTTATGTATTGAATTATTATTATTGAAAAATGGGAAAAGGTGGTTTGCCATCTCCAGGTTGGAGGAGAGTCCTTACCCAAGGTGGAGGAGTTCAAGTATCTTGGGGTTTAGTTCACGAGTGAGGGAAGGACGTATGTGACATTGACAGGCAGATTAGTGCAACGGCAGCAGTAATGCAGACAATGTACTGATCCGTTGTGATAAAGAAGGAGCTGAGCCAAAAGGCAAAGCTCTTGATTTACCGGTCAATCTACGTTCCTACTCTCACCTATGGTCATGAGCTTAGGGTCATGACTGAAAGCACAAGATCTCAGAAACAAGCAGCCGAAATGAGTTTCCTTCGCAGGATGACAGGGTGCACCATTATAGATAGTGTGAGGAGCTCTGTCATCCGGGGGGAGGTCAAAATAGAGCCGCTGCTCCTCCACATCGAGAGAAGTCAGCTGAGGTGGCTCAGGCATCTGTTTCGGATGCCTCCTGGACGCCTACCTAGAGAGGTGTTCCATGTTCCAAAGCCTTGAGGTCATGCTGGAGGGACTATGTCTCTCGGCTGGAGGAACTGTCTAGGGAGAGGGAGGTCTGGGGTTTTCTCCTAAGATTGCGGCCCCCGCGACCCGGCCCCAGAAAAGCAGACGAAAATGAGAAGAGATTAGATTATTATTGAATAATGTGCAAATGTCTAGATGATTTATCTACCTTGTGTAATGTGTTTTTTATGGTAATTTTATAGTCGTTTAATAGATATATTATTACTGCTTGGCTTGTTATTAACTAAATAACAAGTATTTTTTTTCAGTGTACCTACAATTTTATCAGAAAACAATGTAACGTATTGAATCAGTACAGTATATAGCATCTTTAAATGTAGTAGTGTAACATTTGTTATTCATTTTAAACTGATTCATTTATTTTTGATTACTTTTCTAAACTTTTGTTTAAACTGCCTTTAAATGGTATACATTATACATTAAAAACAGGCAATGCGACAAATTAAAGATAGTCACCATATCTTAGCGTTAAGTAACCCTCTTTATAATCTTGAACTTTTCCATTTTTTTTCATGAACTGTAAAAGATCACACTTTCTCTACAACGTTATGACTACAGTAGTAGTATCACAGTATTATAATTTTTGGCTCTTTAGCTTATTGCAATTTATTAAATTTCTATTAAAGATGTTTCAAGAGTTCACACTTAGCTGATGATTGATTATAAAGTTTGTTTGGCATGCTGTTCAAGGAGAGCTGGTAAGCAGTCATCTGGTAAGCACGAAAAGGAACAATGTCACACCGCCCTGTTCATTTTAAAGATGAAATGCAGCCATACGTACTTCTGGCTATATGATTCACGATCTCCAGAAATTGAATGAGCCTACTGTATGTTGCAACAAATAGTTCAGTTTGACACTTCAAAGAATGTAAGTTCAAATGTTTCCACAGAAAAACAGCACAGCAACAGAGATTCATTTTTAATAATGAATCATTCTTTAAAGCTGCATCTCAAAAGTCAGCAATTGTTGTAGCCCTTTGACACTAACTAAAACCAAAGCCATGATGGAAATGCTCATATTCACTCTGAATCAAAGATCTGAGCACATCTCATACTGTAGGTAAGGCTCACTGAGGAGTCTCTGGTGTCCTCAGCACTGGTTTATTCTCTGTCAGATAAAGAGAAGCAGTGCTCTGAAGGTTTTTTATGATCCACATGACCAATACTAGGATCAGTCGATTGTCTCGGAGAGGAAGTAAGTGTTACAGGGGCGAACACTCAGGGGGAAAACAGTGGGAGATAAAAGTCTACCTCACGCATAAATATTTATATCAGTTGTGGATGGGGGTTGAGAAATTGAATCTCATCGCAGTGACTCACCATGTGACAAGCGCTAGATCAGAAGACTCATATTGTTGGTAGAGGTTTCAGCAATCATGCCCTTAGACCAAGCAACAGGCTGGTGGGTGCAATTGCCTGTCATCTCCATTAACCAGAAAAACTACAATGTGGATGGGCAGAATAACCCACTAACACTTAATGTATAAAATGAACTGGAGCAGTGTTCACAGCCTCTGTAGAAACCCATAGAGGAACATTGTCTGATGTGACAAGTTGCATCGCTGATTGATTTGTGCGCTTCATTGTGTTCTGGTTTAAACCGGTATGAATGAAAAGGTAGTGCTGTAATTAAGCCTGAGCTGTTGTGGGCTCTTTGGTTGATGATTCAGCACGTTCCCGTGAGGATAACGCCACAGCCAACAACACAAAGCTGGTAATGAATGCTTGGAAAAACCGATAGCACTGTTCTTTAATTTTTAACACCTGTGCCATGCATTGCCAAGTTGTTTTAAATACTGTAGTTTTAATAATGGTATGTTGGGAAAATGGTACTGTTTATGCTGTGAATATGTCTGTATGTGACCCTAGACCACAAAACAAAAAAGGCACATTTTCCCAAATTGAGATTTATCATCTTAAAGCTGAATAAATAAGTATTTATATTGATGATTAGCTTGTTAGCCCAATATTTGGCTTAGATACAACTATTTGAAATCTAAAATCTGAGATTGAAAAAAAATCTAAATACTGAGAAAAGTTCCTTTAAAGAGCCCATATTATGGGTTTTTGAAAATGAGTTTCCATGCAGTGTGTAACACAGTACTAAGTGAATGAAAGCATCCAGCTGAGGTTTAAATCTGAAAGTGCACCGTGTTCAAAACTATTGATTCTTTAATGAAATAGTCAACTCAGAGTCAAATAAATGAATCGTGTTGGGTTCGGATCTGTTGCTTGAACACGTCGACTTTAATACCATACATCACCAAATATAAAGTGCTGGTTCCGGTAAAATGTGAACGCATCTTTCCCTTCAGACACTAGAGGAGTGCGGGGGATCACGGGACTGATCATGACGCAAATATGACGATCACTGACAGATGAAGATTCGGCTGCAGGGTTAAAGTTCATTTTCACAACAAAACCACAGTATAGCCATCCGAGTGATGTGTTTGTTCCTGTCATTTTTCTGATTTTTGATGCAAAAATCAACACTGCAACGCCGGCAGTTTGCTATTGAAGGAAGGAGCAGCAGAGACTATTGGACTTACATTTCATACGGACCATTTTCTTCTTCCTCATACAATATGTGTAATTAAAATTGTTGCTTTGTTTTCACTAGTTTGCAAAATATGTGTTTAATTCTGTGTTGTAGGTTGTAATTGCTTCACGTGGCTTGTAATCACTTATTTATTATACATCAGTGCTTGTACTGTATCTCTCAGGTTAAATCCAAAAATCCATATTGCATCCAAATACCTATTTAATTGCGTTTCTATACTCGCGATCATCTGCCGTTTGCTATGGTCACCATCAGCAGTTCCTCACATGCGCGGCGCGGTCAATTTTCAAAATGGTTTAACTTTTGCCACTCTGTGGATTAGTACTGAATGTGTGTCGTAGATATTACTTGGGGTTAAGAGTAGAGTAATATGCTGGTGTGTAACTGCATTGCTTTATTGCATTCCTTCCGAGGTAGATGTTTTTTTCTGTCTTGCACTGAACCCAGTCGACCAATCACAGCAGACTGGGTCATCGGACCAATCCCTGCAGATTAACTTCATGCAAAAGGAGGGGTTTGGGAACAAATTAATCGCTGACCAAATCATATGGGAGTCATTAGGATAATAAATGAATATTAATAATGAATGTTATAAGACATTATAAATGAATATTATAAGACAATGAAAGTGTTTTTTGACCCTGCATGCATATCAGCATGTTATTGGAGACCCTCAAAAACAAAATTTTATTTTTATGAAGATTTTATGAAGTATATACTGTAAACCGAAGCATGAAGATGATTGGGAATTTCCAGCTGGACAATTATATCAATGTTTTTAAGTTGTAATGTTTTTATGTGGACTGTTCAGTCTTAAGATATAAATCTGTTTTAATATCCAAGGAAAGCAGTAGCAATGTGAAAACCAGACATCATCAATCATATTTTTTTTTTTACCTAGGAATGGGGGAAGATTCCAGTACAGAAGTGACAGAAACTCGCATTTATAGGAGGTTAAAAATCCTAATGAATGTTCTTTGAATGTTATTAAATAATTTTGCATGTATTTTGCAAATATTTTATTAACATAATATAAATATTAACTTAATAGTTTATATTAAAATTAACATTCACATTTTTGTAATATACGCCTTTGTGACAAAAGCAGCTTCAATGTAATCGGCAACCATTAGGAAGTAATTTGTAGTGCAGCTAGCTACTTTTTTAGAAGTCTAGTTTGCCAATAGTTTATAGTGTACATTTCCTAATGAGTAGCTTCCCCAACAGTGATATGTATAAACTTTGAAATGATATTTTTTTCTGAACCTAATTACAAAAGCAAAACACAAATAAATAGACAACTTCATTGCAGAAAACAAATAAACTGCAGGAAAACATCTTGATTTTTTTGCTAAATCATTTACACACTGCAGTTTTTATATTCATTTTTTATATTGAAAAAATCAATGCCATATCTTCTAATTTGTGGAGCTGCTTTGTATTGCTTGTCAAGCTAATTTCCTATTGGCCTGATAACAATACCAATAAACATTTGCCATTATCAGAAAACACTGTTTTGTGGGCCAACATTTTTAGCATCTCTATGATCTGTCTGTTAGGTGGTTTTGGCCTATAGTTGGTGATAACCTGAATGCCTTGCCACATATACGCCATGTATCATTGCTGTCACTGAATTGGCTGTAGATTCTTTGTGAGTTTACCCACTTACCCTACTGATGGCCAAGGACAGTTTTGTCCTTGTTGTTCATAGACCTGCCTTATTAAATCATCTGCTCTGATGATAAAGTGATGGGTCCTCAGCAGAGCTTGTATTTCTGGCTGGAGTGTACAGTGATGTCCCTGGTCACTGATGCCTTGTATTCCTTTAAGTTGGTTGAAGTTGCCAGCTGTTACAGTGTTTCTGAACCTGTGGAAGTCAGTGTGCTCAAAACTGACCACAAGTGCAGAAATGACTTCTGCTGACCAGGTTTTCATCTGGTTCTGAACTGGTCCTTCACATCTGAGGAGCAGTCTTTACGAATAAAGGGCTGTTACAGTTGAATGTGTTTGTAACTCTTGTTTATTCATTCATTCATTCGTTCATTTTGTTTTTCGTCTTATTCCATTTATTAATCCGGGGTCGCCACAGTGGAATGAACCGCCAACTTATCCAGCACGTTTTTACGCAGCGGATGCCCTTCCAGCCACAACCCATCTCTGGGAAACAACCATACACACTCATTCACACACATACACTACGGACAATTTAGCCTACCCAATTCGCCAGTACCGCATGTCTTTGGACTGTGGGGGAAACCGGAGCACCCGAAGGAAACAGCACTACCTACTGCGCCACTGCGTCACCCTGTAACTCTTGTTGCAAAGTCCAAATATTGATAGAATTTAGAAAAAGGGTATGGCTGCAGACTGGGTACAAATGCAGGTCGAGCTGCATGCAATGCTTTTAATGCACACACCTAACCCTACCCCTAACCCTACACCTCACAGTGACATCACTGGCTTCATTGAGTGTATTGTGCCTGAGATTGTGTATGTGAGACTGCGTGTCTCAGCACTGCAGTCAGATACTATTTCTTTTTTTTTTTTTACATGAACATAATTGACCACACCAATAGCATTTACAGTTTAAATAGCTTTATCAATTGCAAAGATTGTACACTTTGGTTATTAAATTGGTTGGGCATTTCGTGCAAAAACCAAATGACCATTCTTACCATTTTTATTCTGCTAGCGCACATTTTTTTATTCTGCTAGCTTTTTCTTAAACTAAACAATTAATCAGTGTAAGTTAATCCACTTAAAAATGTTTTGGCAATCTTCAATCAAAATCTGACCATTTGCTTTATCATTTGGAGTGGCACTCCTTTAGCTAACGTCAATTTGAGGGTTTCCATAGCAACTGTATATTTATAAGCTAAAGCACACCTTCTTACCATTAGTTTGCTATGAAGGAATGATGCACAAAAAAGCCATACCCCTATTCCATATTCCGCTTCAGTTGGAAGTACATCAACATACTGAAATAAAAGTCTTCTGGCTCACACAGGCAGACTTTAAATGTAACGATTCGTGTGTAGGTAAAGTGCATTTCAAAAACCAACATTTATGTTTTCTCTGCTTAATAAACATGTATAGCTTTGCATATCTCCTGAAAGGACAGCTTTGGTTAGCATATGACATTTTAACATATAATATGAATACAATAAATGGATGTAATTGTGATTTTAACAGAAGAAAAGCCTAAGTAAATTCTGAATAAATTTAAGCACTATTAAATGCACCTTCACCAGTGAGATCAGTTTAGAGTATCTTTAATAAATGTCATATGTATACAAAGACACTGCACAAAAATAGCATTTACATTACAGTTTTAAAGTCATCTTATCGGCGACATTCCCTAAAATACTGCAAACAAAATGAATTGCATTTTACATGCACAGATAAGGACAAATTGCAAAACTGAAATATGAAAAAGGAAAAAGATAAGCCCTTATATCTGATTAGTTTCTCGCCAACCAGCATAGGTCTAAATTATCATTTCCCTACTTTAAATTAATCCTAACCTCATAACAATCAGACTTATCTCAGGCTCAGTCTATTAATCACAGTCAATACCATTTCCCAACCTCATTTCTGCCTTAATTGAAATTAGGTTGTGTGCATATTTTGGAGATTTCTTACTGGAGAATAAAACGCTGCATACTTGTGAATATGCTGTGATTTTTGACCATAGTCATTGCTTGTGCTTATAGAAGCTCATAGACTAATATTCATGCACTGATTGATTTATCGATGAAGCATTTATTGATAAATAACACAGCTGATTAAATATAATAGACCATTTTGAGGGATGTAAACAAAAACAATGGTCTCAAAGTATTTCCTGTTTTACATTTTTAATTTCTATAGCTTCCAAGAATCCAAAAAGAGCCACATATTGATAAATAATGTTATGACAGCAGTGTTAACATTACGTTACGATTGAATTGCCTCTTGTTATAGTTATGAAATAGTTTGATAACAAGCAGGAAATGTTCATGGGCCAATGACATTAACACATTGAAATGGTCTACTGTATTGAAAACACTAACACACTGAAATCATCAGTTTGACAACACATAATCCACAAATTCCCACAACACATGCAAATACAGAATTGGAATGCAAATAGTACTGACCTCAACAATAATGTTTTGGGGAACCCCAAAAAGCAGGGCTTCTCAAAGTCTGAACTCCGATCCAGATGAGAATTCAATCTGGACCCACATCCATTTCATATTTAAAGACCACTAATTGTGTGTAAGGGATTTTAAACATGTGGATTTACTACTTTGAAAATGCATATTAAACTTGTAATCTTTTTAGTTTTTAATGCCTTTTTAGCAATGGTTCGAAATTAAACAGAATTTAATATTTTTCCTGATTTATATGCATGTTTATTAAAACAATAATTTTTTTTAGACCTTTGACATTTATGAAAATTCAAATTTGGACCTTTAAATTGAGAGTTTGCGAACCCCTGCCATAAATGAATGTTCCTGTCTGCTTTCTGTTTAAAGTCATCAATGTTTTCAGAGATCTGAAAGATTTGAGTTTTTTTCAAACGTTGCACAGTTTTGACACTAAACAGGAAGCTGTCGAGAAGCAGTCACATTTTGGGTCCCCAACACATTTCTGTTTTTGTCTGCACTAATTTAGGCACATTTTTGTATTTGCATGTATTGAGAGAATTGGTGTGTGTCAATTTTTTAGAGTTTTCTTGCAGCATGTTTGAGCTCTCACACGGCCACACTGAGTATGCTTACATGGACACCAATAATCAGATTTTAATGCGTTAAAAACAATACTTTGATTAAGAGTCCACCATGTAAACAGCAATTTTTAATTAATTTAATCCGATTAAGGCGTAGCAGTGGCGCAGTAGGTAGTGCTGCCGCCTCACAGCAAGAAGGTTGCTGGTTCGAGCCTCGGCTGGGTCGATTGGCGTTTCTGTGTGGAGTTTGCATGTTCTCCCTGCGTTCGCATGGGTTTCCTCCGGGTGCTCTGGTTTCCCCCACAGTCCAAAGACATGTGGTACAGGTGAATTGGGTAAGCTAAATTGTCCGTAGTGCATGAGTGTGGGTGAGCGTGTGGATGTTTTCCAGAGATGGGTTGCGGCTGGAAGAGCATCCGCTGCGTAAAACATGTGCTGGATAAGTTGGCGGTTCATTCCGCTGTGGTGACCCTGGATTGATCAAGGGACTAAGCCGAAAAGAAAATGAATGAATGAATGAAAGAATAATCCGATTAAGGTCATAATCGAACTAAACAGAAATCTAATTAAGACGTGGAGTATGCCAATTTTAGTCGCATTGAAGTGCAGTACAGACATGTAAACACATTAATCAAACTCTTACCATCGTGTAGGTGAGGTTTTTTGCCATTCTGCGTTTGGTATCAAATTCTATTGAAACAACACTCTTCCAGCAGTTCATACTCACATTCAATATCTTGTATATCATAGGGAGCATGTATGAAATGATCCTGAATGAAAGTGAAAGTGCCAAACTGCAACTGGAGTGGACAAATTAAAAATGAAACACCCAAAGTGATGCAATGGCGTTAATCGAACTGTGTGCTATAACATGCAAAACGGGATCATGAAGGGGACATTCAAAAAGCAACTCATGTAAACACCTTAATCATATTATTGTCTCATTCAGAATAAGACAAATCAGTTGATTACTGATGTCCATGTAAACGTAGTCACTGTTAGACAGTTGATTGTTTTTTGGAGTAACTCACTGACAGCACTATTACCAGCAAGTTACCGCAACTGCCCCTTTACAGTAGCTTACCTGTAAATGTGTTTACAGTAGCAGGGCCCTATCACAATTTCATTTTACAGTAAAATAGCCTTACTACAACTTTTTTATGGTAAAATGCCCTATACCACATTGCAATTTTACAGTATGACAGTTTTTACTGTAGTTTTACGGTAATTTATTTACATTTTACACTAGCAGCACAAAACCTTTATTTTTAGTATTTACTATTGAATTTTAGTAATTCCAAACAAGTGGCTCAATTTTCTTTAACTCTCATTTTTGTCTTCAACTACAGTAGCAGTACTCGATTACTTTGATTACAGTAGAATACCGCAAATTCCTAATTACAGTAAGTTACTGTAAAATTTAAAAATGACCCTCAATGCAGTGCATATTACTGTAGTGAACTGTAAAGAATGTATGTGGTATTTTACTGGGTGTTTTTGCAGTAAATAATTGTAAAATTGTGACAAAGTCTAACAGTGCACATAAAAAAAAACTCAACCACTGTGTTTTTAAATTAAATGTAAAAATGTAATCAATCGGTTGGTTTGTCCACATTTTACTTAAATTTGCTTCAAAATAAGACAGCAGTTTGGAGAGAGTGTATTCCTTATATAGTTTTTTTTATTTAAAATCATTATAAAACCAAACAAATAGTGTTTTATAGTCAATAGAAAAGAACTGATTTTACTGATTTTCCAGGCCACTCTTATGAGGAATTGTACATATTATGAGAAACGGTAGCTTAATTGTACAAATTAAAACAATTTATTTAGAATGAAAATGTAAGATTTTTACAGGTGCATGCCCCCAAACCCCACCCTAAACCTACCCCTCATTGGGGGTGGGGGGGGGGACTCAGTGTACAAATGAGATTATCCAAATTAAAATAACTTAGCAACTAAATAAAAAAATTATGAATTGCCATGAAATTGTGTTGGATTTTCTGCTTATTTTATTTACTCTGTCATATAATTACTCTGTCTAATTTTTATGGGGCTGTCTGGCATAAATTATCGTACTGTGCTGTATACCACCTATATAGAGCAATATAAAATATGTTTTCTGAGGATAACTTCTTTTGTTATTTCTCTCCAGTACATGCAGACCTTGAAGACATTGTAAAAGAATTCATGCCTCATGGTCTGCATGGGCCCTCAACAAATAAATGCAGTCGACCACCCGCTCTCCAAATACATCTTCTCTGTATGCCGAACAGGCCGATGCTGATTCGGTTAACTAGGTCACTCGTACCCTCGATCTTAATTTGCAGAGCAGAACTTTGATTTCTGGCAGCTCAACAAGGCCCCCACAGAAATGGGCTCATTCAATCGCTGGCTGTTTCCAGGCACCTGTTCAGAGGTGAATGTGTGCAGCTGAGGATTGGATTAGCTGACTTATTCTTGCTCAAAGTGCCTGAATCAAATCAATCAGAGCCTTTCCCGTCCCTGCTCCTCATCTGGGACTTCTTCCGAATTGCAGCAGATGAAAGACTTTCTGCCTGCTCCCTGACTATTTCCAACAAAACACCGTCGCACCCTTTGATGGACCTCAGAAATTGGTGTGTTGTAGGGTATTGAAATGCTTTTAGACCTCTGTTATACTCCATACATCTGTATTCACATATGAAGGAAAATATACATCTATAGCATGTTAGAAGAAACAAAGATAAAACTACTCTGTCAACACTGTAACCATCTTTAAAATATACAACCACATTTTTGTGCTTTTACTCCATTAAAAGAAGTTAACCTTGTCTTACTTCCAGGGCCATTTACTGTATATCGAAGTTGATATTTCTTAACATCTAGTATTTATGAGGTGAGTTGTTAGCCCAACACTCAACCCCCAATCTGTAGAACCAAGACATACGTACATACACTACAGGACATTTTCGCTTACTCAATTCACCTATATCAGGGCACTCGGAACATAAGGAGAACATGCAAACTCCACACAGAAATGCCAACTGACCCAGCCAGGACTCAAACCAGCAACCTTCTTGCTGTGAGGCAACAGCGCTACCCACTGCACCACCGTTTGGCCCTTGTCTTATCTTATTTTATTAAGGTATACAAGTTTCAATGTGATGTTTCACATAAGTTTGTTGAGAAAACACTTTGGTTGAAAGTGTTGTTCATAAGACTGTCATGAAACCTTTATAATCATACTGTCATGAATATGAATGAGATTTTATACATGCTTATGGCAGCTGTCATTAAGTGTCATTAGTTCAGTCATGTTATTTTAAATGCAAAGATGACACTGTTTGAGATATATTTGTTATGACAATGTGACATAAGGGTGGCACGGTGGCTCAGTTGTTAGCACTGTCGCCTCACAGCAAGAAGGTCGCTAATTCAAGTACCAGCAGGGTCAGTTGGCATTGCTGTGTGGAGTTTGCATATTCAAACATGTTCACGTGGGTTTTCTCTGGGTGCTCCCGTTTCCACCACAGCCCAAGGACATGTGACATAGGTGAATTGAGTAAACTAAATTGGTATGAGTGTTGTATGGGTGTTTCCCAGTACTGGGTTGCAGCTGGAAGGGCATCCACTGCATAAAACATATGCCAGAATAGTTGGCGGTCCATTCTGCTGTGGCAACCTCTGAAATAGAGACTAAGCTTAAGGAAATTGAATGAATGAACTTGATATAAACAAATACATCCCGACTTGTCATAAATCTGTCATAAACATGATTGTCATGAGGCCATTATAATCATGTCATGAATTTTATTACAGCGTCATTAATATATATATTTTTAGTAACTACAGTGGTGCAAATTGAAATGTCAAGACATATTAATGACAGTGTTATAAAATTATTTGACAGAGTATTGACACTTTTTTTGCTCATGCCACTAAAAAAACGTCACAATTGTGATGTCTTCATGACCATCATGTTTATGACAGATTTTTGACAAGTTAAGTCAGAAGTATGTTGTACTGTTTCTTGTGATGAAAGTTGAAATGACATAGAAATTAAAATAGATTCAACTAAAATTGTAATTAAGTTTTCGTAACTATTTTGAACATAAAGAATTATATTAATAAAAATATAAATAAAAGTGCAAATAAGCAAAAGCATGTGAATATCATAAAATTGTGAGGGGGAGTTGTCCACTTGTTATTACTGGAGAGATATTAATGGCCATATTGTCTCCTTAAATAGCTTTCTATGGCAGTTACAGTCCTGTCATAAATAAACCTGTAACTTTCAAATACCATATGCGTTATCAAGCATCTACAGCTTTGCTTACTGCTCATGCACACAACATGCAACGGAGTAATTGGAAAGCATGGAGCACACATAAATATTTTTCAGCAGGTGTTAGTTTGACAGGATTCATCCTAGACTAAAGTTATTTCACATGATCTGGTTCATCTGCAATTAGAGTAAAGTGCAGGCGCAGGTCAAGTTCTTTGTGTTGATATTTCCTGGTTTCCGTATTGTTGAATTAACTCAATTGGATACAACAAAATTCATTGATCTGTTTGTGAAAACTTGGAACATCCCGTTAGCATCAAACACAGCAATGGAGGAGGAACACACACAAAAAAAATAAAATAAAAATACAGATGAAGAGAATGAGGAAAGAAAAAGCTTATTTTATTCCAGTTTAAAGTACATCTTCATCTCCAGAACTACCACTCCATTAGATAATGATGTAGCAACAGAAACAGTTTCTCTCAAACGTACTATTGAACGAAACAGAAAATAAATAAATATATTTCAATAAATAATTGCTGAACACAATAACTTCAACCAGCTACTTCTTGGCACAATGTACTGTATAATCTGCATACATATACTGGCAATGGTATAAATAAATGCATATGGTCGCATCTGTTTGGGACAAAAGAAATAAATAAATCAATAAAACGTACCTTCCATACGACACATTTGTAAAAAGTGCAAAAAACCTCACATGTGGCAGCAGATACACCTACTGATGACATTTTGACAAATATTTCAACATGCTCGTATGCGTTTGAGAGTACACGTAAAAAAAGGAACGCCAAAAGGAGACCAAACACGTATTTTTATAGTTGTGCCCAAATGTCCATGTTGTTTAACAGTGGTGCTCATGGCATGACAATGCTACTTTCGCATGAAATATTCAGCACATGTGACTCCATATTTCGAGCGTCCGGTTATTTAGTTATAATGACAAAACAAAAGGCACGGCCTCAATTCCAGTCTCCCTCAAATCGGTGCCAAAGTTTTCTGTATTTTATTTCACATAAGAGCATCACCCTGTGTTTCATACTCCACGCCAGCCCTTTAATAACTAGGAATCAATAATGTGGTATGTTTCATTTCTATAATGTCTCATCTAACCGTAGCCATTCTCTTATATCTTATTGCTATTGATCTGAATCTTTTTCCAGAGCCAATTCTTTACATCAGTTTCCTGTAACCTTTTCATTGACGGAACACAAACACATCATTGTTACAGTGGATATAAATAGTGGCGAACGCTTTGAGTGTCCCTCATGTTATCGAGAGAGCATGACATGCTCACCCCTGGTGTTCCTCCAGTCCACTAGGGGCAGTGTGGAGAGTCCTTTTGTGATATGATTTCACTTCCGGCTCTCAGCTGCTTCTTAAACAGTCACTTCAGTCTTACTGTTGGTTACAAAGTAGGGTTGCGTGGGTAAGTAGTGATGACTGCGGGCAGTGTGTAGCTCATTGACCTGCTCCACCATGCACATCTTCCTGGGGTTGTAGGTTTTGCGTCGACCTGCAGTCTCTGCGGCCTCCCAGCTTCTCAGCATGCCTGGATTTGCGATGGTATTGGAGCTGTAGGCCATCGCGGGATGGGAAATGTTGGCTTTAATGCTCTTGGGCTTCTGTCCATTTTGTTTGATGCACGGGACCTCTGTGACGTAAGACGCTGTGGGCTCCACGTGCTCCATTCGAATTGGATGAAGCGGCAGGTTTCCTTTAGCCGCAAGTTCGACCAGGTGGCGGTGCTGCTTGTTGAGGAAATCACCATTGGCTTTGGCGGCTGATGGAAAAATAGAGAAGAACAGTGAGATTAGTCGAATGAAATTGGTATATTTAATGAGAAACTAAATTTTTCTCAAGATGAAAGAGCTGGATGTACCCTGTTCAGAAAGGATTACATGAAATTAGCCTGAAAAAAATCACCTATTACAGGGAGATGTTGAAGAAGGAGCAGGAGAGATTTTCCTATTCCTGAATGAAAGATTTAAATAGATATGTTTTGGCACAGCAAATTTAACACTTTGTTCAGTTGCTTAATTTGTTTCTGTCTAAAAGGTGGGAGACTGTGCCAATTTTTATGCCTATTTTTGTCAAAATCATAGTCATTATATATTACATAGAACTATATATAAATCATACAGCTATATATAAATTATGTGAAGTTTATTTAGGGTGTCACAGTGGCGCAGTGGGTAGCACAATCACCTCAAAGCAATAAGGTTGCTGGTTCGAGCACTGGCTGGGTCAACTGGCATTTCTGTGTGGAGTTTACATGTTCTCCCTGTGTTTATGTGGGTTTCCTCCGGGAGCTCTGGTTTCCCCCACAGTCCAAAGACATGCGCTATAGGTGAATTGAACAAGCTAAATTGGCCATAGTGTATGTGTGTGAAAGAGTGTGTATGGGTGTTTCCCAGTGTTAGGTTGCAGCTGGAAGGGCATCCACTGCGTAAAACATATTCTGGATAAGTTGGCGGTTCATTTCACTCTAGCCAACCCTGATTAACAAAAAGACAAAGCCAAAAAGAAAATGAAGGAATGAAGTTTATTTATAAACTAGTTTTGAGAGGATCACGTGCTTATGATCGACCATGGCTGGACCCACATCAGCCATCACTCGTTTCTTCAATCAGATGTGTCCTGAGCCACCATAAACAAAGTCCCTTTAAGGAAAGTAATTTCACTCAGCGGCCATCTTTGAAACGCCTCTTGGGCAGTATGCTCGGGCATTCTTTTTGAATGGGGAAACATCAAATTCTCCAAAATTGCTTGCCAAGCTTATAATTAAATATCATATTATGAATCACCAATAAAATTGAACAACAACTGTGTCTTTAGTTTCATTTATAAACATTTTAATCACACAAAATCTGCAGAAACTCACATCTGTTCCAAGCCCCTCCCCCAGAGATTCATCAGTCTATAGTGATGCCAATTGGCTCATGTACTAGAAGGCATATTCATTTGCCATATTGACCGTTACGCTGTTCCCTATTCAAAACTATACAAGTGACATGTCTTGTGTATTCTATAGTCCTTGCTATAAATAACCATCTTCTCAACACAGTCATCTTTGTCTTGTAGAATCCCCGCTTCCGCCCCTTCTTCCTTAATTGGGTGGCACGGCCAGCCAGCAGTTAGCACTGTTGCCTTACAACAAGAACATCACTGGTTCTGATCCTTACTAGGCCAGTTGACATTTTTGTGCAGTTTACATGTTCTCCCTGTGCTCACATGGGTTTCCCCCGGTTCCTTGGTTTCCTCCCACTGACTAAATTTACTAAACCAAACTGGCACCATAGTCAAGTTCATAGCCAACCGCATTTTTCCCTCATAAAGCAATTCGTCATTAGCCACAAGTTCTAGAGATCTACCTGAACTCAATCTCACCCCTCCTCACTCTACAAACAGAAGTGAGCCAAGCGCTCAAGGATATTTTGAGCTCAGGGCTCTCTCCTGGGACAGCATGCCAAACAAGGTTATAATCAATCATCAGCTAAGTGTGAACTCTTAAAATATAAATTAATACAACTTGTAAGTATAAATTATTAATGAAATACAATATGAGGGTGGCGCGGTGGCGCAGTGAGTAGCAATGTCACCTCACAGCAAGAAGGTCGCTGGTTCAAGCCTTGGCTGGGTACGTTGCCAATTCTGTCTGGAGTTTGCATGCTCTCCATGTGTTTGCATAGGTTTTCTTCGGGTGCTCCAGTTTCCCCACAGTCCAAACACATATGCCATAGGTGAAATGGGTAGGCTAAATTGGGTGTAGTGTATGTGTGTGAATGTGAGAGTGTATGGGTGTTTCCCAATGATGGGTTGCAGCTGGAAAGGCATCTGTTGCATAAAAGACATATGCTGGATAAATTGGATGTTTATTCTGCTGTGGCCACCCCTGATTAATAAAAGGACTAAAAAAAAAATGCCGGAAAAAATTGAATAAATAAATGAACACAATATGATTATAATAATACAATGTAATGTAGTTTAAATTATTATATTTGACAACTTTTTCTACTAAAAACAGATCAGTTTTAATTTTGCCAGTTCTTTGGCACATGGCAATTGTACTGTTCTCGTGCAGTGTGTTGTGACTGACTAAACACAGAGTTAAACCATAGCCAATGAAGACAGAGTCGTAAAAAGGTTGATAATATCTGTCACTTTTCTTATTAGCAATTATGGTGAAAACTGCAATAAAATAATAAAACAATTCTCGGAAATTGAGTTTTGACAGGTATTTGCACTTACATTTCCATAACATTAACAGACTACAGTTCTCCTTGCAGTAGGAATTACACTAGCAAACAAACTTATGAAAACATTGTATTTTTACAAAATAATCACTGACATAATGTCTTTAACATATCTAATGTACAAAATATAAACTTACGGCATTGCCTCTATGATGATTTTAAGCGGATGGTTTAGATTGTCCGAGAAAGCACGTCTGACATGGCTTTCACACAGAGCCAGGAACACTAACCGGAAGTGACTAAACAGGAAGTATGTTATAACACAAAATAAAAGTATTCATTTTTACAAATGAAGGAGATTAATTAATTAAATTATGAATTTCACATTTGAACAAAGGGAATATGCATATAAAATATAAGTAGATATTTTAAAGTGAAACCTCTTAAAGGGCAACACACTCCCCGCCTGACCTATGTAAGGTCACTATGAGCTTCTGGGCTATACCTTAATTTCCAGATCAGTCTTTGGTAGAAGCAGGACAACTTCTGAAATTGGCCTTAGAAAGGTTTTTATATTCTCTTGATCAGTTGTTGTAACCTCAACCTTTCTCACATATCCATCCTTTCTTGGGAATACAGCAGAGATTCTGGCCATGGGCCAACAGTTGTGGGCTATCTGCTTGTCCCTGAGCAGAACTAGATCTCCCACTTGAAGGTTTCTGCGAGGTACTGTCCACTTCAGTCTGTGTTGCAAGCAAGATAAGTATTCACGGCTCCAGCATGTCCAGAACTGGTTTGCAAGTGCCTGAACTTGTCTCCATTGCTTTGTATACAGGTCCTTGTCAGAGAAATCTCAAGGGGGTGGTGGATCTCCTGTCTTCTATGTAAGGAGCACTGACGGTGAAAGTATAAATGGTTGTTGCGGGTCTGCCGACACAGGTAAGAGTAGCTGTGCATTAATAGCAATAACTTCTGCTAGTAGTGTGCAAAGAACTTCATGGGTTAAGCGAGCTTTTAGCTGCAGAAACATTGAATCTAGAATTCTTCTTGCAATGCCAGTCTGGTGCTCCCATGATCCTCCCATGAGAGAGCTGTGAGGTGGATTGAATTCCCAGCTGCATCCTTGCTCACTGAGGTACCTCTGCACCATCTTGTCTATTCCAAGTTCCTTGCATGCCCCAACGAATTTGGTATCGCAATCGGAGCGGAGCTGTTTTTCAGGACCTCTTAATGCAAAGAACCGCCTGAGAGCATTTATGCAACTTGATGCATCCATAGATTCAATGACCTCGATGTGCACAGCTCTCTAGCTCATACAGCCAAACATGATGGCCCACCTTTTGCTCTCTGCCTGTCCTCCTCTGGTGCGTCTAGTAGTGACAGACCAGGGTCCAAATACATCAAGCCCCACGTATGTAAAGGGAGGGCAGATTTTGAGTCGTTCAGATGGCAGGCCCGCCATGTGCTGCTCTTCAAACTTGCCACACAGCTTGCCACAGGTTATACATTTGTGCAGTACTGAATTTATTAGCGACTTGCCTCCTAAGATCCACAGTCCTGCTGCCAGATTGCTCCCTCCGTCAAATGACGGCCTTGATGTTTTACTTGCTCATGATGATGTCAAATGAGCAGCAAAGATGTGTGGCTATCTTTAAGGAGAATTATCGGGTTCTTTTCGGCAGTTGCAATCTCAGAGTGCTTTAATCTTATGCCAACACAAATGAAATTGCCCTCCATGACTGAGTTTACGCAAGCAGCTGTTTTTGGAAACAGGTTGGTCAGCTAGCAGTGCAGACAGTTCTTTTACAAATTCAGCCTTTTGTGTTGCTTTAAGTACAACATTTCCTGCTTGGTTCATCTAATTTGGAGTACGTGGTAAGTCGCATCTGTGCCAACCTTTGCGTTTGCTGTTTTGGTTCGAGTGTTTGAAGGATTTTGCGATGTGAACTAGAGGTGATATTCCTTATACTAAAGAGGTGAAGGTGGAAAACCTTTGAAATCTGGTAGATATAAGTCCTGCTTCCTCCAGGTAAGTAGCACATGTTTGTATTTGAGGACGAATTTCTGCATCATTCTCAGGTTCAATTAGCTCAAACATCTTGCTTGATTTTGTTTTTTCTGCAGGTGGCTGTCGAAGGAAGAAAGGACCGGTGAACCAGGAAGTCTGTGCCAGGTATGATGCAGGTAAGGATCGCGACGCATGATCTGCTGGATTTTCTTCGGTACGTACATAGTGCCATTGGTCCGGTCTTAAGGACTGGTGGACACGTTGGACTCACACGCTTTGACTCATTATAAATGTAGCCAAGGACCACCTTGCTGTCCGTAAAGAACTTTATGTCATTTAATTCCAGATCAGGTTTGGGACTTGTGGAGCTGTGCTTCGATGGATTTGCTCTTCAGTGTTTGGACTTTCAGCAGCAAAATTCAAACCACACTGAACTGAACTAAAGTCTGAACTCTGAAAATTGGACTGACACAGTTTCAATTTATTAGAACTTTTATATTAAGGTGCTTTGAAACAATCTGCATTGTAAAAGTGCTATAGAAATAAAGATGAACTGAACTGAACATATACATTCATTCATTCTTCTCGGCATAGTCCCTTTATTAATTTGGGCTCGCCACAGCGGAATGAGCTGCCAAGTTATCCAGCTTATGTTTTACACAGCAGATGCCCTTCCAGCCACAACCCATCACTGGGAAACACCCTTACACACTCATTCACACACATACACCACAGACAATTTAGCTTACCCAATTCACCTGTACCACATGTCTTTGGACTGTGGGGGAGACCAAATCACCCAGAGGAAACCCACGCAAACACGGGGAAAACATGCAAACTCCACACAGAAATGCCAACTGACCCAGCCGAGGGTTGAACCAGCTGTTACAGCTAAGTTGAATGTGCTACCCACTGCGTCACCATGTCGCCCTACATAGCATGTACACATGGCAAATTCTACAACCATGTTGTTGTCATATATATATAAGTTTTATTTATATTATTTGTTTTATTCTTTTGTATTTAATAATGTTTTTTGTATTTAAAAATGTTATGGCCTTAAGTATTAAGTCATAATGTAAATAATTAATAAGTTTTTAATAAACATTTTGTAAGTTTTAGGTAATCGTTTACGGCAACTATTTACCTACCACTGGTTTTAGTGAACAAACTGATTGGTAAAAGCGCATTATATGTCACCAAAGAGAATTCTATTGATTCACTGGAAGTTCATTGTTTTGTCTTGAGTGGGATTAATCATTCCCAATGAGATCAATAACATTCATGTAGAAAATTGATTCCATTTCAAGCTAGCGTCACAATATTTACTGATAACAATCATCCAGACAAAGCTACTCAATACAGTTGCCACACATTACAATAGTAAGGTCAGCCTCCCATTAACCTTTTCCAACAGAAACAAATATCAGCTGACCGACTGAGTTCAGCACACAAGCAGTTAAACCTCTGATTCTGTGGCCATTGTGGTTTCCCTTTGGGAGATCTGTCCTTTTACCAGGTGATTCATGTTTATAAGGGAATCATTACTCTTGAAGTACCGGGCACCTGGTGTGACTTCCTCAGTCTGCTTTTGACGGTCGACTGCTTTGACGACCTTGAAGATAAACTTTTCACGCTTAAGATGAGTTTGGTCTGTGGTGAGATGATAAATCTTATTTATCGCTCGTCTGCCCCTGTGGGAGAAGACGAAGACGTCGCGCGCTGTGGACATTTTTTTTCCCACCGTATCAAATACACGGATCATCACTACAGACGGGTGAATCAATTACAGTGCTCAACAGTGCACATCCTCAAGAGCCATAATCAAGATGAATTGTGGTTTTGTAACTTGTGCCCCCAGACAGAGTTCAAATATCTACCAGCTCCCAAACTCCAAGCATGTAGTTGGTGTCAGGGTTTTGGTGGGAGGATATTCTGGTACAAGCCTTTATTAGAAGCTCTACTTCTCAATGTCGGGTGGAAATCCAATTCTCTGACCTTAGAGAGAGAAGTATTGATTTGCAGAATTGGGACTTATCGGCTCGAACAAATCTACACCTTTGGGAATTCTCATGGAGGAGGCAATTAAATAACTGTGACGCCAGAGGGTCAGTTTTTCTCTGCTCGATGATATCACACTGTATTTCATCCATGGTGAGGGGGAATTAAAGCATTTAACTGTTTTGGTAGAGAAAGGAAGGGATCTTAAGGCAATTTCACAGACGGACATGCATCAGCGAGAGTCTCTTTAGGTGTACTGTCATGGTGATAGAGAAATCCTCAGGCGAACATTAACAGAAACAATGGATTTCAATCACTATAATTGTTTAAGCTGTGTACTAATAATTGCATATATTTATACACACATTAAAATTTCTCACAAAAAGCTTTCCACCCAAATAATTACACGTGAGCTTATTCTTAAAGGTGCAGGTGATTGTCTTCAGAAACATTTTTTGTTGTGTTGGTTGAAAGTCTCTTCACATTCTGATATTGATGATTAAAGTAAATGATCTAAATGTATTTATATGTATTTTTAAATTCTGGGTAAGGCATAAAACTAAAAAATGTTCATCCAATTAAAATTTGTATGGCCAATAATTCCCATAATTCTGATAAGTAGCCCAAACTGTCTGTCAACAAATGTACATTTGTACATCTGTGCATCTGTTCACACAGACAGATCTGACGTTTGCGCATGCACATGCGTTCATGTGCCTTTACATAGAGTAACAGCAGTAAAAACAAATGATGAATCAAAACTTTTTCAAATTCTGAATCAATATTGGATTGAAAATACTTTCACACACTGGAGGAACCATGACACCATGGCTTAAGTATTTCTTTTAGACAGGTATATTATGTTTTAAAACTATTTTAGCGAAAGCTAAAGATTCATGTGACTATTTTCAATTTCATAAGGGACCTTTTACAGCATTGATAATGTAGATTTTATTTAGTTTAACAACAGAACATAAGTAAATAGTGCTATTCTGCCTAGCCTGCTTTACTGAGCTGAAGTTTCTTTTAGATTCAAATCACATTGATTCATTTTTGAACAATGACAACCTGTGACACGTTCTGTTTTTAATCAAAGAAACATGATGGAACCTTGGTTAATTAATCAAGTTGAAGTTTTTTTCAGTAGAATACAAGTTCATAGATGTCCAATATGACCCCCACTCTGCCCCAGGCACTCAAGTGACATTAATCTGACAATTGTGGTATTCTACCTGAATCGCCCTGTATTATAAAGTAATATAAAGTTTTCTAACTGGCGATTGACATGATCTAGTGGATTCTTTACTATCATTTTCATGGTGCGCGATCATGATTTCAAAATGCATGGCTCTGAACAGCAGTGGAGGGATAAGCTGCATCCCAAATGGCACACTATACACTATGCACTTATGCACTATGTACTTATGCGCTTACACACTCAACAGCATGGTATATGTATGTAGTGTTGTCCCAAATGGAACACTAATGCTTTTTTTACTAAGTGGAAATTTAATCCGTTTTCCAGATGAGGTTTGTCGGTTGCCAAATCAGTGAAATAAATTACAAAAACACCAAATAATACCTCTCATGAGTATAACCGCATTCACCATCGGGAGGGGCTATAATCACTCTGGTAGGAGAATTTTGCTTTCACAATCCAAAATAAATAAAGGTATCCAACATGTGTGCCCGAAAGCTCCACCCCTTCCGCTACCTGAGCAAAGCAGCGAGAAGTGTTCATCATTCCACACTTCATTTTACCGGTAGAATGAGTGCATCATCCGGGTAATTAAAATGCACTTATTTTTTAAAGATTTTTCGGTGTGAACGCACTAACAAAATGGCGTAGAATAGTGCATAAGTATGGTTAGCATTTTGGCACCTTTACTGCACCTTTAAATTTGTTCTGCATAAAAATGCTAAAACCATATAAGGGTTTTCCATAAAGTTGCACTCTTCCAAAAAAGACAATTATGGCAGTAAAACAAAAGACAAAGAACTTTAATAATAATGAGCATCAGGTTTTGCTGAGGTGGAGGCCAGAAAGAATGTGCAATTCAAAAAAGTTAATAAATCAATAATGACTTCTCTGGGAAACCTGAAGCAACTGAATGATACATTTCCACTGGCACATCGCGAGTGAAGCAGAGCGAGCTTTTTTTCAGTTTATTCATCTGGCAGCTGAGCATAATGCACTGCATGAGCATTGATGCTAATCTTCCAGATCGATAAATTGCTACGCTTGTTAGAGCATATAAGTATTTGCACATATAGGTTTGCTATATATATACTTACGCACAATTCATTCAAACCTTTGTGCATACACGTTTAGTGAATGAGACCCAATAGTAGCAGCAAAACCAAGACATTATATTAATGCATTAAGCAGACATGTTTATCAATAGGAGTTTAATTTTTTTTCCAATTTTCTTTAAATATCTTATACATACATAATATATTTCCAGAAGAAAAACAAGTTCTTACAAAAATTACAATTTATTTATCGATTACTCACTCTCCACTTTATCCAAATTTTTACAAGTTTCTGTTTTTTGTTAAACAAAAAAGTATGCTTTGTAGAAACTTTAAAAAATAACCATTAACCAAACACAGGGTTCATACACACTTTTACTACTAAAATTCCATGACTTTTCCAAGACTTTTCCAGAACTTCAAGTACATTTTCATGACGCAATGTTTCATGTAATGCCTACATATACATGATAAATAATAAGAAAAACAATGATGTTCAAATTTATTACAGCATATCATAGACGCACAACAATCTATTTTGTTTTAATTTGTATATTTATGTAAAATTGATTTTGATCATGCTTACACAGCACTAACAATGTGAGAGCAAGTTTTTGGCAAGGACAGAAAAGTAAAGACAACTAACCTATATTCAAGTTAGGGCTGCACAATATATCGTTTCAGCATCGATATCGCAATGTGTGCATCCGCAATAGTCACATCACAGGATATGCAATGTTGGGATTATAGTTTAATATAGAGTTTAATCATAATGGAGTAACAGTTTATCATCTGCATGCATTTTTAAAGAGACAGTTCACCCAAAAATTACTTACCATTTTCATTACACCCTTCACTTGTTTCAAAAAGTTTTCTTTTTTTTTTTTTCTTCTAATGAACACAAAAATAAGATAATTGAATAACTCCTATAGTATTGAAACAAGTGAAGTGTGAGTAAATAGTGAGTATGTTATAATGTTTGAGTAAACTGTCCCTTTAAGGCCTGTGACTGTGTGAACATTTCAAAGTTTAAAACATCCGACCACAAGAATTTTTTAATAAAGCTTTAAATAAAGATGAACAGAGATTTTTTTAAAATATTTAAAAACTTTAATAAAGATTAAATAATATACAATGAAGACTATGCAGTGTTGATTATTCAATATCTGTACCTGAAAAGTGAATACCTGAAAACTATAATTCACTTTTATCTTTACTATATTTTATTTATCCATGCTTGTAATTTATTTGTTATGTATAATTCGAGATTCACTCCTCTACAAAATCCCCCAATCAATCCAAATAAACCTGTTAAATCATCTGGTGAAACTGTATTCACATCGCAATGCATATCGCAAAAATACAAAATATCGTAATGTCAGATTTTTCCAATATTGCGCAGCCCTAATTCAAGTATACAGATATTTGTTTAACTAATTTCCATGACTTTTCCAAAACTTTGTGCGTTTTTCTGGTTTTCTAAAACTTTTCCAGGCCTGGAAAACACCATGTCAAAATTCCATGACTTTTCCAGGTTTTCCTGCAAACAGTTGTACAACTGTAAAAGTGCTACTACTTTTTACAAAATATCTTCTTTTGAGTTCAACAAAAAGGGGGTGACCCGCAAACTGATGAAATAAGAAGGGGGTGGAGAGCGCAAAGTGAAGACGGGGATTATCGGAATCAGTAGAGGGGGAGGGAGGGGGTACAGGCTGAGAGGGGCACTTTAACCAATGAGGGCAGAGGGGCAGTGGCTCTAGCAGCCGGGCCACCCCCCTGTGCACGGCCCTGCATCCAATCCATCGCAGACAAAAAAAATATTTCAGTAAATCTGGCATTTGTGATACTTAAGCCACATAACACAAATTTCCATAAACATATAAATCCTGAACAGAGACTGGCAGTATGTCATGGACACACACACAGTTGCCAAACTGCATGGGAAAGGGGTAGCAATTGAAATCAGCATACGATACTGTAAGAGGCTAAATTATTATATGCGTTTGTTTACATGACAAAACATGTCTTTTTGACTCAAGAAGGTCCATACTGACTCCAAAGGCAGATACTGATAAGATCAGGGCCTGGTATGTGGACTTTGGGGGTTTTACGATGTGGTCACATGTTGATTGGTCAGTTTGAATGTCTCAACATTTGAGCTTTAGTCACATGGTCAAGAAAGATACAAAATAGGTGGTAAAACGCAGCTCTGGCTCTTTTCTTTTCCTGGCCTGTCTTTTCCTGGTTTGCTTTCCTCCTCTGCTCCTCTCCTCCTCGGGAGTCTATCTTCTCTGACTCTACTGCAATCAGGCTAACTTCTGGGCCTGCTCTCTTTGTCTCTCTCTCCCTCCCCCTGTTCTCTTCTTCTACCTCTGGTAACTTTAATTATACATTTAAGCTGGGTACAATTTATATCATAGGCTTTATCATTCCATATTTTATCATTTTATACAGTTATTTTGTAACTAATTCAGTTGTAACCATACAGAATTATTATCATTAAATAATTTCATTTTCAAGTATTTGTGAATTACTTTTGATTTAACATCAACACTTAACTGTTCCATATTGCAATACAATACAATCACATAATATCAACGCTCTCCCACATTTATAGCTATTAATACTGCCCATTCGGCAGAACTACAGTTCGAACCGCTGTGGTTTAAAACCATTCCTACAATACACCACAGCAGTGGTTCTCAACCATCTGCCATATTCTGACTTTATATTACATACTTCGTTTGTCATTAAGTGCTCAGGGCTGTCAATGACTGCATTTTGGATTTTGGCTTTTGCTTGTAAGCTCGCTCTGAATTGTCAAAACCCCTATCAAAGTGCTTTCTACAGATGTACAAATCTAACAGATTGTAATTTCTTTAAAAAAAAAACCTCAGAAGACACAGAAGACAATGCATTGATGATGACCAAATACACATTGAATGACAGTAAAAAGCAGCAATTTTACCCAATAAATGTATCGATAATGTCCACTGATTTTATATAGTCAATCAAATGAACTTAAACAACAAAAATTGTATTTGGGCCTGAACTAAAAAGCCAAATTAGAAAAATGTTTAGTATCAGTTTTATTTATCAGTATAAATATCATTATACACACCTCCTAGTTTTTTGCGATTCCGCGATCGCTGAATCCAACACAAAATCAACAAAAAGTTGCACATTTTTGCAATTCTGCAAAATTCTTAATTTACATGTAAAATAATCACATAAAACATTTAATTCCAAACCATATAATCAAATGATATTTATTTCAGAAATTAATTGTTTTACATGACTTATATACATTGCATACGCAGCGCACATTAAGTATTGAGTGTCTCTCAAAAAATGACTTCTCACCTGCACAATCTTTACATTACATTGATTGTTTTGCAGCCTGTGCAGTAAGCAGACACGGATAAAGCACAAGTGATTTACATGTAAAGTCAATGCAAAGATGCGATTAGACATCCTGTGGTGCGAATTGTATGTTTTGTGCGTTTGACACGCTTCGGACTGCAAAAGAAAGTGGGAGCAAACATCTAAAAAAGTGGAGTAGTAGAACAGACAGAACAGCAAGCAGCATACAATGATGGAGATTGGTTCAAGGGTGATGGCTGTTGTATGTGATCGAATTGAAGGACTTGTCAAAAAGGTAGCCTCTCCTACAAATGAGCACTGGTTGTATGATCGCCTGACTTATGGTTTCTATGCATTATTGCCAAAAGGGCCATAAGTAAAAATGTTACTATTTACCCCACCTGCGGGGCAAGTTGTAACAGTCAGAGAGTTAGTTGTAACACGTGCTTATAAAGGCAGATTTCACTTTAAATAATAGCTATATTTCCTCAGTACTTAACTGTTTATTTTTTATTCTACTTAACACAGCATGTTTATTTATTTATTGGATAAACACATTTGGATTTATTTAGATTATTATCCATTATTTTAATGCATTTATTTGTAGTATTAGCAATAAAATACTTTTTTTGTCTATTAAAAAATATTTTCTTTTAAAAACATTTTATTTAAAAAGTTTTTAACATTACACTCAAAATTCCAAAATTATTTTGTTAGTTTAGTTGGTGTCCAACATTGTGTGGCTTATTTGTAACACCCTGTTACAACTGTGCGCAACACAACGCTGTGTTGTGTTTTCCTCAAAACTAGCTTGCAGTCACTGTGTGCTTTATACGTCTTTCAAAATGGTTCCATCTTTTAGCCTAGAAGACAGTTATCACAACAATATAAGATTTTACATACATACTTTCACAGATTTTTTAATTAAAAAAAAATATTGACTAAAATAATAAATACTTTTATGCTGCAAAAATGGTTTCTCCTGTGTTTCTCATCCAAATTTTGCTGAACTTTTTCAATAATTGTCAGGAAGACGTCTGCCAACACTGGTGAAAACTTTGGAAGCATGCCATGGTTAACCCTGAGCAAATATCTTAAAACTCCATGTTACATTTTACCCCGCATTAACCCGTGCTCCCCTGCACAATGGCCTAGTAGATTTATAAAAAAAATAAAAATTCAAGCAGACATAGCCCTTGCCACGTATTTTGTGGTTCTCTAAAATATAGCCTTGGGCACGTATCTCCAATGAGCCTGGGTTGGCAAAAACACACTGAAACAATGCCATGGTGAAGGCACACTGTAATCAAAGCTAAAGGCAATCCAATATTAGAGTGCATGATTTTTTGTGTGTACAGGCAGTGTATATCAGATCATTTCAAGTATATCTATGTGAGCTACTGAATATGAGGTGCAGAGACTCTTTTTCAATATACTCTAGATCCTGTGATAAAACCACTATTGAATCCTCTTAATCCGAGAGCCATTAATCATTTGTAAAATATTCTTCTGTAAATGCTGTACTCAATAAGAGGAATAATTTATGACTTTTGCACAGCTTAAGATCCACATGGGACATGCTAAAAATTATCCTTTGGAGTGTACAGTCGATCCTTACCCACAGCCTTCAGAGAGGCGTATTTGTTGAGGTCTTTTGCCGATTGCTGTTGCTCATAGACATGGGACAGCTGGCTGAGGGCTGGATACGGGTGCGTTTGCATCATGTTGTTTATCTGGCCGGCTTCTGCAAAACAAAACCAAATATTGTTAAAAGGTTGCATCAGGATTTGTCTTAATTTACAGCATTTTCTTAGTCAGTCCTAATAATATGTCATACTTATTGCTGCCTAATGTCAGCTGGTTTTCCACAAATAACAAAAAAGAAACAGACCATACATAGTGCCCAGCACTCTTTGAACATTAATATTTTACTCCATTTCACAGTGAATATGGACAATATCTATAAGTAGATTTTTATAAAACATTCATTCATTCCTTCGCCTTAGTCTCTATTTCAGGGGCGCTCTATTTCTGATGACTTTATTTCAGCATATGTTTTGCGCAGCAGATGCCCTTCCAGCCGCAACCCGACCGAACATCTTTAGCATTATAAAAATATTTTATTTTAGTGTACAATTTTTGCAATGAATGAAACACTAACAAAATAAACTCGATAATTCGCTACATTTTAATAGTAAGATATATATTTATACAACAGTTCTGTTCTCGAATCTGATTGGTTGTAAGCAGTGCGATATTCTACAATAACAGCCTCCTCACCCTTGTGTATTACTCCGCCCACATAGAGTGACAGCAGATCAATAAACTCTCAAGATCAAACTATAGTTTGACATATATTGCAGCTTTTAGACAACATATAGTACTTTAGTGGCGAGAATGTAGTTGTTTAGATTGCAACTATGCAGTTTAGGCTAGTGCCTATTTAAAATATTTATAATTTTGGAGATACAGAGCATCAGCATCCATCAGCCTGTCATTGAGCAGAGCAAAGATGGTTGATGTTGTCCATCCACAAAATTGCGACAGGGACCGCATAATACGCCCTTAGAGGAGAAAAACTCAGCGTATTTTAAAACACAACTGATCAAATTATTATTGAACAGGCAAGTGACATTCTAAGTTAATCTCTCTCTTTTGTATGTTGTAGTGCTGTTTTTATACCATAGTAATTGTAGTGTATTGAGTGTGAGATGGGACTCACATATCAGGAATGTATGTATTTTGTGTTGGCCACTCTTTGTATAACCCTGAGTTACTTTTTGGTTGGCCATCTGTTTGTTTCTAATGAGTCTCCTGTTTTCGTTACTACAGATTAGTTAAGTAAAAAGAAAGAAAGAAGAAATACCCGCATGTGCTTAACATTTTTCCTTATCGCAAACACAACAGTAATCTGGTCATGTTTGCGTTGCTTTGGCTTTTTCGAGGTTAATTTCTGTGATTTCCCAATTGCAACAGAGAAATACTGGGAAATCTCTGAAGACTGATGGCATTTCATGTCGTTCCACCTTATAATCTTAAATAATTCAAGGGAATCATTTAAATACTAGCTCTAAAGTGATGTTTGTGAAGTAGAATCGGTTTCAATTGTTGATGTCAGCTGCAGATGTGAATGAAAGGCAAAAGAAAGTAGTTCCTCTTACAAAAGGATTTTTAGACTCTCCGTGTTGGATTGTCTTTTTTTATTTACATGATTATGCTGTCAAAGTGTTGTATAAACGCAATTTCACACTTGTAGCAGGGCGATATGGCTGTATTTCGTCACTGGTGGAACACTATTCATGCATTCAACAAGGCTTCAGCGTCAACAATTGAGTGAGGGCGTGTCTGAAGTTGGGGCTGACGCGATTGTCATAGCAGCATCAGCCAATGAAATTAGTCCACAATCGGCTACTGTCTGAGCTGGAATATTTGTATAAAGCGATCTGATTGGCTGACGCTTCTGTTGGGGCTTGAAAAGTTGAGAAATTCCCAACTTCTGCAGCAAGCAATGCTGCTGAAGCAGCGACGACAGATCCACAATTCAGTTCGGCACCACTTGACGTCACCGATTCAAAGTAAATGCGAAGTGTTGATGCTGACACCCAGTGTGAATGAAGGCCACGAGACCACAAGGCACGCCTCCCACCAGTGGGAATATACAGTACAGCCATATCGCACTGCTACTCGTGTGATATTGCTCATATATATATATATATATATATATATATATATATATATATATATATATATATATATATATATATATATATATATATATATATATATATATATTAGTGTCAAGTTTAGTTATGATTAGTGTCAAGTTTAGATTAGTGTCAAGTTTTTAGCTAGTCCAATGTAAAACCATTTAACCAGATTTGCACAAATACCTCATTATATACTGTAGCATGCCATTGAAAGTGTGAATTTAAAATCTGTCATAAAAACTCATTTCCATCAGGCACTGTACATACAGTGCACGGAAGAAGAAATAGATCTGATAATGAGCTGTTTGATATGAGTGTTTGTGTGTGTTTGGCATGTGTCACAACCAGGGCCGATCTGCCTCCTGTGATGTGACAGTCAACGAATAAGCGATGGTATGTATATACAAGCGGTCGCATTGATTTCCTCCCTTGACTTCCTCCGGTTCATAGAGATGAATTGTCAACAGTGAATGACGATCAAAGAGGTGTAACCTGCGTGGCAGAGCTGTCAGCGTCGAGCTCCTGTTGTGACTAATTAATCACTTAGCCCTGCAGCAGGGTTTCTGACACACGTCTGTACTGAGTGCCGCGCAGTGACTCACTCCACACCAGACATCACACACATTACCGCAAGCACACTATAGACTACTGTACACCCATTAGCGCGCGGTATGCTTGTTTTCACATATGTTTTTGTCTATAATAATACCAACAGATTTCTCTTTTTTTCCCAAGCATGTGGAAAATGCTATTTATTTGGCAGTAGTACATTGTTATATCCAGTTATGTAATGTTTATAATGGGATGACTCAGGAATTGAGCACTTTGAGTGAACACTTATAATCTGAAAACTTCAAAGTCTTGACTTGTGTACTCTTCTGTTCAAAGACTATTTTTGAATGAATTATTGGTTCATCTGAGATCAGAGAATCATAAAATGTAGTAAAGGTTTCATAGAAATATTAAGCAGCACAGCAGTTTTTAACACTGATAATAAAACTACTGTTGTTTCAAGCACACATCAGCATGTTATATGATTTCTGAAATATCATGTGTGACTGCTAGTCAGCTGCGATTTATAGTGTCAAAACTGTCTTTTTAAACGTTGATAATGTTTCACATTATTAAATTATTTATTTTATATTTCATTGTTACAAAATGACAAATAAGTGTTAAGTTTTTACTGAGTTTTACAATTGTGATCCCAGACAACAAAACCAATCATAATATTTCCACTGATGTCCTGATGATGGATAGAACTATATTTGGCTGAGACACAACTGTGTGAAATTCTGGAAACAGTGGCTTCAAAAAAAAAAAAAAAGAGCTGAAGAGACGTTAGCGCTACGTTAGAGACAAAGGATGGTTATCGGTGAGGGAAAACACGGGTCCGCCTGTGAGGGGGGATTGCACCGTGGCTGAATATGGGACCTCCTAGTGGGCATCGCGCATAGCAGGCACCTATACTCAGAACGCGGGCTGACCAGCGGGCAGACCTACAACATAACGGGCCAGCGTCTGACTCCTCCGCTGAATCAAATGCTGGGGGCCTTGGAGGAATCTCTGCAGGGCTCGCCTAAGCGGGAAACTTTACTGACATGTGTTAGGAATAATGGCGCAGCAAACGGGTTACAGCACCTTAACCGAGTTGTTTCCTCAATCACCAAGGGTTACCTAATACTCTTGAGGAAACCGGCTGCACTCACCAATTAAAAAATCTTGCAAATGTATCAGGTGTCACCCAGCCCGCAGCTCTACAGATGTCTGTTAGAGAGGTGCCGCGTGTACGTTCCCAAGAGGATGCGATGCTCCGAGTAGAGTGCGCTCGAACTCCTGGGGGACACGACTCGCCCTGGCTTTGGTAAGCGAGGGAGATGGCATCCACTATTCAGTGGGTTTTCAACCTTTGTTTAGATACGGCACTTCCTTTCTGCCGACCACCATAACAGACGAAGAGCTGCTCAGATGATCTAAAGCTCTGAGTGCTGTTCAGATAGATTCGCAAAGCGTGAACTGGACAAAGTAATGAAAGGGCTGGGTCTGCCTCCTCCGGGGGCAGCACTTGCAGGCTCACTATCTGGTCCTTAAACGGTGTGGTAGGAACCTTTGGTACATATCCAGGGCAGGGTCTCAGGACAACGTGAGAATAGGTCGGCCCGAATTCCAGGCACAAGTCACTGACCAAAAATGCCTCCAGGTCCCTGAGCCTCTTATTCGATGCCAAAGCGACCAGCAGAGCTGTCTTCAGGGACAGAAATCTTAAAGATACTGAGTCGAGTGGTTCTCAGGCTCGTGAGAACGAGGGCGAGATCCCAAGAGGAACCTCTGAGGAACCGGATGATTAGGTTATTCCATCCCACGGTGCTGCCAGCCACCGCGTCATGGTGAGCGGAGATGGCAGCCACGTAAACCTTGAGTGTGGAGGGCGACAGCCTGCTCTCCAGCTTCTCTTGAAGGAAAGAAAGCACAACGCTGATCTGGCAAGTTCGGGGGTCTTCTCTGCGAGAGACGAACCATTAAGTGAATAGACTCCACTTCAGGGCGCAGGCACGCCTCGTCAAGAGGGCTCTAGCTTGAGTGATGGTATTAACCACCGCCATCTGTAGGTTACCCAAGTCTTCCTCGCGTTTAAGGACCACAAGTGGAGGTTCCAAAGATCCGGGCGAGGGTGCCAGATGGTGCCCTGTCCCTGAGAGAGTAGGTCCTCTCTCAAAGGGATCTGCCAGGGGAGAGCCGTTGCGAGGAGGGAGAGTTCTGACATCCAGGTCTGGTTGGGCCAGAGAGGGGCAACTAGCAAGCTGCTCCTTGTCCTCCCTAACCTTGCACAGTAACCGCGCGAGCAGGCTCACTGAAGGAAACACATATTTGCGCATGCCCCAAGGCCAGCTGTGGGCCAGTGCATCCGTGCCGAGAGAGCCCTCGGTCAGGGAAAAAAAACATCTGCCAATGAAGCTGCGGTTACACTGGGCTTTGTGTGTGCGAAATTCTGTCATACGGCACTGCGAAAAGGGGCAGGATTAAACAAGATGATTTGACATTAAAAAAAGCAAGCGATTGCTCCATATTTTAAATTTCTGTCCAGAGAGGTCATGTTCTGATCCTCGATTGGTCTCATGCAGTCAAGTGATGCGATATCGCAGGTCAGAGTTCACCAAGCTTGAACTTTGCACTGCAGCAACATGCGAAACTTGACTCATGACCTTGAGTTTCCGGTCTGACGCATTTGCGTGCGTATGCATGGAAGTCTATGGGAGGAAAAGCCCAGCGTGGACGCAGCTTAAGCATTCTAAGGGGAAGCAACAGATTGATCTGGGCTTCCCCGAAACGCGCCCATATCAGCTGAACAGACTCGAAGTGGAGTCTCCATTCTCCTGGACGTAAAGGCTGCCGTGAGACCGCGTCGGCTACATGGTTGGGCTCGCCTGGAATGTGAATGGCACGCAGCAATTTCAGCCGCGTATGACTCCAGAGGAGCAGACGGCAGGAGAGTTGAAACATGTGGCGAGAGCGGATACCCCCCATACGGTTGATATACGCCACTGCCACCATGCTGTCCGTCCTGACCAGCACGTGTTGTTGCTCCAGCACCGGTAAAAAACGGAGGAGAGCAAGGAACACTGCCAACAGCTCTAGGCGATTGATATGCCAAAGCAACTGGGTTCCCTTCCACAGGCCTGCAGCTGCATGCCTGCAACACACGGCCCCCCCAGCCCGTGTTGGAATCATCTGTCGAAACGACATGTCTGGACACCTGTCCTAGAGGCTCCTGGGGCATATGGCATCCGCAGCCGCTGTCACGCTGCTAGGATTACTCCATTTGAGACCACTTCAGCAGTGGCTTCACGATAGAGTTCCCAGACGCGCATGAGACGCATGCCATGCGCTTCTGGGGACTCGATCGTGAAGCCGGTGCTGAAGTGGTCTCATATGGAGTAATCCGAGCATTTGGTCTTTTCTCAGTTGACCTGAAGGTCCAACAGGTGGAAGTGCCAGAGCACCTTGTCTCTGTGCATAATTAATTGCTCCTGAGAGTGGGCTAAAATCAGCCAGTTGTCGAGATAATTGAATATGCGGATGCCCGCGAGCCGAAGCAGCGCTAGAGCACCCTCAGCGAGCTTCCTGAAGACCAGTGGAGTCAGAGAGAGCCCGAAGGGGAGGACTTTGTACTGCCACGTTTGACCTTCGAACGCAAACCGCAGGAACTGACGGTGGCCTGGAAGAATGGAGACATGGGAGTGTGCGTCCTTCAGGTCTATTCCTGCAAACTAATTCCGAGGACGAACGCATCAGAGGATGCGTTTCTGCGTGAGCATTCTGAACTGCTGCTTGAGCAGACAGCGGTTCTAAACGTGCAGATATAAGATTGGCCGTGACCCACCGCTCTTTTTGGGCATGATGAAGTACGGGCTGTAAACCCGCTCTCCATCTCGGCTGGGGGGACCAGCTCGATTGCATCCTTCGCCAGGAGGACAGCAATCTCCTCTTGCAAGACAGGGGCGGACAGGGGCTGACCCTGGTAAAATACACACCCATGAACTTGGGAGGGCGTTTCGTGAACTGAATCGCATATCCGAGTCTGATTGTGCGTATGAGCCACCACGAAGGGCTGGCCTGTGCTAACCAGACAGGCAGAGCTCTCGCTAATGGACTCATTGTTACAATCGCTGATGTACCCGCAATGGGGCAGCGCGGAGTGTGTGTGCTGATCCCGGAAGTGCTGGGGTCCCGCAGAAGAGCTGGAGGTGAGAGATTCACTCTCACCTTACACTCAAACTCCAGAGGGGGGGCTTGAGGAGTGGGAGAAAGGAGAGCCACTGACGAAATGCACGGAACCTGCGAGCTGGAAGGCATAACATCCCAGACTGGGTGAATCCACCGACGGTGTCGCCGAACAGGCCAGCCTGGGATATGGGAGAGTCAAGAAAGCAAACTTTGTCGACTCCGTGCAAATCTTTTGCCAAGTTAGCCTGAGGTGGCGCTCCAGGACCACTAATGTGGCCATCGTCCTTCCCAGGGCACACGCAGCGGACTTGAGGCCCGTGGAGCTCAGTAACAAGCGGGGCTTGTAACAAGCCTGGGTCTGAAACACTCTCGTGCAGCTGGGCAAGTGCGCATGCATTGACCCTCGCGTGCAGGGTGGAAGTAGCCTGGCCCGTGGCTGTGTGGGCTCTGGCTCAGGGGAGGCAGAAAACCGACACGCTTTGAACGGGAGTCGAGGCTGACTCATAGTCTCTCTCAGAAGCTTCGTGAAAGACTCTGAAGCGAAAAATGATGCCTCAGCTTTGCTCTCGCTGTGCTTATATTGCCAAATTGATTGCAAAGAGCATCAGCTGCACAAGCTGACGCTGCCAACTCGTTGGCACTTCTCTGGCCCTTTAACATACTCTTTCAGATGATTGGCTTTCTGAACGAAATCCCCATAATGGAATTTTCCACATAGCATTGAAGTTCCCCTCCCGAAGGGGAATCAGAACTAACCATATGATTTTGTTAGCTCACATTACTAGTTTTGTCATGAACAATTCATCTGTGCATGTCATTATGGAAAAAAATTGTTTGCTCTTGTAATCTTTAATTGAAATCTGAAAATGCATTTCCTGTTTTTTTTTTTTTCAGCTAAATTGTCAGATTACCTATATGTTAGCAAATGGACGTGGTTAACATATTTAACTACGCTGTTCCAACTGTCAGTTTTGACAACAAACAGCAATGGTATTTCCCCGATCTTTCTGAATGAAACGCCTACTTTACTACAATCATTCAGCTTGCGGTAGAAAAAACAAGCCACGCCCACTGTTTTCTCATTCAAAATTCCGTTTCTCTGCGTCACAATACGAAAAAAAATGTACTTTAAAGGTTATGGGGACTTCAAAGGTGTCCAAATTCAACTCTTAGTAATGCATATTAATAATCAAATTATAAGTTTTCATATATTTACGTAGAACAATTACACATTACCTTCATGGAACATGACCTTTACTTAAAGGTGAATAGTTTATCTAAAAATTAAAATGTACTCAGGGTGAACTATGCTTTTCATATTAAAATGATTTTTGGCATTAAAGAAAAATTATATAATTTTGGCTAATTCTGTGTATTTTGGCTATTACTTTATACTTGTGTTTTGTGCTCCAACTCACATTTTACAAAATTAGTTTTCTGTAACTTTTTTAAAAATCAATAAATAATAATAAAAAAAACTTTTTAGCAATGTGGGTTTTGGGTCAAAGGCAAGTTATCTATTTTGGTTTCGACAAATGGATAATGGTTATGTTGAATTGAATTTTATTGTAATGATAAAAACTTAAAATGGCTAAAACCTAGTAGTTTAAAGAATAATGGCAAAGTTTTACAATTTTAAATTACATTTTAAATTCATTACTCCAGCCTTCAGTGCCTAGACTGCAGCTCTGCACAAGAAGCTTGGCCAGAGGAGAAATGGTCATGCCCAACTAAGCCCGGTCTCTCTCTGAAGGTTTTTTTCTTTCACTTTGGTCAATTGGTGAAGTTTTTGTTCCTCGCCACTGTCACCACTGGCTTGCTTGGTTTGGCACTTGTAGAGCTGCGCATCTGCGATTTACTGACTTTCAGCAGTGAAATTTAAACCACACTGAATTGAACTAAACTGAATTTCAACTCTGAAAACTGGACTGACCGTTTCAGTTTACTAGAACTTCTATGTTAAGCTGCTTTGACACAATCTACATTGTAAAGCCCTATAGAAACAAAGATGAATTGAGTTGAATTAATATTTTGGGGCTCAACTAAGATAACTCTTTTAATGTCATTAAATGTTTTTTTGTGTATTAACTGTTAACCTTAATTACATTTTAGTGGGTGTCTTCTGTAAATCATGGTAAAATGTTTAATAAATAGGGGATTGTCCACCTAAATGTGCTAGAGCACATCTTAATGTAGGGAAAAATAAAGCTGTGTAAAATTTTTCACCATTCTTTTGCTGCTTAAAATCCCCTTGACTTATTTATGTGTATGCTATTATCATTATTATATATTTTTGTCAGTGCTTTGTGAAATAAGACTTAATTAAATAATGTTTAAATTAGCATTTAATTAACAGATTTAACATTTAATCTCTTAGCAGAAAAGGGCAAAGGTCAGCAAGACATGATTAAGTGTGCTAAGTGTCTTGCTCTAGTGTGACCTTATTCATGACAGACAACAGTAAGTGTCAAGATGATGTGGCAAGCCATAGCTCCGTGTATCTGACTCTGATGGCAAGGTCAAAAAACATGACAGATTCCAGCAAGCTAGAATAAGCGCATATACATATCTTTAAAAGAGACATGAACACCTCATTCTTGAAAAACATTTGTTGGTTTTTGGGCCAAACCATTCTTGCTAAACATACATGCTGTTCATTTTGTACACCACAGATTTTGCGGCCTACTCTTTTGAAAATTTGACAGAAGTAGCAGATAAGTGGGAGTGATCCCATGCTTGGTTCTATTCAATTTCCTGGGTATCTTAGTGTTTGTTTTGTTTTGTGTAAGAAGCTGACTCATCTCCACTGGGAGAACTTCCTCCCAAGTGTTTGCTTGCAAATTGCCTTTACACCATCTTCTCCTTGTGCTATCGCTCTTGTCATGGCAACACAAGCTCCCGTGCTCTGTTCGCAACGCATGCAGCCAGACTCTTGTATGGTTTACACCACCCACATGCTAAACGAGTGCAGTGTTTGCAAAGAATGGACTTTCGGGGTTTGTTCTGGTGTTGTCAAATACCCTCATCTCGGCAAGCCTGAATGAGGAAACATTAACACACGCATTCATTAGCAATTGTTATCTGCCACTATGGAAAGAGATATTTTTGCTGGAATCACGTCCAAGTTTGCAATTAGCAGACTGCAGTGTGATCTGCTGTGATGAACCTTGTTTAAAAACAGTCATGTAAAACGGCCCCTCGCAGCCCCCGGTGGATAATCCCTGTCACATGGATCTGATTGAGACCTGCAGGGGCGATTCTGGGATTTTGGTTTATAGGAGCTCAGTCATTGATATTATGAGCATGAGCTGATGTGGCATGAGGAAGATTTCTCTGTGTAAGTCTGAGAGGTTATGAGTTCAAATTTTGCTTAGCTGTTAATGTTAATCAGTCATTGATTTGCAGAGGAAGGAACAGGTTTTGATGTAACCTTTAGTAACTGATCTCTATAACAGGTGTAACCTGTTCAACTGCTTGTTAATCCAAATACAGTATGTGACCATAGACCTAAAAACCAGTCATAAGTAACCATTTACAAGATTTAAATCACCTAAAAGTTATATAATAAATAAACTTTCCTTTAGCGTAAGGATTGTTTTGATAGGACAATTTTTGGACAAACTATTTGCAAATCTGGAATCTGAGATTACCTAGCAAACCGCTGAAAGAATTCCTTCCCTAATCCAACCCAATCATAACAATAGCTGATGTGAACATAAGCTCATTCTGAAAACGTAACCCTTTATACATTTCTGGAGATTGCGAATTATGTAGCGAGAGTTACGTATGGCTGCATTTCATCTTTAAAGCGAACGCTATGGGGTGATATGATGCTGTTCCAGTTCGATTACCTCCATATGGACGGCCTTTTCTGCTGTTACCAGTTTGTTTGGTAGCTTGACAGGTACGATGGTGGACATGAGATGCAGAGCAAAGTTGACCGTGACATTGAGTTTCGAGTTCGGTAAAGAATGGTTCCAAAAAGCAAATAAAACAAAAGCCAAAAAATAAAAAAACAAGCAAATAACAGGTTGAGAATTTGGTAAAATCGGAAAACGTAAACATCAGGCTGCCGCAGGCAGGGCTTTTCTTTTTCTAGAATGCTTTTGAAAACACTGCGGTTGGGATTATGGAAGGGGGTGGGCAGGTCAATTGGTGCTTTTTAAAATTGGTGCTTTTTTAGGGAGGTAGGAGGCGGGATTGATCAGTTGGTCAGTCAGTCAGTCAGTCCTTCGACAGTGGCCTCTGGGTGATTTATGCAAGAAGAACAAGTGCGAATGGCACCCGCGAAAGAAATTTGAGATCTGAAAACGCGTACACAAGAGGCCGCTAGCGGATTCACGAAAACAAAAACTGCAAAAATCACAGCTCCTGGGACGTATTTTTCTCACTCCAGAAACGTATATACTGTAGGGGTACATAATCAGAATGAGCCTGTGTTGGCTGATGTACTGTAGCAATAGTAAACATAAGAGAAAAAAACACTTAGATCATGTAGTTTTACCTTGTTTACACAGCTCTTCATTTATGTAACCGTGCTTCACTGGACTTAAAAGTGGACAAAGTGAGCTACTGAGCAAACTGATCACACCGGAGTGTAGTCCCTATGGTCCAAGTGGTCCATATGGAGATAGAAAGGTGAGGACTACATATTTGTTTACAAATAACAGACACAGTTAAGGTTTTTTGTGGTATTTATATGGTGTTGTGCAAAAAACTGCACATAATTATTTTTTCATCAAATAATAATATTCCCCTGTAAATTTCATTAGTGTGAAAATGAACAAAAGTTGTTGGCATCATACAGGTATTGCCCATAGCATTCATTTTACCCAGAAACTGCAGTCAAACAACTGCAGGGTTTTTGGGTTTTACAAAAATGTAGGTTTAAACATGTTTACCAATGAGACTGTGTTGAGAAAATGACAATGAGTTCACTAATACTCATATGGCCTCAAATGACAGTGCCCACATCTCAAGCCAATGTACATCTTTAGGATGTGTTGCAGACAAATTTGAAGCAACTTGATGCGTTATCGTTAGTTGGTTAATATGAACTGCACAGAGCTGCTCTGAGAGTTCATGTTAAATGTGACACATGTTAAATGTGAACTCAGTTCATGTTAAATGTGACAAAAAGATGCAGTCCTATTGACCTTATTCTGCAATGCAGTAGTGCATTTGTTTTTGCGCTTGTTTTAGAACCTCCAATTCAGTAGCCTACGGAAGACCACAGAAACCACAGAAAACAGTCAAACTACTTGCTCTACAAACAAGTGTGTTCATCACTATACATTAAAAGTAAAATAACACAATAAGAAAATATTTGCAACATCAAGCAGCATAACAAGCCGTTTTTAACGTCTAGAAATCAATGGAAGTGAATGAAACCAGATGAAAAAAGATTCCAATGGCTGCACCCGTTTGTACTTGAAGAATAAGGTCAACAACTGCTGCAGAGAAGCGATAAAGAAGCCAGTGTGTGTCTTTAAAAGCTGTTTGCTTCTATCAAATTTGAAGCAACTGCTTGATGTAGTAATGTTAGTTGGTTAATATGGACCCAAACCTTGTTGAATCAGTGCCATAAAAAAATTAGGCAAAAACGGACCAGTGTGGTACACTACAGTATTTACAAGGTGTACCGAATAAATGTTTAAAACGTCACAACCGTCTGAGGTTGTGTACACTGGATATGACAAAGTGATCATTGTAAATCATTTGTTCATTGTGTGAGTACAGTACATTATAAGAATGAGGCATCAGTTTACTGTTGAAGGTTTGTTTGAATGATCTGTCACATCCAGTATAGGCAAAATCACACTTTATAATACACTTTACAATCTTCATTAGGGTTGTGTGGTGCCAACCTGCTGTAGATATGATGTAAAGTACAAAATAATCTTTGATATTTATGTGTACACTAGAATTTATGTGAACAGTATATTTTGGGAATGCTGGAAAAGGAATAGGGTATATGGCGAGCTAGTGTTTTTCCCAAACTGATAAACTTCCGTTATTGTATAATAACGACCTGTTATTGTGAGGTTTTTTTTACATTTTATATGATTCCTTTTACAGCATCGATGTTGTAATGTAATTCAAATACAATCAGTTAATCAGACTTTGGTATTCATTTAGTTGCTCAATTGTAAAACGAGACAAAAAAACGTTTGCTCGCACGCGCCCGTCAGAATCGGCAGGCTAGCGCAGAAGCTCCATTGAAAATAATGGGATAAAATAAATGCTCATATTATAAAGACATGGCGGGGGAAATGTTATTTAATGCAGTGCTTCTTGTACAGTCTGAGACCCACTTTATATCGGATGTCACTCAGCCAGTGGAGATCGCTGATTTTAAAAGAAAACAGACCCCGGTTACTGGCAAATTAAAAGTCCTATTACAATGCTTCGGCATATACCCTATTACATGGCAGCAACTGAAGGTTTTTTCTAGAGACCATGGGCAGTTTGTAAATGCATGAACTCAGCTAGTAGTTCTATAGTAATCATTGCATAATACGTGTTATAGTTTATTCAATTTAGAACTAAATTAAAAACTTTTATCCCTATTATTTTCCTAATATTAACAAATTCACACTTACAGATTAAGAATAAAGCATATTTGGTGTGCTGTGCAGGGAGAGGGTTCTGAGCTTGGAAAAGACACCCCAACTAGTGTTAATCCCCTTGTCGGGATAGTGAGAGATGTTGGAGTCAGAGTGAAGTGTCTAGCCCGGCCCCAGAATGGCTCCCCCTAGGTAGATAATGTTTAAGAGGTGACGTGTTGGGGTGGTGGAAAGATGCTAATGTCGTGAGAAAATGAAGGTACCACGAGTTTGTATTTATGGGGGTCTGGTCTAATGCTGATTGGATAATAGAATGATTGTCAATGATGTATTAGAATTGTTGAAACATCTGTGCATGCTCCTCCAGAAATTTGTTAATAAAACGTCACTTATTAACTCTTTTCTAATTTGTGCAGTTTCTGACCACAATTATAACCTGTGTAAGCAGTGGGGGCACATTTGAATGCATTTATTAGTAACACTTTACTTGAAGGGGTGTTCATAAGACTCCAATTGTTAATTGATAAGCAACGATTGTAATCATGACATGACATCATGAGGTGACAATGTTTGAGATGTCTTTATGACAACTTGACATAACCAAATATATCCACTTGACATTACCAAGACAATTCAACTTGCCATAAATCTGTTATAGGCTGAAAAAGACTGTCACAAGGCCATCATAATTTTAGAACAGTCTTATTAATATTTCTCTTGACCTCAACTACAGTGGTACAAATTGAATTTGTTATTTAAATCTCATGAAATGTCATTAAATAGTAATGATGCTGTTATACAATAATTTGACAGTGTATTGATACTTTTAATGAGCTTATTTTTATTAATAAACTCAGTAAAAGTGTGATTATAATATTTATCTCAAGACAGTTGTTGTAAGCATGCATGAAGGTGTAATGTCAGTCTCATGAACACCCCCTTCAAGTAAAGTGTTACCCATTTATTTTACTGACTTAATTAACTCATCCAGTACTATATACAGTGCATCCAGAAAGTATTCATATAGCTTTGCTTTTTCCACATTTGTTTAGGTTACAGCCTTATTCCAAAATGGATTAAATTCATTTATTTCTCAAAATTCTACACACAATACCCCATAATAACAGTGTGAAAATTTTTTTTTTTTTAATTGTTGCAAATTTATTAAAAAAAAAATAAAAAAAAAAACTGAAAAATCACATGTACATAAGTGTTCACAGGCTTTGCTCGATACTTTGTAGATGCACCTTTGGCAGCAAATGCAGCCTCAAGTCTTTTTTATTATGATGTCACAAGCTTGGCACACCTGTCTTTGGGGATTTTTGCCCATTCCTTGTTGCAGTACCTCTCAAGCTCTATCAGGTTGGATGGGAAGCGAGGGTGTACAGTCATTTTCGGATCTCTCCAAAGATGTTCAATAAGATTTTATATCCTTCAATAGGATCTGAGCTCTGGCTGGGCCACTCAAGGACATTCACTGAGTTGTTGTAAAGCCACTCCATTGATCTTTTGCCGGCGTGCTTTGTGTCATTGTCCTGGTGAAAGATGAACCGTCACCCCAGTCTGAGGTCAAGAACACTCTGAAGCAGGTTTTCATTCAGGATGTCTCTGTACATTGCTGCTTTCATCTTTCCCTCTATCCTGACTAGTCTTCCAGTTCCTGCTGCTAAAAAACATCTCCACAGCATGATGCTGCCACCACCACCATGCTTCAATGTAGGGGTGGTATTAGCCTGGTGATGAGGGGTGCCTGGTTTTCTCCAAACGTGACATGCCTGGCATTCACTCCAAAGAGTTAAATTTTGGCTTCTGTCTCGCCACTCTACCATACAGGCCTGATTTGTGGATTTCTGCACAGATGTTGTCGTTCTGTAAGGTTTTGTAAAGTTCACAGAAGAACAATGGAGCTCAGACAGAGACAATCCTGTCTCTGAGGTCTACAGACAATTCCTTTGTCTTCATGATTGGTTTGTACTTTGACATGGGACCTTATATAAACAGGTGTATGCCTTTTCAAATCATATCCAATCAACTGAATTTACCACAGGTGAACTCCAATTAAGCTGCTGAAACATCTCAAGAATGATCAGTGGAAACAGAATGTACCTGAGCTCAATTTAGAGTTTCATGGCAAAGGCTGTGAATACTTATGTACAGTACATGTGATTTGTCAGGTTTTTTATTTTTAATAAATTTGAAACAATTTCAAAAAAAATATTTTTCACATTGTCATTATGGGGTATTGTGTGTAGAATTTTGAGGAAATAAATTAATTTAATCCATTTTGGAATAAGGCTGTAACATAAAAACTATGGAAAAAGTGAAGTGATATGAATACTTTCCGGATGCACTGTAGGTGCTTTTAGCAAGGCTCATTCAGCAGGCGGAAGTAGAATAGAAGAATAAGTGCTGAGAAAGTTAGTTCAGTTCATATTAAATGTGACAAAATAGAAGTTGTCTATGGAAGAAATTACAAGGAATAATAAACTAAAGAAAACAGTCAAACTACTTGCTCTACAAACAAGTGTATTCATGACTGCACGAAAAAGTAGAATACCACAATAAAAAAATATGAGTTTACAACATCAAGCAGCATAACAAGCTGTTTTTAACGTCTAGAGGTCAATGGAAGTGAATGAGACCTGAAGTATCTTGTCAAAAAAGATTCCAATGGTTGCGCCCGCTCGTACATGATGAATAAGGTCAATAAAACTGCAGCAAAGAAGCGATAGAGAAGCCAGTGTGTGTCTATAAAGCTGTTTGCTTCTATCAGGATCCACTTTTGTGCTTTAAATAGTCTGGTCTGAGAATGGCAGAGCGTTTACTCCTTTAAAAATGAGGTCAAAGTGCACTTGATAATAATGGTTTGTTTTTAGTGCTCAACATTTTGATTTCTCTAGGCAACTGCTTCTTTGTAAAAGTACAACTTTTCTTATGTTTTTGAATGAAGATTTAGTCACACTTTAGTTTAATGTATAATTCACGCTATGCAAAACACATTAACAAAGACTTTTAGCTCAATAAACTACTAATTATTTGCTTATTAATAGTTAGTAATTAATAGTTTGTAGTTGGGTTTAGGTATGATTAGGGAGGTAAAATAATACTTTATAAGTAATGTTAATGTTAATTCTGTTAGTAATTAATAGTTAGTTTGTAGTTGGGTTTAGGTATGATTAGGGATGTAAAATAATACTTTATAAGTAATGTTAATGTCAATAATGTTAATACTTTATATATGTGAAATTAATAATTTATAAGTGTTAATAAACAGCTAATATCTTATTAATAAGGAGGTAATAAGGCAGTAGTAAATGGTGTGAATTGTTACTTAAACTAAAGCATTACCAAAGACTCAAATGCTCACCAAGGCTGTATTTAAATAGATCTTATTATTATTAATGTTGAAAACATTATCTGTATTTTTTTTGTGGAAATTGATACATTTACACTCAATGGCCACTTTATTAGGTACACCTTATTAGTACCTGGTTGGACCCCATTTTGCCTTCATAACTGCCTTAATCCTTCGTGGCATAGATTCAACGAGGTACTGGAAATATTCCTTAGAGATCTTGGTCCATATTGACATGATAGCATCACGCAGTTGCTGCAGATTTGTCAGCTGCACATATATGATGCGAATCTCTTGTTTCGCCACATCCCAAGGGTGCTCTGTTGGATTAAGTTCTGGTGACTGTGGAGGCCATTTGAGTACAGTGAACTCATTGTCATGTTCAAGAAACTAGTCTGAGATGATTTGCGCTTTATGACATGGCGTGTTATCCTGCTGAAAGTAGCCATCAGAAAATGGGTACACTGTGGTCATAAAGGGATGGACCAGACCAGCCCGCCTGGCACCAACAACCATGCCACGTTCAGAGCCACTTAAATCACCTTTCTTCCCCATTCTGATGCTCGGTTTCAACTGCAGCAGTTCGTCATGCCTAAATGCATTGAGTTGCTGCCATGTGATTGGCTGATTAGAAATTTGTATTAACAAGCAGTTAGATAACTTAATAAAGTGGCTGGTGCGTGTATATGGTAATACTTCACAATATTAGGTAAAGTTAGCTAATGTATTTACTAACATGAACACATTTATTTATTCAATTTTGTTAACAATAGTAAATGGAAGTAAAGTTGTTCAATGTTAACTCACAATGTATTAACTAATGTTAACAAGCATGAATCAGTATTTTAATAATGCATTAGTAAATGCTGAACTATGATTGTGAATGATGTACAAGCATTGTTCATTATTAGTTAATGTTAGGAAATACATTAGCTAACATTAATGAAACCCTATTGTGAAGTGTGACCTTTTTTACACCAGTAATCCTTGATGATATTCCTAAAACAACATCTTTTGTAATATTCTATACGTATTGTCACTTTTGATCAATGCAATAGCTCCTTGCTAAATAAATGAAATAAATGTGCAACAAATCATAATATTAAATTCATTTTTGAAGAAGCGTACTGTCAGAAAGCAAAGAATGGCATTTATTAAACAAATGAATAGAAATTGCTGTGTTATATTGCAAATAGCTTTTTTACAGCAGCCTTTATGAACATAAGAGATTGTTTAAAAAAATAGTAACACTTTAGTTTAGGTCACAATTCACACTGTTAGCTACTGGCTTATTACCTGCCTATTAAGTTATTAACTGTTCATTAGTAGTTATAAAGTTTCATCTTGTTCTGCTTCCCTAATCCTACCCAAAACCTACTACTAACTATTAAGAAGCAGCCAATTAGTAATTTATTAAGCTAGTAGTGTTAGTTAATGGTTTGTTAATACTGTTAATTGTGACCAAAAGTAAAGTTTTCCCAACATATTTTTTAAATAATACATCTAAACTACTCCACATAATCTGAAATAACTGGTACTCCTTGATCAAATGGATGAGTTAAAAAGGCAAAAAGAGATCCGAATGAGACAGCATGATGTTCTGTATAGCATTAACCATGTTAAATAGCCATGAATGTGCTAGAGAGGCTGGACTGCTTGGTGTTATAAACACTGATGTCCTCATTATTCAGCCCATATGTTTATTTGTTCACTGGCGCTCATTAGACATGCAGAATTCTGTCTCTCATGAGAAGCGCTACTGAAATCCACACAGAGTCATTACCAACAACCTACAAATGTCAGCGGATTGTTGCATTTCAAACTGACTGAAAGTCACACAAAAGATGAAGCATGATATATTCAGATCCATCCAGCTGATATGAGAAAGGGTGTGAATTAAAAATGAGAAGCAACCAGGCACTCAGAATGAGAGGAGAAGATGGAAATCTGAGCGTTAAAATAACACAAACGATTCCACATTATGCATTTCTGTAGTTCAGATTTTTAGAATCCGACCACATGAAATAAAATAAAATAAAAATAGCAACGTATACATTTATACCATATGTATAGTGTTAAACTCTACAATCAAGATTGTTAATATTATTCAACATGAACAAACAAGGTGACATTTGACCTCACTGCAAAAAGGTTGGGTCAGTTGGCATTTTTGTGTGGAGCTTGCATGTTCTCCCTGTATTTGCGTGGGCTTCCTCTGGCTGCTCCGGTTTCCCCCACAATCCAAAGACATGCTATAGGTGAATTGAATAAACTAAATCGGCCGAGTATGTGTGTGAATGAGTATGGGTGTATGGGTGTTTCCCAGTACTGTGTTGTAGCTGGATGGGCTTCCACTGTGTAAAACATATGCTGGATTAGTTGGTGGTTCATTCCGCTGTTGTGACGCCTGATAAATTAAGGGACTAAGCCACAGGAAAATGGAATATTTCTACAGCATTTGTTCATCTTACTAGAGTTTTCTACTGCATTTATTAAAAAAACATTTTAAAACCTTCCCATGTATATTAACCTTAGTTAACGTACTTATAACTAACATGAAAACTTGATAATTTAATTTATTAACCAGCATTAGGTTGTAGACAAGGATGGTTATCTTTTTATGGATTTTATTCAAAACAAATCATTGAATCAAAGTGAGGAAGCAGGAGAGTGGTGTCAATGCTGTTAGCGATCTTCTTCAACAGCTCATAAGGTAAACATCTGATGTTAGCAATCTCACACACAGTTCGTTCTTGGGAACATCAGCAGGTGAGTATACAGACACACAGTTCATCAGGTAAATAGTAGATCTTCATGTAAACACAATATGAATATAATCACTGAAGGCACAAATGAGACATCCATGGGAGAAGAGGAGCAAATGAAGGAGTGAAGGTGAGGACAACCATCCAACTCCGATACTGGCCGATGAATGGGAGAATGAGGTAGGTTTTATAGTGTCCTTTGATGAGGGGGAACAGGTGCAGATGTTAGAAGGCTGGTGATGGTTCGTGGGGTTGGTGAGAGGTGGTTTGTGAGGGAGAGCGGTGATTGGGGGAGCAGGAACGAGCCGAGGGTATTACATTACACACATTAGGTTTGGCCAGCATTTCTAATAATTAATCATTTCTAATAATTAAGCAAGAAATGTAGTAGAAAATGTAGAAATAATATTGTATAATATTATAAAATAAAGCTGTGTTGCAGTGGGTATCGCTGTCGCCTCACAGCAAGAAGGTCACTGGTTCGAGCCTCACCTGGGTCAGTTGGCATTTTTGTGTGGAGTTGGCATGTTCTCCCCGTGTTCGCATGGGTTTTCTCCGGGTGCTTCGGTTTCCCCCACAAGTCTAAAGACATGCGCTGTAGGTAAATTGAATATACTAAATTGTCCATGGTGTTTGTGTGTGAATGAGAGTGAATTGGTGTTTTTCAGTGATGGGTTGCAGCTGGAAGGGCATCTGCTGCGTAAAACATGTGCTGGATAAGTTGGCGGTTCAATCCGCTGTGATGACCCCAGATTAATAATGGAAAATGAATGAATAAATGAATAAAATTAAATACAATACTGTTTTAAAATGTAAAGTAATTCCTTTTTTGGAGCTGTGGTACTTAAATTCCTAGAGAATTTTTTCATTAAATAATTTTTGTTCTGAAAATGTCTGATAAGAAATTTTGACATCTAAACTATTACATGTCATTTTTCCTGGGTGTTCTAAACAATGTTAAACATATATTAGAGCTATTTTTCTTTAGCTCAAATCTACTGTATAGCACAATTACATTTAAAGCTTTAATACACTTGCAATTATTGTTTAGATGCTTGAAATCCCCTTTTCATCAGTGAAAATTCATCAGGCTATTATAACTGATGATCTTATGGCTTATAATTGAGCTTTGTTTTCTTCCTAATATAATGAATGTATTCAAACAGCAAAAGCTAAGCACTACTTGACATTAAAGAAAAAAAAACTGTGGGAATTGGAAGCCTATTCATATTCTATGAAAATAACAAACAAATAAATATGTCTACAATATTTGGACAAGATATAACTAATTGAAAATTTGTAATCTGAGGGTTCAAATAAATCAAAACTGCCTACGTTTCTAAGAAAATTGCCTTTGGAGTTGTTCAAATTAAGTACCGAGCAATCCACATTACTAACCAAATATTTCAGAGGTTAACACAGCAGAATGAATCGCAAACTTTTCCAGCATATGTTTTACGCATCAGATGCCCTTCTAGCCACCACCGAGTATTGGGAAACACCCATACACACTCATTCACACACACACACACACACACACACACACACACACACACACATACACACATGCACACGCGCACGCACACGCACACACACACACACACACACACACTACAGCCAATTTCATTCATTTTCTTTTCAGCTTAGTCCCTTAATTAATCCGGGGTCGCCACAGCGGAATGAGCCGGCAACTTATCCAGCACATGTTTTATGCATCAGATGCCCTTCCAGCCACAACCGAGTATTGGCAAACATCAATACACACCCATTCACACACACACACACACACGCACACACACACACACACACACACACACACATACACTATAGCCAATTTAGTTTATTCAATTCACCTATAGCGCATGTCTTTGCACTGTAGGGGACACCAGAGCACCCAGAGGGAAACCACACTAACACAAGGAGAACATGCAAACTCTATTCTCTATGTCCACCTGGGCATAATCATTCCGAGGCCCATAGAGATTATGCAGCGCCATTTACGCGATCCAAGATCTGTGAAGAGATGATCACTAGGTATCCATAATCTTGGACCAGGCCGTATCCCGAGCTGATGCTGTGGTGGTCATGGAGGAATGGAGTGCATGAGACTCCTGAAAGACCACTGTGACAAACGAGTCCCTGCATTGATCCTGTGGGCGAGCCTGGCCTGCCGCCGGTGCCCTACTCACACCTGCAGCTTCTCCACAATGGACGTCCAGCTTCTCCAGCCTCCGGCACCTAGACTGCAGCTCCACACAGGAAGTTTGGCCAGAAGATTAATGGTCGTGCCCAACAGAACCTAGTTTCTCTAGAGGCTTTTTTTTCCCCCTTCACTTCATCAATTGGTGAATCACTGTCACCACCGGCTTGCTTGGATCGGGACTTGTGGAGCTGCACTTCGTTGGATTTGCTCTACAGTGTTTGAACTTTTAGCAGTTAAATTTAAACCACACTGAACTGAACTAAACTGAACTTTAACTCTGAAATCTGGACTTTATTAGAACTATGTTAAGCTGCTTTGACAATCTATATTGTGAAAAGCGCTATATAAATAAACATGAATTGAATTGAACTGAATGTAATATCATACAAAGTAATAAAACCAAAAATTTTGCAGTTGCATGAAAAAAGTGATTAGATATATTTCGAAACACTCCTTCATATAAGATGAACATATCCCTTCATTAGCATCTATCTAGAAAAAAAGCAGCCAATTGATAATTTTGATAAGGTGTAACAGCATTGGATTTTGTCTAAATACAACGAAGGCTCTAAAAGTAGTATATATCAGGTTTAAAATGCGACTGCTCGGATTTTGTAAGGAAAGATCCAGGCACAGTCTGAACACCACAGATAGTCTAAAATGCTCCACTGAGTCAGATAAAAAACACCCAAATATCATTCTGCTAACTCAATCCCCATGAAAAAAGCACCCTTCTTTTTTGAAGGAATGCATAGGTTTGCAGAACAGCCTCTGTCATGTCACCCCGTCTCCTTCCAGCACCCTGGTTAATACTTTATTGGCCTGAAAAAGAGGCTTTTATTAGATGTAGCACCTTAAGTTATGCATGGGTGTTTTCCTTCATGTATCTGGGTCAGCAGCCTCCTGTGTGTCGAAAACAGCTGATAAACACTGCTGGACAGCGCTGTGCTTTTATAATAGAGGTCCAAATATATATATATATATATATATATATATATAGACATTACAGATTTTACTGCACATTTCTGATCAAGTCAAAAATTGCTGTGCTCTCCAGGAAACACTTGAATCAAGAGGATTAGCATCTGCTGAATGGGACAGCAGACAGGCTGAACGAGACCGGTGTTCACCGCAGCTGCTAATTTGGGAAAATGTCACAACTTTGACTGGAGAGATCCATCAGTCCTTGTTAGACGCATGATGGATGGACTTTAGTGCCCTTCTACCTCTGGTTGCACTTTAGTGTGTAGTGATAAAGACAATAACAAATGAGACTCACTGTTGTGATCTGTTCATCTACCCTTCCATCCATTCACAACAATATTTTGGATTCTTTTCAATGAGTTTGCGAATGATCTGTCCATATTCATAAAGTGAGGTTGCTTTCACACCTAAATGTTGAATAAATTGCACTAGAGTATGTTTTTATATTTGAGTTGTTCATTTGGGCAGGTGTGAATGCAGTAATCACCAAAAAACAGACCAAACATGTGTACCAAGACTTGCTTGAAGAGATGATCTCAGTACGCTTTCAAATGTACACTGGAGTTGTTTGTTTAAGAGCAGAGACGATCCAAACTCAAACAGGGGCAACTGCAAAAAGTACTGCACCTTTTTGGACTAAACCAGCTGCCAATAGTCAGCTCGGCTGCGTATGTTGCAACATAGGCTCATTCTGACAACGTAGCCAATATATACATTTCTAGAGATCGCGAATTATGTAGCGAGACATTCGTATGACTGCATGTCATCTTTAAAACGAATGCTACAGGGCAGTGTGATGCCAATTCTTTTCATGTTACCAGCTGAGCACTTATCTCCAAATGGACAGCTTTTCTGTTGTTACCAGTTTGTCTGGTAGCTCAACATGTACATCGGCGGACTTCAGATGTAGAGCGGAGCTTTGAGTCTGGTGAAGAACGGTTCCAGAAAGCAGTTAAGACAAAAACAAAAGCCAAAAAATAATATAAACAAGTAATTAACAGGAAGGGAAGGGGGTGGGCAGGTCAATCGGTGCTTTTTAAAACACTATTAGTTGAGTTTAGGGAAGTGGGAGGGTGAGGGGATCTGTCAGTCGGTCGGTTGGTCAGTCAGTCGACAGCGGCCTCTGGTGGATTTACATGAGAAGAGCAGGTGAAATTTAAAATCTGAAAAAACGTACACAGCTGCCTCTGGTGGAGTTACAAAAACAAATACTGCAAAAAAACGTTGCTCCAGGGATGTGTTTGGTGCTCTCCAGAAATGTATATAATGGTACGTATCAGAATGAGCCTAGGTTGAATAACTTCTACAACAATAACTTCTTATCAACAATGATTTTACTTATTGTATCATAATTCATTGCGCTGTCTTATATTCAAAGTAATTTGAATGCATTTCTAAACTATAATTTTGCATCAATTTGAGAATTGTCTCAGAATTTGATCTCAATAACATCTGTTTAAAATTTGAGTATTCAGTAACTTAACCATCTACAGTACATAATACACTGTAAACACTAATGTTGTCATTACTTAAACAATTAAGTAAAGTTGACTGAACATAACTTAAAATTTTGAATTTTGGTCCTATCACTTAAAAATATGAGTTAATTTAACTTATGTACCATGAAACTGCATAAACTTAAAATTTCAAGTGTAGTGAGCTCAAAATCATAACTCTTTAAAAAAATAGGTCATTTTCACAAAAGTAGTCTTGACTGTAAAATTCTAATATGTGAATAATCAGAAAACAAATGGCTTCAGGTATAATTCTTCATCATAATGTGTAAATATATATATATATATATATATATATATATATATATATATATATATATATATATATATATATATATATATATATATATATATAGTAATGCAGTTGCAGTTTTTTTTCCTGTTGTGGCCAACGTGTGCTCAGGGATGGCACATGCGTATAGGCGACCTAGGCGACCGCCTTGGGCCTCAGAATAGTGAGCGAACCTCCCAGTCCTAACTTTCATCCGTGAACCGGTCACTTTCTTTTCACTTTCCGGTTGAGGGCGGCGTGATTGCCGTTTGCTTAGAGCGCCAGTTGAGTTCAGCTTGCTCTGGTCCTGCGTGTGTTTAATGTGCAAATAAATTTGGATAAGACCAAGGACTTGCTTTTAGAAGGAAAGTTTCAGTATAAAACAATTCATGTCGCATCACCTGGCTATCCAGCATTTCCTCCAGAGTTTCATGCAATTTCGGGTGTTTCATTTCTAATCTTTAGACTTTAACTGCAGTTCAGCAGTTCACTCTCATTCAGCATATTTTCATTCAGGATGTTTTATTGGAATTTGTTACCGCATGGCGAACGGAAAGAAAAACCTCCACATTTCGGGACTCGCGTGATCCTTTAAGGTAATCAAAAAATCGCTGCTTACATGGTAGACTCTTAATCAGTATTATCTTAATCATAAAAGCGGAGTATTGGTGTCCATGTAAATGTATTGTAGTGAAAGTGGCAAATGAAGTCGCAACCTGTCAAGGACAGCCACAGCCCTATTCTCTGCCTTTAAGCTGCGTCCATGAGCCATAACATTTCATAAGTTTGACGTGTTTCCCCCTACACACAACTTTTGTAAAGCGTCTGCTTCACGTGCTGTGTCAGAATCCTTGCTTGTAATATATAGCCATATTTAGAATGCTTAGTTTCAGCAAATTTGATGAACGCGATCATGCGTGTTGATGAATCTGAAGGGATCCCTCGCTAACCGGGTCCGCTGTACTGCGCGCAATGTCTGTATGTGTGTTTGATGTTTGTAGTCCACGTAGAATCCAACATGGAAATCATTTTTGTTTGTTATTGGCATTGATTGTTTTGCAATTCAAATGGCACTTAAATGCCTGTGTTTTTATCTCTGTAATAAATACGGCGTTTCGTGATTAATCATGATTAATTACAAAAAAGTGTGATTAATTGCGTAAATTTTTTAAATAATTTGACAGCCCTAATATATATATATATATATATATATATAGTAACAGAATGAAATGTCTGTCACTTTTTTTTTTTGTTATCCATGGAATAATTGAAATAAAAAGGCTATTCTAATGGAACTACAGGGAACTAAAGGGCGCTGGTCAGACACCTGGAATGTATAATAGGTGAGTGGGTGAATGAAGAAGAGATTAAGTTGTGGTAGAGGGAACGTATGGTTCCTTGGAGCTACTTAAATTGTTCAGTTCACCAAACTTAGTACTAAGTTTGGTGTACTGAACAATTTAAGTATAGTCTACAAAACCGGCAAGTTAAATAAACTTAAATAAACAAGTTTTGGGAGACTCCATTACTCAATTAAATTGGGGCAACAAGTTTACTCAATTAATTTAGTTCAGTCAACTTATTAGGGTTTTCAGTGTAGATGATATACTGTAAACAGCATCAAGCAGAACTTTATAAATAAGATCTCAAGTTTCCCTTACACAGATGATCTTCTCCTAAATGAATGTCAATTGAATTTAAATGCAACACATTACTATTTTAGTGTATATAATGGCTGGGTACATTTTGCTGCACGAAAATATCATATATAACATGAAAATGAAATTGACTTCATCCTAGGTTCTTGTTTACAGTGTTAAAAAAAAAAAACGAAATATATAATGCAAAGATTTTTATTTTTTCAGGTAAATAAAGCGTATTTGCATCTGTTTTACCATCTGTCTGTCAATCAAACCTTCGCCATCTGTTTGATACCCCCTTTTACTACTATCAATACATTTACTACGGTTTATCTTTGTGTCATTCACATCTAACCATTCGTTGTGTCTGCGTCTGCCTGTAAAATCCCCAGACTCCTCTGCGAGTTTTCGGGTTAAATACGCCAAGGTTATCACAAAGTGCATAGACTGAGTCAACAATGTGACTATAAGATACATTTCCAGTTTCTCATTAAAGATGCAGGAGGGTATTTTGGGAGCTGCTCGTTCCTTTGGGATGGAAGCGGCAGAAGGGCATCTAAGCTTGCAAGTGATATACAATTAGAGAGGACTATTCTCCCTCTACGTGTCTCCCACTTGCTCTTGACATTAGCAAAATGCAAGCCATGGCAGGAAGAGGGAAACACAAATGATTGCCAGATGTCAAGTATCATCATGGCTTGTGAGGAATTTATTGACCTCTCTGTGACACCGTTGGTTTTGGGACTTTTGTTTTATGCTGAGTAAGCAAAAAGTGAGGTCATATACAGTAAAACTATTGTTGATTATAGTAGTTTACACTGGCTTTTGGTTACAGGTGTTTTGGAAATTTTAAGGGATTACAGTTTTAAAGTGACAGATAAAGCTGAGAACATTCTGAAACAGCACGAGAAAAGATCTGCATTTTAGATGCTCAAAAAAAGGGAAACAAACCTCTTTTTTTGGTTAACTTTTTGTACAGATTTGAAGAAAAATCTTACAGAGAAAAACTGAGGGTTCTATTTTAACGATCTAGGTGCAAAGTCTTGCATTAAGGGCGTGTCAGAATTCGTTTTTGCTATTTTAAGAACAGAAAATATGCTCTGCTCCCTGGCTCAGACTCATCTCCCATTCCCTTTAAGAGTCAGTTTCATTGCAACACGTCGCATTTGCTATTTACATGGCAGAATTTGTAACTAAAAAAACTGAAAGCTTCACTAGCGAGAAAACAGTTAAACAGACCATCTGCAGCACGAGGATAAAGAAGGAGCCTCCTTCATTCGACCTCTTTACAGTACTTTCTCTTTACTTTCTCTCGACCCAGTCGAGGCTCAAACCAGGGACCTTCTTGCGGTGAGACGACAGCACTACCTACTGCGCCACCGCGTCGCCCCTGAAGATATTCAATAGCTTACATATTTAATTTAGTTTCTGAAGCACAAAGATTTGTTTATTTATTTCTAAATTCAGTTCTAATTTAAAATGAATAAATGAACAATAATAGCGAAGTGTGGTCAAAAAACTGAATTATATCCAAAAAACACGTCCTATTCTTATGCGCCATGTGTTGATGCATACGTCTCCATAATGCATACGTCTAAATAATACTGCTAATAAGAATAACATCATACAAATGCAAATTATCAAAAATAAACTGACAAAAGTCAGTTACACCGCCACACCCCTGAGTCCACAAAGTGGTGCAAATGGATTTGCTATTTAAACAACGTGGCACAAAACGTGAAAATTAGTGTTGCGCTGGTCTGAAAATAGCAACAAATCGCGCCATACACACTTTGCGCCTTATTGCGCTGGTGTATGGTAGGGCCCATTATACAACTGTAAATACAGATCTGACGATAACATAACATACAGGCTTTTCAAACATTCCTACTGAAATGTTGTTCATACTTGTCAATAAAGTTTAGATAGTAAATGTTGGTTAATGTATTTACTAACATAAACTAATAATGAACAATACTTGTGCCACATTAATTAATCATAGATCCACATTTAACAATGCATTAATAAAATCCAAATTTATGCTTGTTAACAATAGAGGTTAATGCACAAGAACTAGTGAGTTAACAAGAACAACTTTATTTTCAATAACTAACATTGACACAAATGAATAAACACTGTAATTTATTGTTCATTGTTTGCTCATGTTAGTAAATACATTATGTTTTACAACATCATTGTAAATTATTGTAAAGTTTAATAATAAAATAAAAAAGGAAATGTTATCATATTTTATAACATTTTATTAAGACAAATAAACAGACAAATATTTGTTTAATTCAAAATATTGACAAAAACAGAAATACAATTCCAATAAATGTATGGAAATTTAACCAAAATTCAATCAAAATCATTTAAAAATATAGATTAAAACAAAGTGGCATGGTGGCTAAATGGTTAGCACGGTTGCCTCATAGCAAAAGGGTCACTGGTTTTTCTGGCTGGAGTTTGCATGTTAGTGTAAAGTTTCCTTCAGGTACTCTGGTTTCCATTGTCCATGAATGTGATAGTGTGTGGGTTTCCCAGAGTGTTGTACTCTCCCCTTATAATTCAGAAAATAAGCCACAGGAAAGTGAATAACTGAGTGATTATAACAAGCAGATGTATATTTTAGATTAAAATGAATTAAATTTGAATTAATGCTATTTTAACTAAATCAATATTGAATACCATTAATAATAAGAAAGAAAAGATCAGAAAGAAAGAAAGAAAGAAAGAAAGAAAGAAAGAAAGAAAGAAAGATGAAAAAGTTATGAGTTAAAAATTACATAAGCAAATTTTTATTTGCTTTTTCATTCATTCATTTTTTTTTTTTAGCTAAATCCCTTTATTAATCTGGGGTCACCACAGCGGAATGAACCGCCAACTTATCCAGCATATGTTTTATGCAGCGGATGCCCTTCCAGCTGCAACCCATCATTGGGAAACATCCATACACACTCATTCACACTCACACTACGGACAATTTAGCTTACCCAATTCACCTATAGCACATGTCTTTGGACTGTGGGGGAGACCAAATCACCCAGAGGAAACCCACGCGAACACCGTGAAAACATGCAAACTCCACACAGAAATGCCAACTGACCCAGCTGGGGCTCGAACCAGTGATCTTCTTGCTGTAAGGCGATTGTGCTACCCACTGCGCCACCATGCTGCCTATAGACCTTTTTCATAAAGCGCAAAATTACCCATTACCATTTGCGTGTATGTGTAATGAGGATGCTTCAAACTTTCATTCGGCAGATTTATGCTTATAAAGAATCACATTTGAACAACTTTAAAATAATAATTTTAATCTATTTTACTTGCTTTTAATGTCTATGAACTAATGCTGATGCTGATCAGTTTCACCTCCTGGACTGATTATTTAAAAAATGCAATCTAATGAGAATGAAAAACAATCGCTGCGAGTCATTTAGCCTGAATTTAAAACTGAATTAGGAGAACATTTTTCTCTCGCGTTTGAATCACATCTGACAGAAGAATAAAGGCTTTAACACACATCTTTCAAAGTTGTAAATCACAAAAACACTCAGTAAGCCACTCAAAACGGTACTGACACCCATTTTCGGATCGAGATTTACCAGTTGTAAACGCTGTAAATGGAAGTTCTAAGCATCCTACCGAATCACGCTGGTTACTATGGGAGTAGGGTCTGTCTGCAGACTGCAAGACAGGGGCGTAACATGAAGAGGCCTTAGGGGTGTAACTTGAAGTTGGAGACCCACATGTCAAAACTATGTTGTCGGCAAGATTGTGCCGTACATCAGTTATTAACATCTACACCTACTCCACACCTAAACCCAACCATCACAGATATTAACGTTTATACCTACCACAACCCCAAACCAAACCATCACAGTTATTAACGTCTATACCGACCAAAACCCTAAACCCAACTGTCATCGTGATTAACCTCTACACCTTCCCCAAGCCTATACCCAACCATCATAGTTATTAATGTCTACAACTACCCCAACCCCTAACCCAACCATCACAGTTATTAACGTCTACACCTACCCCAACCCATAACCCAACCATCACAGTTATTGACGTCTAAACCTTCCCCAACCCTAAACTCAACCGTCACAGCTTTTAACATACAGCCGCAAGTTGAGGAGGATATCATACTTGACGCGCTCGTACTGTTATTTGCAACCACAGGGGGCAACATCGAGTAGGCTAACTGTCATAACAAAATGGATGAAAAAGTCAGAAAGTGGAGTTGCATGGTGGAGTTGCTAAATGAATGAATATACAACAATAATATATCAAATGATTTGGTTGTGGATAAATTTGGAGAAAACTCATGATACATTTGCTGAAAATGATCTCTGGTAAGTATTTCCACCATCTTGCTAACAACATCTCCTTGTGACATCTTGCATAATTTAGTCTCGATAACTGCAAGTTACGCCTCTAAATTTTTACAAGTAACGCTCCTTCATGTTACGCCCCTGTCTTGGAGTCCACAGACAAATACACTTGCGCTATGACACCTTCCATGCAGCAACAAAGAAAAAGGTCTATAAATTGGGTCTTCATAAAAGCAAACTACATAGATGTCCTTTACATCTTAGGATGGTGATCACTTGCAAGAAAATGATCACATTTTGGGGTCTGTGGCATCACAAATATTAAAAATAAATTATATATTTATAAAGATGATCTTACTTGTAATAGCAAGTTCATATACAGTATATAAAATTATACTGCTGCTTCTTTTATTTTGTTAAGCGTGAAGAAATCTCTTCTTTTGTGAAGAGATCTCTTCTTTTGTGAAGAGATCATCATATTGGGGGTCTGTCACTGGATTTACCCACATACTGAATGCAAAGGAAATGTGCAGCTCTTGTGTTTCCTATAATTATATACAGTAATATTACCACCCCAAGCACAAGAAGTGAAAAATCATCCAGCTTGCGCTCAGTAAATCAAGATCAGATATTGTTTTTTACTCATTTCAAAACAGAAAACTGTTTAATGAAGGAATAACTGACTTTTTGCGTTGTTTTTCTAATAACTCAACAACCTGCAGTCATTTAATCTGCATACACTACAGTTACTGCTCCTCAAGACACTATTAAGATGTTTTATTTCAAGACATTTTGCCAGGCTTTTGTTTTTAAAGTGCTCTTGTGTGTAGGACTCATTTTTTTTCTGCATCTTATCTCAAGCCTCGGTTGCTAATTCCAAACCGTAATTTTAAGAGTTTGTGGCAGAGGCGTGAGCCGTTGATATGCAGACTAATGCAGTTATTACAGAGAGAGAGAGAGAGAGAGAGAGAGAGAGAGAGAGAGAGAGAGAGAGAGAGAGAGAGAGAGAGAGAGAGAGAGATTAAGCATGTATGTGTGCCAAATATGGTATGAGTGTTTCTAGTAAAAGTTACTTCATCACTAATACTTTTCAGTTGTGATAAATTGATATATGAGTGGGGCAGTGCTGACAAACTGTGCATGCATGATATATGTTTGTGTTTGTTTATGAGAATGAGCGGAAAAAAGAAGTTTTGTGGGCAAAACATGAAAATAGTAAGCCATTTTACCTTTTTGTTTGCAATAGTTATTATGCTGCTGTATGTAGCCAGCATTATATATTAAAAATATTTAGTGCAATTAATTAGCCACCATTTCAAGCAGGGGCGTCGCTAGACCCCATTTACTGGGGCACGTGTCCCAGTAAAAATCGCCAGTGCCCCAGTAAATGCTTTGAGATATGACTTACTTTATATGCAAGTGTATTTTTTAAGAGTGGTAATCCCAGAATGAAGACATTGTTCTCTATGTGCAACCGAACCAACGCTGGTGAAAGCAATGTAGTTTAATCAAAAAGCAAACAGCGCGCCTCACGCACCGCTCCTGCTTGACGCTGACACGCTGCTCTGCTCCCGGTGTACTCCTGGTTTTGAACAAGCACGCCGAAAAAATAGCTGCGCTGCTCACGCGCCGCTTATGCGGAGGTGTCGGCATGCAGTGAGTTTGCAAGTCGACAGAACAAAGTTTAATTAATATGATGGTGATCTTACTTAGACTAAGCATGCCTCCTGATAGATGACGAGCCAGTGAGGTAAGACTTAATAAACCTAATTCTCGTCCACGAGTTGGGGTTAAGACAACACACAACAGATAATTCTATAAAACATCTTTTTGTATTCGATAGAATTGCAGGGCTGGCAACTCTCAAGCATTCGGCGTGAGTCACGCAAATGACAGTATTCTCACGCTCTTATGCCACACATCCATTTTCTCACGCAGAAAAATCATCCTGTGAAATATTTTTTTTCTGTTACAATAAAGAAGATGTTATCAGTCTTATCAGACTTTTATCAGTTTATAAAGATGTTGTTCTCTCTATGTGCAACCAATCTAACGCTGGTGAAAGCAATGTAATCAAAAACAAACTGACGCATGCGCTGAAAACATACCCACGCGCCTCTCGCATCGCCCCTGATTGACGCTGATGCGCTGCTCACGTTGCTGCTACCGGTATGAATCCCGGTTGTGAACATGCATGCCGAAAAAAATAGGCGTGTTTGGCATGCTGTCCCGGGAGAGAGCCCTGAGCTTATGAGATCCTCGAGCCTGGGGCTCCCTCCCGTTGCAGGGTGAGAGGGGAGTTTGAGGTCAGGTAGGTCTCGAGAACTACCCTGCTTGATAATGGTGAATGTAGATTATGAATAGCTATGGAAAACACTTGTCTATGATGTCGATTTAGTTTTGTCAATTTACTTATATTACATGTTTTTGGTCTGTGGGAGGAAACTCAAACAAATACGGGGAGAACATGCAAACTTCACACAGAAATGCCGACTTGGCCAGGTAAGATCTAAGCCAGTGACATTCTTGTGGTGAGGCTATGATGCTAACCATTGGGCCTCCGTGCTGCTCTGACAAGGAAAGAGGAGTAGGGGTGGTAGGGGGATTCTTCAAGATGAAGATGGCTAAGGTAAGATACTCTGGTTATTTATAGTGATTTAGGAATTGTCTGATAGGTGGATCGTGCGTTAGCTAATGAGGAACCAGCTGCTATCAATCATAAGCGCGTGCTCCTCTCGTAATTAGTTTATACATAAACTTCACTTGTTGTATTGTCTGCAACGAAACACAAGTCAAAGTAAATTTAGGAATCACCACTTTCTTTTTTTTATTTCCGTTTTCCATAGTGCCTAATATTTTTCTGATTTGAGGTTGTAAATGGACCAACATGTCCACATATGGAGGTTTGGAAGCAGTAAAATCCACACTGTTTTATATCCATTTTATAAATTGTCAAGATAATATATTCACAAAGTCCAAAATGCTCTGTCAACACAGCCTCTTTTAGACCTCCTCTCTCACTCTCTATTTGGCATTATTTTCCAATAGAAGGATCATTCTGGGATATGAGACGGGTGACAGCAGCAGTATTGGAGAAACGCTGCTGCAAGGCAATGGATCTCATGCCGTTATATGAAGGAAGGAAAAAAAAACGGATGCCAAGGCACGCAGTTTTTTCCAAGGGTGAAAAATCCTTGTGAGAGGTAATCTCATATGGAACCTCAATATCCCTCTCAGCAAAGTTTGAAGCTCTTTTGCCAACGGAGAGTGCAAGAACATGAGAGTTCAGGAGATGAGCAGCTTATGAATACCATACATCACCATAGGATTACAGCAAAACACTTGTGATATTACATTAGGGAAAGCTTTACAAAACCATCTGTTAATTGGATAGTCGTTATGAGGATATGCTGTGGTGTCCTTGTTTTGGGAACAACATAGCTTTAGGTAGCACTTTATTTTAATGGTCCCCTTAGACATTCTGTTGCCTTTAAGTATCTTTAAAACTAAATGTCATCTAGAAGTCATTAGAGTTTTAGTAGACTGTCAGCTTAATATCACTTCTTAAAATCTCCAAAAAAAGCATTCTATTAAATAAAAGCAATGTTGTAAGTTCATCAACTTATTCCATTAACCCTAACTGCTAATACTCTACTGAGAGTTACTCTACTGTATACAGTTACCATTAACTTAAAAGGGGACCGTCGAAATAAAGTGTAACCCAGCTTTATTCTAAACTTTGTTTCCTGACATAAGTTTTACCAGTGGTTTATAACTGGTGTTTCGCAACCTAAAAACTGGAAACAGCACAGCATGCTATATGTGCTCATGCTCTCATTCATTTTCTTTTGATATTCTTTATTCCCTTTTGGTGCTTTCAAAAAGAAGTAGGACAGGAAACAAGCACAACAACTTACTATCCTAACCAATAGTAGATAGAGACTCGACCCTGATCGAAGGTCCCTGAGGGCCAAAGTCGGCAACACATACAATTATGCATACAGTAGTTAGGGCAGCAAAATAAATAGGTTTTTAAAAAAGGAGAAGTAGCTGCTTCACATGTCTATTTTTGCTAATGTCAAAGGCTGGGCGTTCGATCAAATTCTACAAAAGTGCATCAAGTCTTTTTCCCACAGTGGCCATGTTTGCAATGCCTTTGGCCAACTATTTTGGGCTTGCAAAACCAAGTCAGAAACTGCTTAACAAACTCACAGTTGAATGACATATTTCTGATCATTATCAAAATCTGACAAATTGTGTCGATGATGATAACGTAGTGGTTAGCGTGTTGACATGTAATGGCAATTTGAATCCCAGCTCATGGATCTTTCCCAATCCTATCCCCCCTCTTTCTCCAACTTCACTTCACAGGACAAGCTACCATTTGGTCGTTAATAGGCAAACCATGAAAATTAAAAATTTACGGTCTCCCAAAATATTTTTAAACTGGCTCATTTGTCATAAATTAATTTGTCACTTAAAGAGCTAGTTCACCCAGAACTGAAACTTTTGTCATTTACAAGCCTGCTGTCGTAGGGAAATGTAACTATTTTGTGTATTGTCAGAAAAATACCTAATTCGTTATTATGTAAAAGTCAAATTCAAAAGGGTGTAACACCAAACCGAACCCCTAATCCTACCCCTCATTGGGGCATAAGCAAAGTGTATTAACCTATACAAATGAGATTGTACAAATGAATACTGCACCCTCTCACCTCCACCTGCTCCTGAAGGTCTACATCCCCTTCAAAAGCCTCCGGTCAGGGAGCGAGCACTAACTTGTGGTGCCATCGCAGAGAGGCTATACGTCACTTTCCAAAACCATTTCATTCAATGCTCCATGCTGGTGAAATGATCTTCCCATTTCCACTTGTACTGCAGATTCACTGGTATCCTTCAAACAACAACTAAAAACCCATCTCTTCCAAGAACACCTGAACCCCGGTGAATTAAACCAAAACCACATGTAGAAGCATTTTCTCTCTTTCTCTCCAAAAAAAAAAAAAAAAAACACTCCTACTCTAGCATTAAATTCTCTGAGCACAAACAAGTTATTTTGCCAAACAAGCTCATTCTGAAAACATAGTCCCATGGATGTTTCTGGAAACTGCAAATTATGTAACCGGAGGTACGTATGGCTGCATTTAATTTTTTAAACGAACGCTATGGGGCGATATGACGCCGTTCCTTTTCGCGCTTACCAGCTGACTGCTTAATTCCGTTTCCTGCTGCAACCAGGTTGTCCAGTTAGTTTGTGTGTATGTCGGCGGACTTAAGATGCAGAGAAGAGTGGACCACGACCGCGACAAGTCGGTGGAAGAGCGGTTCCAGAAATCAAGTAAGATATTAGCAGAATCTAAAAAATAAAATAACAGGGTGAATAACAGAGTGAGAAAGTGGTAAAAATCAGATGAGGGCTTTTCTTTTTCTGGACGGCTTCTGTAAATCGTTGGTTGGGTTTAGGGAAGTAAGTAGGTTGGTCGGTCAATCGTAAAATTGGTTGGGTTTAGAGATGGAGGAGGGTGGGTCTGTCGATTGGTCGGTCAGTCAGTCAGTCATTCAGTCAGTCAGTCAGACAGACAGTCAGTCGACAGCAGCCTCTGGTGGGTTTACGCGAGAACATCGGGCACAACGGCACTCGCAAGAGAAATTTGAGATGTGAAAAAGTGCACACAACAGCCTCTCGTGGATTCGCGAAAACAAAAACTGCAAAAATACGTACTTCCTGGGACGCATTTTGTGGTCTCCAGAAACGTCTGTTGGACTACAGTTTCAGAATGAGCCTGGGTTGTATTTTGTATAACTCAATAACTCACCTCCTAAATTGTAAGTCGCTTTGGACAAAAGCGTCTGCTAAATGACTAAATGTAATACAAATTAGCTACTAAATAAAAAATGTATGAACTGCCATGAGTAGATAATGATTGTCATCAACTCAGTGTTCACAAACATTTTTCTGTTGAACACAAAAGACGTTTTAAAAAATGTTGCAAACTGGTAACCATTCATTCATTTTCTTTTCGGCTTAGTCCATTTATTAATTCGGGGTCGCCACAGCAGAATGAACCGCCAACATATCCAGCACGTTTTACGCAGCGGATGCCCTTCCAGCTGCAACCCATCTCTGGGAAACATCCATCCACATTCATTCACACTCATACACTACGGACAATTTAGCTTACCCAATTCACCTGTACCGCATGTCTTTGAACTGTGGAGGAAACCGGAGCACCCGGAGGAAACCCATGCGAACACGGGGAGAACATGCAAACTCCACACAGAAACGCCAATTGACCCAGCCAAAGCTCGAACCAGCGACCTTCTTGCTGTGAGGCGACAGCACTACCTACTGCGCCACTTTGTCGTCCCTGGTAACCATTGATTTCCATAATGTTTGTTTGTTCTGCAATAAACCTCAATAATTAACAGTTTAACAGTTGGCATTTTTCAAAATATCTTCTGTTGTGTTCGACAGAATAAAAGAAACTCATAAAAGTTTGAAAACCCTTGAAGACGAGTAAATAGTGAGAACATTTTTATTTTTGGGTGAATTATTCCTTTAAATGCAGACAAATAAACTTGCTTTCATAAAATGTAAAGCTTACAAAGCTTATGTAAAGAAAAAAGTGATATTTAAATTGGGCTTACAGATGTTTGCTAATAAAAAAAATTAAATCTTATTATACACTGCCATTAAAATGTTTGGGGTTGGCAAGACGTTTTTGGAAGAAGTCTCTTCTGCTCATCAAGGCTGCATTTATTTGATACACAAATTTTAATATTGTGAACAATTATTATTGTTTAAAATTATTTGTAACACTTTACAATAAGTTTGTATTAGTTAATGTTAGTTAATACATTCACTAACATGAATAAACAATGAACTAACATTTACTACAGTATTTGTTCATGTTAGTTAACGTTAGTTGATGAAAATACAGTTGTTCATTGTTAGTTCATGTTAACTCATAGTGCAATAACTAATGTTAACAAGCATGAATTTGGGTGTTAATAATGCATTAGTAAATGTTGAATTACGATTAATAAATGCTGCACAAGTATTATTCATACGTAGTTCATTTTTGTAAATACATTAACTAGATGAACATTGTAAAGTGTGACCAACTTGTTTTTAATATATATTAAATGCTGTATTTTTTTAATCATTCAAGAGTTCACCCTTAGCTGATGATTGATTAGAAAGCGTGTTTGGCATGCTGTCCCGGGAGAGAGCCCTGAGCTTATGAGATCCTCGAGCCCGGGGCTCCCTCCCGTTGCAGGGTGAGAGGGGAGATTGAGCTCAGGTAGGTCTCGAGAACTCCCCTGCTTGATAATGGTGAATGTAGATTATGAATAGCTATGGAGAGAATATTTCTGAATTAATCGCTTGTCTATGGTGTTGATTTGGTTTGGTCAATTTACTTATGTTACATGTTTTTGGTCTGTGGGAAGAAACCGGAGAGCCCGGGGAAAACCCACGCAAACACGGGGACAACATGCAAACTCCACACAGAAATGTCAACTGAGCCAGGTAAAGACCTGAGCTAGTGACATTCTAGCTGTTAAGCAATGGTGCCAACCACTGGGCCTCCGTGCTGCCCTGTCAAGGAAAGGGGAGGAGTAGGGGTGGAAAGGGGGGATTCTTCAAGACGAAGATGGCTAGGTAGATACTCTGGTTATTTTTAGTGATTTAGGAATCATCTGATTGGTGGATTATGCATTAGCTAATGCAGGACCAGCTACAATCAATCATAAGCACGTGACTCTCTCGAAATTAGTTAATGAATAAACTTCACTTATTCCCATCTTCTGGGTCACATGATCCTTAAAATATCTTTGTAATGTGCTGATTTGAAACTCAAGAAACTTTTTATGATCAGAAATGCTGAAAACTGTGTTGCTTAAAACCATCAATACAATTAAAGAACAGCATTTAGAAAGTCCAGCATTTTTTGAAGTATATTTACTGTCAATTAAAATCACTGATTATAAGTATTCACTTTCTTAAACCTCTAAATAGTGCATATTTGATATTATGTGATATTTAACAGTGTTAGTGTTGGGTGGTCACTGGGTGCCCAATTTAAAATCTGTGTCCTAAAACGAAGCCATTGAGAGCATTTGAGTTATACTGATTAAATGCATAATGATGCGACTATAATGAACTTTGTTTAACTTATTACACTCCTGAGACAGCTGTAAGTCCTACATTCTCTCCCTCGCTCACACGCACACACACATATACCCACAGGAACCTATTAACGGCACTGTTTCAAACCGCCGTTCATCAGATCCAGCCACCTTAACACCTGTTTCACAATTAATGCCAGTCATAGTGCCTTTGGGGGACATTTGCAATCACTTTAAAATCAGAATAACATTGCAAGTCTTTCTCTATTGCTTATTATAAATTCCGACCCGGGTCTTGCCCTGGCTGTCTAGAATTACATTAATGAAGGGGAAGTCAATAATAAACCAGCACATTCTCATTTTCACTGAGGTGTGATTGATGGAATGGCACTCATCCATGTTGGCTGCATTTAATCAGCACATCCGATTTAATCTAACTTAATCTTGCCTGTTAAACTGCATTCGGTCATCCTTTATTTTTATTAAGGTCTCCACTGTGGTAAAGAAAGCTGGCTGTCCGTTTAAAGTTGAAGCTAAACAGACAGAGATCAGAAACTATTCCTGTTTCTGTCATATCAAATGATAAAGCATCCGGAGGTGCTAAGTGTTCAACAGCACACACATTAATCTGTCATTTCCCTTCACTGCTGTGTGCTACACGAAATGAATTATGCATCATTTTTGCCCAGTGATGTGTTGATCTAAGGATTAGAAGCTGTGTGTTTTTTGTGCTAGCAAGAGCGTGTCCACCATGACAACTGATACAGTCAGTCATGTAGGGAGAGGAGAAGCCACAAGGAATGATTCAAATCAGTGCATATGTGAATAAGTGACAGGTGGTTTGGGATTGATGCCTTTCGAAAGGTGCTAACAGTACCCCTTTCATTAATGCTTGTTGTCATTGTGCTGTCAACCCGTGTGAGTGTTTGATTAAAAATGTTTTTTAACACCGGAATTCAATTCTCTTTGGTGTCACATCAAGGTCTTCCACATGCATGTTGTCTGTCTTGGGTGGTGGCAGCTATCAGTTTGAAAAAGTAGTGAGCATTTCTAGGCAGACGGATATCTTGGAAATGGATATGGAGAAGCAAAACAAAAGTTCTCTCTAGTTTTTCTGCTTTGCTGGATCAGTAGATCTATAGCTTTCCTTCCTCGTCATCAATTCTTGAGATGCTCATAAGCTACTAAGTGATGGGAGTTCACTCCAAAATGGAAATGTATTCAATGTTTACTCAAATTTGATATTTTTAGGAATATTAGAATCTGCTAGCCATTGACATTCATAGTAAGGAAAAATGGTCACCAGTTTTCAACATTTTTTCTTTTGTGTTCAACTAAAGAAAATCAAACAGGTTTGGAACAAGTGGAGGCTGAGTAAATGATGACATAAATTTCAATGTAAAGCTATTTGTTATGCAAATATCAGACCCGCTAGTTTTTTGCGATTCTGCCATCGCTGAATCCAATGCAAAATCCACAAAAGTTGGCCATTTTTGCGATCCTGCAAAATTCTTACCTAAACGCAAAATAATCACAAAAAAGTAAATAATCTCATAAAACATACAATTCCAAACCATATAATCAAATTATATTTATTTCAATCTAAATTAATTGTGGGCGATGCAGTGGTGCAGTAGGTGGTGCTGTCGCCTCACAGCAAGAAAGTCACTGGTGGAGTTTGCATGTTCTCCCCGCGTTCGCGTAGGTTTCCACCGGGTGCTCCGGTTTCCCCCACAGTCCAAAAGACATGCGGTACAGGTGAATTGGATAGGCTAAATTATTTATTATAAAATGAAATTTAATATTATTAATTATTAGAAATGAAAATATTATACTTTAATAATAATATTAATACTAATGATAATGATGATTATTATTATTAAGTACGATATTGATATTTATTTTTTATTTTTTAGAAAAGTCTACTTTTACAATTTGACACATGTAAACCACTGCAGAGAATTCTAACGGGCAGGCCCATGTCATATACAGTACAGATACTTAATAAAAAACCCACTGTAAATTAAAAGAATTAACGTATGCTTTTTGTTTTCACAAGCTTTGGAGACGTAACATAAATTCCGTTTTTAAATAATAGGTCCCCTATATCTTTCGCCATGAGGCTGTGTTCAAAATGACATCAATGTTTTCAAACTGTTCTGCAAAGGGAGCACAATTTTAAACATGAAGATGGCTAAAACTGAACTGTAAAAATAGTTTGAAAGCAAATTACACCTAAGAGAGATGACTTTAGGGGGGATAGGGCATAGGGGGGATAAGTAGGAATAGAACACAGCCAGAAACTATTGTTTCTAACTACAGCTCCAGAAGTGTAGTTGCGAGTGCTCAAGTTTGCGATGAAGTTTGAGAATGTTCGTTGGAGCGATGAATTTGGAAAATGGCAAATCAACAAACTATGTTTGTAACGACGGAACTTGCGACCTTAGTTGGCTAACGAGCAAGCAGCTTACAATGATGGAGATTAGTTCAAGGATGATGGCTGCTGGATGTGACAGAATTGGAGGACTATAGATTATGGTGTGCGTCAAATCGATAAATTATTTCATTTAACTTTCCCTGCAGTTAACGAGAGAAAGCGTTTCCCTGCCATTGAGATATATATATTATTGTGGCCATTGACGAGTTTTACAGCAATCCGTGTTTTAGGTGTATTACGGTAGGGGAAGCCCTAACACATGTCCTGAGTGAGGTACATGATGTCATTGCTCCAGGGAGTGAAATCTGAGAAAGAGAATGTAAGCTCATGGACAAAAGTTATACAACCTTTCTTTTGGCTTAATCCCTATCATTTTAGATCAATTTTAGAACTTGTCTTGACAAGAGACCAAAATAAAGAAGCTTTATTTTTATGATTTGTATATATATATATATATATATATATATATATATATATATATATATATATATATATATATATATATATATATATATATAATTTTTTTTTTCGCAAAATTGTCTGCAAATTTCTGGGAATTACCACCACAAAATCAGTAATTTTTATTGCAAAAAAATCACACACACAAAAAAAAAAACAATTGTGAAAAACTAGGATCTCTGAAATATGAAAACAAAAACACACCTTTGAAAACAACGCAACTAATACAGAGGCATCACAAACTAGTATACAATGCTTTGTCTGTGAATGACAGTTTTATATGGATAATGTTGTTATAACACTTTGATGCTGTTTCTTACTGATGAATTATTATCACCATCAAAACAGAGGCCATTTACATATAGGACCCACCCCCTTACAGAGATAGTTCACTCCAAACTTAAAATACTGTATACTGTAAATGATAACAACATATTGTAAATGGGGGTTACCGACATACCAACAAAAGAAAGAAACTCAATTTGGTGCAATTGACACGTGCGTATACTTACACTTTACTTGAGTTATTTCACAATATTTTCGATTTTTTGCATATATATTTGGGTTTTGTAGATGCAAATAAAAAAAGACATTATAAATCAAATTTAGCATCATGACTGGTATAGAATTACAGCACACTGGGAGCTTTTATTTTCTTAGTTTGCTTTTGCATCTGATAGAGCAGCTGGACCATGAAATAGTGATGCATGACGTCAGATTTAACAAGCAATTAGGAACCCACATATTGAAGAATTTCACAAGAGTGGGAAAGATATTCAAGATTTCACAGCAGAATCAAGATGGTCACACATTTGTTGTGTTTACAGATTGGGAAGCAGCTCCATTTAAAAATGACTTATGCTTCATAGACCTCTACCTTAAAAAAACAACAGATAATGGATCTTATCTACATGGTTCATGATGAATCTGGCTCAAGTTTCATTTAACATCTTCCATTTCTATAATAAAAAGGATTTCGGTCAACTGAAATATCCTTCTCCATTTTCTTGTGCTTTATTTATCTTGTGACTTTATTCTTCTTTTATCTGCTTATTAGAACTGGAGCATCGAAGACGGTATTTCCTGGTGACAATGGGCACCAGGGTTCCGCGGGCAAAGTAAAATTAGCTTTGGCATCAAGAAGCAGACCTGTGCGAGTCCCGTTTCAGTGACGCACATCAGATGGCCACATGCCCCTCTTCCCCCAATGTGCTGGAAGAAATAGGCTGGCAGCCTGTCCTCTGGGTGTGAAATCAGAGCCAGTTCTCCTTGGTGGAGTTCTCTGAGCGTGGGGAGACCATGCTGACCTGAATGCAATCCCGGTGGGGGGGGGGCTTCTGCCATTGTAGCATGGCAGCAATGGTGGCTATGGTCTCTGAGCCAACAGAAATATGCTGCTTGCCTCGAGAAGCGTGAACCGTGGCCCAGTAAATGGGATGGGATGGTGCCTCAGGTGGGGGGCCGATATGTTGCGACGAGTACACACGTTCTGTTTTTAGACGTAGCCAATGATTGCATCAGACAAAAAGGATGAAATAAAGAGCAAAAAAATTGTTTTTGCTTTATTGTAAATGATACTATAATTATTATTATTATTATTATTATTAAATTCGCAATTCATTTTTGGATTTCTCATTGGAAACAGGAGCTTGTGATGGTGCTGTGGAGACAAAGATGTGAGCAGATCTTTCAGGAGAGGAAAAGTTTGATATCGTTTGAATAAGCAGGTATCATCTTCATCAGCAACTTGATGAGGGATGTCATAAAACCACACACAGCACACTGATTTAAAAATGGCAGTTTAATTGTACTTTTGGTTTTTGTTTCAAATCAGTTGTGTATAATCAAAAGCTATGTTATGGCAGTCCGTATCTTTTTGATTTTGATTTAGGTCAACTCGTATGAAATCGTACGATCTTATTCATCCAATTTAGCACGATTTACTTATCCCCTAATGATGGTTGGGTTTAGGGGTGGGGTTTGGTGCCACACCTCCTTTTAAACAGGCTGCTTTTATCAGGCTGGTTTTATATATCCTTTTTATCAATTGTGTTTTGAATTTCACCACAGTCTCTTTTTCAGAGCTCACCACAGTGGAATGAACCGCCAACTATTCCAGCATATGTTTTATGCAGCGGATGACCTTTCAGCCACAACACAGTACATGGAAAAAAAAAACAGACACTCTCATTCACACTCTACAGCCAATTTAGCTTATTCAATTCACCTAGAGCACATGTCTTTGGACTTGTGGGGGAAACCGGAGCACCTGGAGGAAACCCACATGAACACGCAAACTCCACACAGAAATGCCAAGTGGACCAGCCACGACTCAAACCAGCAATCTTTTTGCTATGAGGTGACAGTACTAACCACTGAGCCACTGTGCCGCCAATAAAACCCTTAAATACAGAAATCTATTAAGTGATTGGTCTATGCCTATGTTGACATACAAAATCCAAAATATATGACACTAAAGATTTAGTCTCACACCTCACTTAAATTATGATCGATAACTAACTTTATAGCGCCATTTTTAAGCATTTTTTTTCTATCAATTTCATTCTTAGTTGTGTCCTTGGAAGTATTTTTACAGGCCTTTTTAATTTGTCTCAGATCTTTTGTTTTCAAAAGACAAAGGGGATTTAATAAATCAAATGAATAAAATTGTAATACATCTTTAATTTTTCTTTTCTTTAATTAAAATGTCTACCTTTTGGAGCAAATAATAATGATTATCATCTAAGTTTACCACAGTTAAAGATGTAATTTAGCAAAACAACTTACTAAGATTCATTTGATTAACACTTACAAGATTCTATTTAATGACTGAAAGAATTACTGCTATTGTTTAAAAATGAAGAGAATATAAAAGACAAAAAATTACTTTTCGTTGTGTTTTGTTAGCACTTTCAATGGTGCCAAGCATACTGTAGCTCTAACTATGTCAAATGCTTTAGTTTTGATAACAGATTTATGTGTCAAGATTTTTAAAGGGCATAAAATGACATTAGCGCATAACAATATTTAATAATAGCATTTCAAAGAGCTCACATATCACTTGATAAATCAACTCGCCCTGTCACAACAGAGAAGTCATTTTCACATTTCAGTCTTTGGCTTTTATGAAAATGGAGCAGGAGTAAAGTTGAAAGTTAGAGGTCTATTTGATGGCTTAAAATTTAAAGTGCGTCTTTATCAAATCAGATTTCTGCAATGAGAGATCTCAGAAGAAAGACATACTTGAAGAAGGACAATTCGATGTATATGGACTTATTGCAAGCAGTGCCAGTGGGAAGAATAATCATACGGATGAAGAATGTAATATGTAAATCCAAATCCATTCTGCTCTCTCCGCTTTTTAGTGTTTTGTATTAAATTATGCACTTGTTAAGTTGTGACGTATGGAATAATGTTTCTGGTTCCAAGTCTCTACTCATCTGAATTTAACATAAACATAAAACTCTTTCTAAATACCAAATTATTACCACTGTTTTTACAGTAAAATGAGTATTTCACAAAATCATGACATGCCCACTGCATTGTAAAATACATTTACTGTACAAAAACTGCAGTTATAGTTTACAGTTAAATAAGGTAGAAGCTGTCAAAGAAATATAACTGTTTTTATTGTAAACTACCGTATTACATCCATTTATAGTGTTAATCCACCAAATTTGCTTGGGAGTTCTAACATCTACACACTGTACCTTTGTTACACAGACAAAAACACAACCAAAAGAAGGTGTTGATGAGACAAAACAAACAACTTTTCCCACAAGCAGAAAAACATAGTAGTATGGTATATAGACAATGCACTCAATGACTAAACACCATCATGGAAACTAATGTTATTTATCAAAATTAGATGTAACATAAAACTTTAATGTGCATAACAGATGAGAAAAAAGAACTATAGTAATGTCAACAGACCAGTGCAACAGTAATTTTCACATTTTGCGTCACGCTGTTTAAATAGCAAATCCATTTGCGGCACTTTATGGACTCATAGGTGTGCTGGTCTAAAATAGAGGTGTGTTAAGGCACATTGTTGGTACGTTGGTATTTTGAGGAACTGGACAGCGCCATTGACCAACTAAAAGCTGGTCTAATACCCAGAGCACGAAAATTATGTGCCTCTGCAGGTCCAAACACATACACATTGCTTAATACACATAGGATGTACAGAAATACACAAATATCTTTACATATAAAAAACTAAGGAATTAAAATGTAACAAAAATGATTATTTTCAACATAGATATAAAAAACACTGCCTCCATGTCTTCTTCATGCCTCCATGCCTTTTTTTCAGTTAATTCATGACAATTTGCATTTGTTTTATGTTATTATTATTATTATTATTATTATTATTAGTCTGTCTTCCTTATCCAGGAAAGTAAAGGAGTAAAGTAAAGACAAAGTAAAGAGGCCAAATCTAGGAGGCTTGTTTTTTATTGTCACACTGCAGATGGTCTGTTTAACTGTTTTCTCGCTAGTAAAGCATTCAGTTTTACCACTTAGAAAGTCCACCATGTAAATAGCAAATGCGCCATGGCGGGACGCAACTGACTCTTAAAATCAACTCTGATTGGTTTAATGCACGTTATGCTCAAAACACACCTATAACCCATTAAAAGACTAAGCACAACCCTGTTAGACCATGCGCCATGCGCATTTTTTCATCCTTAAAATAGCAATGGCCCTAATGGTTTTGCGCCATGCGCTTTAGACTTTGTCATGCAGGCAATTCTGGGAAAATTTATTTAAAGTTAATTACTGTATTGATCGTATTCTTCAATGCGGAAGTGCACTCGTTTTTACGATTGTTTTAGAACTTCCGATTCAGCTGCCTATGGGAGAAATGACTTGGAATAATAATCTGCAGAAAACGGTCGACTACTTGCTCTACAAACAAGTGTTTGCATGACAATACAGACAAAGCAGAATAATATAATAAGAAAATATCAGTTTGCAACATCAAGCAACATAACAAGCGTTTTAATGTCTAAAAATCAATGGAAGTGTAAGATACCGGAAGACTCGAGCCAAAAAGACTCAAACGGTTGCGCCCGCTCGTACGCAAAGAATAAGCTGAATATATTAAGGAAACTGTACAGGTTACACATTTTTTACAGTAAACACTACAGTACAATTTGTAACCTGTACAGTTTCCTTAAAGGACACCTAGGTTAGCCCTTTTTTTAGATTTAACATAAGTGTTTTGCGTCCCCAGAATGTGTCTGTAAAGTTTCAGCTCAAAACACCCATCAGATTTTTTATTATACCTTTTATTAAATTCCTATTTATACATTTTTGCACTGGGTGGCGGTTTTGGTGTACTGCTCCTTTAAGGCTAGTCCTCCCCGCCCACCGTTTCTACATGCCTTTCTGCGTGCCTTAATCTCCTCCCTCGGCTGCGTCAGACAATAGACAGACTTAAAGGAAGCAGATTTCACGTAGCGTTTGTAAGAAATACTACAGTAAGCACTTTACCAATGAGTATTTGTTGTGCAGTTGCATCGATGAGTCACACAAAGTTCATGCACGCACAGGCACACACAGATACACGCGCACACACACACCGCAGCAGACACACACACACACACACACACACACACACACACACACACACACACACACACGTTTAGCTTTGCACTCTTTTTGCACGCATAGACAGGATACAGGTTAATCCTCACTGCTGTATGAATATCTGTTATGTTAATGTACAATATAAACCTGATTTAACGTCCACAAACCAGGATTGAAGCGTCTTCCTTTATAATTGTTCTGACACGCGGCTGTGCTGATGAAGTAAAGCTGAAGTAAATCGCTGTACTTCATTACACACGTGGACTGTTTTAAAACATTTTAAACATGTGAAACTCCCTCTTGATCACATTTGATGATGATTGATGATCCTAGCAAACTGAACACACCTTTTATTCCCGGTTGATTTGCGCACGTCTGGTCTTGTTGATATGATTATACACGTGGCTAACGGGACATGTTATTACGCACAGCTGTCAATCATTTCGGTGGGCGGGGGGACCGCACTCCTACATAAAGTTGTGGTCGGTATGAAAACCGCTCCAATTGGTCCACCGTTTTTATGTTGTTAAATTGAAAATAAAGGACTGGGTGTGTTTATATCACCCCAATATGACGGTCTATACACCATACATGCACATATGTCTGTCTAAACAGCTTGAAAAGTAAATTTTTCACCATAGGTGCCCTTTAATATTTACATGTTTATATAGCATTTTTACAGTTTTTTATAGTTAAATATATATTTTTTTAATCACAGACATTTTTACAATGTCCAATCTCTGGAATTTAGGTGAAATCTGATTAAAATAAGTTAAAACAATAAAACAATTTGTTGTCATGACTTATTTGATATAATTCTTACAATGTGCAGCCCAAACACCAATATTTTAACGGTTTATAAAAAAGAAATCTGACCATCTGAGATTAGGCATGGATTTAAATAGTATAATCATGATTATCAATAGAATTACAGCACATTGTAAGCATATATTATTAGCATATGTTGTTCACTTTTCATATCAGATTGAGCATCTGGACCGAAAAACAGTGATGCATGACTTCAGTCTTAACAAGCAGATGAGTTTTGTACAGAAAAGGTAAGGTCCATATACAGAACAAACAGATGTATCTTCTGCACCTGCACATTTGTAAGCAGCCCTTCGTTTCGGATGTTTGCGTTGGGGCACAGCTCAGAATAAATACAACATAATAGATTTCTGCTGTTTCTTTTGGGAAACCCCATTAAGGTAATTAGTTTGAGCTGTGCCACTGAAAAAGCTCCACTTCATCTGCAAGGTTCAGTTGCTCGGTGCACTGTGGGAGGAAATGCTTTTGTTCTTCAATTCAGGTCACTGACATGCTGAATTTAACATCCTGTACTGTACAATGATGGAAATCACACTGGGCTTAAGTCTTGATTATTTCATGGCGAAAAAAAAAAAAAAAGAATTACCAGCATTCTGTATTCAATAGTTATTTCCTCCTCTTTCTTCTTTAAGCCATGGGTACTCTCGTAATGCCAAGCTGTGATGGTAATGGAGCACAGTACTGTGTCTTCCCGAATCCAGCATCATTGCAGAAAAAGGGTCTAGTAATTCTGCACTTTCAGTGAGGTAACTAGACCTCTTTGATGGGATCATTCAGCACACGGTGGGTGAGCATCTGGATTGTCGGCTTCACAGAGGAGGAGTATGAACAGATAAGAATGGCAGAAAAATTATTTTACTGAAAGTTTAAACGAACAGAGCTGGGTAGGATCTGAGTACATTTTAAAATGCAATATAATCTAATCACTTTTTTGGCATTTAACTCCAGCATCCTGTGCAAATTTGCCCACTGACCTCTGTCCATCATGGCCTCCTAACCATCCCCATATCATACTTGGCTTCATTACTCTGTCTCCTCTCCACCAATCAGCTGGTGTGTGGTGTGGGGTCTGGCGCAATATGGCTATCGTCGCATCATCCAGTGGATGCTGCACACTGGAGATCCCCCCCCAATTGTGTAAAGTGATTTGAGTGTCTAGAAAAGCGCTATATAAATTTAAGGAATTATTATTATTAATAGTGTAACAGTGAAAGCTGTGTGTAAACCTTCAAAAGGCTTTTATACTAGATGCAGTTGATGCATTTGCATCCGAGTGTCAAATTACTAAAGTTTTTGTCTCCATTGCATTATACAGGATTCCTGCAATCGTGATCACAAATAAGCTAATCTATTCAAAATGTACTGTCATGGTAGTATGAAGCAGAGTAAGGCTGAAAGATGTTAAAGTGAAACGAGAGCACTGAAGCAATTGCTGAAGAGAGACAAGCGTGCACAGCACAAAACAGAAGAGCTTTTATTATGCCACAATCCACCACTTCTGGTTCCTCTTTTTATCATACTAAACACATTTTAGGAGTCTGTTATATTGCTGCTCGGTGCCACAAAATACAACACACAACAAATTAAATTGTGGGTTTTTTTTGTGTGTTTTCTATCAAATCAAACCTAAAAATTGAAGCTGTATTGGGTCTCTGGCACTAGTTAAACTGCTTATTTTTCAGGATTTGAACATTTTTTAAAACATTTGGGATAGTAAGTATAAAAGTTAAAGTCAAAATATATAACAAAATATATAACATATATTATATAATATATAATATAAAAAGTCAAAATAAATAACAATGTTCTAATAGTTTTTTAGATATTTTAATGAAAAAAATGTTTTATTTTGTGTCGTTAATTGTTAATAAACTCACTAGGAATTGGATAAACTTGAGGGACACCCATAAAAATGCTTGCTTTGCACTTTGTCAAACATACATTAAGAGGAATCAAAGAATTAACGACAAAACGTTAACCAATGTCAATCAAGTCAGTTTGTGTTGATTGATTGTATTTTTAAAGGTATTAATGAAAAGTAAACAACAAATGTTTGACGATGCATATAATGAATAATTTGATTAATCTGTTCTAATCACATTTATCTAATCTCATTGAAACAAGTTGAAGTAATCTAAAAGTAATCCAAAGGTAGTCAAGTTACAACATATAATGAGTAATCTATTACTATTATAATACTGGATACAAATTCCTTTACAGGCTAAAATTATTGAGTAATCTATCTGCACTGCAAATGAGAATAAGTAAACCTACAACAAGATATAACGTTTCCATCTTGTATGCCCTTAAATCTTAAAAAAGAAACAAATACTGTAAGAGATATAAGCGGGAAAACTGCAATCTAACGCTGATGTTGTTTCCTCTCAGTCAGGTGTTCCTAAAAGAAACATGTTTTTCTTAATGCAAAGAACATTTTAATAATGTAAAGAACATTTTTCCACTATAAAGAACACTTAAGGCAGTGGAAAGATTGCATCTAAGCTGTAATTTCTTCATATTCAAAACCTGAGAGGCAAGAGCGCAGGTGCAAAGAAGGTGGATAAATAAAAAATAAAAACCTTCACTAAACAGTTGATAGAAAACACATGACTTGCGTTCTGAAATATTATCACAGAAATTGATTTTTAGGTTGGTAAATGTCCATCCCACAGACACATAAGGATGTATCAGTAATATAGTGGTCTAGCGATGACCCTGAATCTGACTAAGCTTTACACAGGCTAATAATTGCCACATTTATCATACACACGTCTTTTGTCATCATCTCATGTTGAAAGAAACCTCATAGTCACGCTAAAAGCAAGATTAGATAAACTTCTGCTGGCCTTCATTCAACATCAAAAGATGGAAACTTTTATCAGTATAAGGCTTTATTCTTATCTGCATTAAGATTCATAATTAAAATAATCACATCTTTAATGTATCTTTAAGCTTTAAACAAATCTTTCTGTTTTAATTACAATCTTATGTTCTGCCACTCAATTCAGAAAACCTAGGTTGAGGAGATCCTCTGTATGGTGGCTATAAGTGCTGCTGTGTCTGTTCTTTTGAATTCAGGTCAAATCATTAGCTCATACAGAATAACCCGGAGGAGCATATATTAAATCGCTGAGGTCAGAGGTTTAAAAGCAGTCCGCATAATTACACTCAGGTTTATGGATTTAAAGGCAGTACAGCGAGAATTATGATCATGATCTTTGAAGACGAGGTGAGCCAAACTCTTTGAATGTTCTTTCTCTGATAGTTCTTCTGACAGTCCTCATATATTAGTGATTTCAGTGTAAAATGTGCAAATCAACTTGTTCCTGCTTAATGGGACTTTCTTTCTATATATGTACAAAAAACAAAAAAAAAAAGAGAAACTAGTTTTATATTAGTACTCAATTCAAGCTTGTAGAATGAATTAATATTTTCATTGTTTGTTGTGTTTACAAATGACTGTTCTAAATAATAAAAAATGAAATTATGTAAAACCAGCTTAGCTTTTTTAATTTGATGACTCTAATGTATCATTCATTGTGGTGTTTTGCATTTATTGTTACTTTTTTCCATTTGTGTTTATGTTTTATCCTGGATTGTGTTGTTGGGTGTAGTTACTTGCTGTTTTATGACATCTGGGTAACATTTTCTGCTCAAAACAACACATTTATAAGAATGATTTTTTTTTAAAGCTAGTTGTTACTGTTACAGTAGTTACAGTAGTTGCCTCATTACCTCTGCTGTGTTGTAAAAAAGTATCACACACACACACGCACGCACGCACACACACACACACACACACACACATCATTAATGCAAATTTCTAATCAGCCAATCACATGGCAGCAACTCAATGCTTTTAGGCATGTAGACATGGTCAAGACGATCTACTGCTGTTCAAACTGAGCATCAGAATGGGGAAGAAAGGTGATTTAAGTGACTTTGAACGTGGCATGGTTGTTGGTTCCAGACAGGCTGGTTTAAATATTTTAGGAACTATAATATTTTAGAAATTTTCAGATACAACCATCTCTAGGGCTTACAGAGAATGGTCTGAAAAAGAGAAAATATCCACTGAGCGGCAGTTCTGTGGGTGCAAATCCCTTGCTGATGCCAGAGGTCAGAGGAGAATGGCCAGATTTGTTCCAGCTGATAGAACGGCAACAGTAACTTAAATAACCACTCATTACAACCGAGGTATGCAGAAGAGCATCTCTGAATGCACAACATGTCCAACCTTGTGGCAGAAGGGCTATAGCAGCAGAAGACCACACCAAGTGTCACTCCTGTCTACAGTACAAGAGTAGACAAGAGGCTACAATAAGCACAGGCTCACCAAAATTGGACAATAAAAGATTGGAAAAACGTTGCCTGGTCTGATGAGTCTTGATTTCTGCTGCGACATTTGGATGGTAGGGTCAGAATTTCGCATCAACAACATGAAAGTATGGATCCATCCTGCCTTGTATCAACGGTTCAGGCTGGTGGTGTGGTGTAATGGTGTGGGAGATATTTTCCTTGGCACAAGTTGGGTCCGTTAGTACCAATAGGGCATCGTTTCAATGCCACAGTATTGTTGTTGATTATTGCTGCTGACCATGTCCATCTCTTTATGACCACAATGTACATATCTTCTGATGGCTATATCCAGCAGGATAACACTCCATGTCAAAAGGTCACTGGTTCGAGCCTTGGCTAGGTCAGTTGGCATTTCTGTGGCAGTTTGCATGTTCTCCCTGCATTCGCGTGGGTTTCATGCGGGTGTTCCAGTTTCCCCCACAAGTCCAAAGACATGTGGTACAGTTGGGTATGCTGAATTGCCCGTAGTGTATTTCAAGAGTTCACACTTAGCTGATGATTGATTACAAAGCTTGTTTGGCATGCTGTCCTGGGAGAGAACCCTGAGCTTCCCGTTTGCAAGGCGAGAGGGGAGTTTGAGCTCAGGTAGATCTCGAGAACTCCCCTGCTGTAATGAACAGATAGTGATTGCACTTTAAGAAATAGCTATTTACTAGGAGCATGTCTATGGTGCCGATTTGGATTAGTCAATTAACTTAAGTTGCATGTTTTTGACGGTGGGAGGAAACCGGGGGAAACCTACGTGAGCATGGGGAGAATGTATAACTCCACACAGAAACATCGGCTGGCTTGGTAAAGACTAGAACCAGTGAGTTCTTGCTGTGAGGCAACAGTGCTAACCACTGGGCCATCATGCCACTCATCTAGGAAAGGAGGAGGAGTAGGGGTGGAAGGGGGGATTCTTCAAAACGAAGATGGCTGTTATATGGAACTTAGGGTATTTATAGTGGCTTAGCAATCGTCTGATTGGTGAATCATAAATTGAATAATGCGGGGCCGGCTGCAAGCAATCATAAGCACGTGAAAACGTGCTGGATAAGTTGGGCGGTTCATTCTGCTGTGGCGACCCCAGATTAATAAAAGAAAATGAATAAATGAAGTATTTGAAAGCAAACTTCAAATGGTTTCAAAGATAAAATGACTCAATGTTGTTAACTTAGTTAAGCAAATTTTACTTACTGTAATAGCATACATGAAATTTACTTTAAACTTGAAATTTAAAACTGAAATTTACCAGCGAAAAAACTTGGCATAGAAAAAAATACATCACATTTTACTTAAGTATATGTTGTTAATTAATAGTAGTCGGTAACCAAAGGATAGATCACCCAAAAATGTAAAATTATTCACTATTTACTCATCCTCAAGTGGTTCCAAACCTTAACGGGTTTCTTTATTCTGTCGAACACTAAGGAAGATATTTTGAAGAAAGCTGAAAACCTGTAACCATTGATTGACATTAATTGTAGAAATAAGTAATTAAATACTATGGAGGTCATGGGTTTCCAGCATTCTTTTTAAGTTAAACAGAAATGTTTTGAACAGTGAAGAGTGTGTATGATGACAGAATTTTCGGTTTTGTGTGAACTATCTCTTTAATATTATAACTGCACTGTAACAAGGACACCCTAAAATAAAGTGTATCCATTTGTTTTTTTCTAAATCATTTCTTATTTAAGACCTTTTGAGAATACAGAGAATACAGGTGCAGAGCAGGTGGATAAATTAAATAAATAAATCAAATGAATCATATAAAAAGTTTTTTCACATCATAAAAATAGTTAGCCTATATTATGCAAAACGCCAAAACTAAAAACAAAACACTTCACTCGTAATGATAAAAGTTACAGAAAAGCCATTCTGCATGGATGCCATGGAAGAACTTTTTTTGAACCATCTTATCAAAATCATTCAGAACCACATTTTTCCTAATGCAAAAACCAATAATCTAGAAAACCATGATCAACTATACAAAACCATCAGTGCAATGCAAAGCTTCTATGAAGGTTGAGGTTTATTCATATTTAAAACCATTTCAGAGGCTACAGTGCAGGTGCAAAGCAGGTAGATACATACAAAAATAAAGCAAAAATGCTTCAGACTCATATGAAAAGGCTCTTTCAAAGCCTAAAATGGTTCTATTTAGTAAAAACTCCAAAAAGACCTTTCAGCTTCTATATAGCAAAGCTCGATTCTTTATGCAACCATAAAAAGAGTTCAATTTGGTAAGAACTGTACTACTGTTAAAAGCTCAAAACCCACATTTCTATTGGGCTTAGAAAAAAGTTCTAAGAAACGTCTATATATTATTGCTCAGCCTTTGTTCTTTATGAAGAAAATTGCATTAAAATCATCTCAGCTTCAAAAACTAGCAACGTCTACAATACGCATGGCAGTAAAGGAAGAGTGGCATTATCTTCGCAATTAGATGAAAGAGAATTTCTCCATCTACTCGCGCACATCCTCAGTGGCGACCAAAATGAATCCCTCTTAGGAGGGCTTTGATATTCTCTCTGGATTTCAACACTGATATATTTAGGGAGTTTGACGTAATCAGAATCGCAACAAATGAGAATTTAAACATATATGACAGACATTCATTCATGTGGTTTGATCCTGGTGTTGAACAATAGCAAACACACAACTGCAGCAACAGCCCACGGCAGTGACCAGAAATAGGCTTCTTTCACAACAGCATTGTGCTTTCAGCATCTGCTTTCTCTTATATACATATATGTGTAGTGACAAATAAGCAGTAAAAATTTGTGTTTGTATATTTGTGTAGTTTGAAGTCTGATGTTTGAGAAAATAAAAGGAGTCTCTAACCTTATTTATTCTTTCAGTTATTTACATATGACTGAACTGTACACTGTAAAACATACCTGTAAATTAGTAGTTTTCCATATTTTCTCATTCATGTTTTTCTTTTTTTCATGTTTTCTATGGCTCAGTGTCTTATTTAACAGGGATCGCCACAGCGGAATGAACCGCCAACTTATCCAGCATATGTTTTACTCAGTGGATGCCCTTTCTGCTGTAACCCAGTACTGGGAAACACCCATACATTCATCCCAACCCAATCATTCACACACACACATACTTTGGGCAATTTAGTTCATCCAATTCACCTGTACCGCACCTGGAGGAAACCCACGCGAACACAGGGAGAACATGCAAACTCCACACAAAAATGCCAACTGGTCCAACCGGGACTCGAACCAGCAATCTTCTTGCTGTGAGGTGATAGTGCTAACCACTGAGCCACCGTGACACCCATTCATGTTTTATTTTTTTATCTTTCCACATTTATTCATGCTTTTAACTGCATGGAACTTTTAACTTATGGAACCTTGGACTTTCTTCCAACAGCTTTTATCCTTGAGAAGTTTGAAAAAGTGACTTTTATTAACATTTTTAATAGTTTAAAGCGATATATTGTCTGACGTTTCTGTGTGGAGTGTGCATGTTCTCCCATGTTTGCGTGGGTTTCCTCCGGGTGCTCCGGTTTCCCCCACAAGTGCAAAAACGTGGCACAGGTGAATTGGGTAAGCTAAATGTCCATAGTGTATGTGTGTGAATGAGAATGTATGGGTGTTTCCCAGCGATGATTTGCAGCTGGAAGCGCATCCGCTGCGTAAAACATATGCTGGATAAGTTGGTGGTTCTTTCCACTGTGGCGACCCCAGATTAATATAGGGACTAAGCCGAAAAGAAAATTAGTGAATGAATGAATATTGTCTGGGTTTGGTGTTGTATATTATGCTACAAAAACCTTGTAATTAACTGCCAGTACATTTTCTGTTATTTTACAGATTTATTCTCTCTCTATATCATTTCTATACATTTTATTATTTCTAAAATGTCAATAATAGTCACTTTGTTAAACTGTACTTTTGAATTTTTAACATAAAAAATGACAGCGCAGAGATTAAGGTCCCATAATTGCAATTCACAGTAGCAAAAAACACTTGTGAATCACAAAATACAAAAACTGTTCATTGAAAGGTATTTTCTACAGTGTACCGTAAAAATTTTCCTATGATGTAACATAAGCTAAAATAAAGAAAAACAACTCTTAATGATATACTACTAATGTAAGAGTGATTTATTTCATTGTTGGACACTTATCTTAACTTACTCAATTTGCTTCAGCTTAGTCAAAGTCCCTTTAAGGCAAGTCATTTCACTCGGCAGCCATCTTTCAAACGCCTTGCGGGCATTCTGTCAGATTTGGAAACTGTTTGCCAAGCTCATGATTACATTACATATTTGGAATTCGCCAATAAAATTAAACAACAACTGTCTCATAAGATTCGTTTCTAATGTTCTAATCAAACAAAATCAAAAAATGTTCAGGTTGCACAGGCTAATGCGCATGCACACCTGAAAAGAAGAGACCACAACACCAACCTCATCTACGGCAGTTCTACCCATATCATCCTCTGGATAATGTTTGATCTTCTGAAGTAATTCACAACTTGGACTTGATGGCGATTGGCGAATATCCTCCAGAAATGACAGTGACTCTTTGTTTACAAGTTTCATGGGAGTTTGACTAGTTTCTGTCATGTACGTTTGACAGGACAGACTGAACCTTGCGTATGTTTCATACAGATTACAAAACAAAACACTTTTGTTTTCAAGTATATTTGGTTCATTTAAAAGCAGAGACTTCAAGCTTTATTTGGATATAGTTCTCATGTCTGTGAAGTAAATATTTACTGAGATTCCAGTGTGTTGTTCACAGCAAAACTGTCGTAAAAGCACAAGTCGTCTGAGCTTCTCCCCTGGAAAATCATCAGTCTATAGAGATTAATGATTGGCTCCTGCACTAGTAGGCGGGGCTTTATTTGCCATATTGACACTTTTTCCCTATTCAAAACTATATGAGTGACATGTCTTGTGTATTCTATAGTCTTTGGCTTAGTCCCTGATTTATGAGGGGTTGCACAGCAGAATGAACCATCATTACTGGCATTGATTTTAGGCAGCAGATGTCCTTACAGCCACACAATTATCTTTATATAGTGCTATTTAGTTTATAGATATAAAATTGTATTTTGTTGTTAGACAGTTTTCAATAAATAGTGGTGTCACACCAAAGGATAACAAATGGAAAATTCAACAACAAAAAAAGGTTGTTTAATAAAATAGTGACTTTAAAATTAGGCCTGAATCTATTTATTTAAGGGGTGGTCCAGAGTGTATTTTTAAGACTTGGTTGTGTTTATAAGATGCAAAGCAATGTGTGCTCATGCTCATGCTCACTTGTAGAAATCACATTATTTTCCCATATATCTCACTTTATCACAGCCACTCAGCAAACATGAAAACTACTGTCATGTTTCCTATTTCCTCTGAAATGCCCGCCCTCAAGATACTCTGATTGGTCCGCTACCATAATGTGCTGTGATTCGTAGATTGGCTCCAAGTCACTCCCCTATAAGCATGCACTTTTGCGCTGTGTAAACAGTCCAGTCGAGCAGCTGTTTGCAGCGTTCGCTGCCTAATCAGCCAGAAATTAAGAGCACACAGCTCACACCCGCTACCTAAAATAAAATCTGACAAGTGTCATTCACATATATTCGGAGTAAGCATGTGTAAGTAATATGAAACGCTCACATATCTTTGGCCAGTGGTTATTTGAGATGTAGACACACATAAAGCAGCCGCATAGAGAGACACACATAAAGAGACACTGCACACGCTGCTGAAGATTGTGGCCTGTTTATAGGGGTTTTGACTGTAAATATGAATTTGTAACTAAATGTGTTAACGATGCCAAACTGATTTTCCCATTGTTTACATCATTGTTTACCTCCTCGCTACAACATACCGTTAACGCCAGACACTATGCATGTAGTTGATCAATTTTCACTAATTTCATTTCATTTTTTTCGGCTTAGTTCCTTTTATTATTCTGGGGTCGCCACAGCGGAATGAACCCGCCAACTTATCCAGCATATGTTTTTACGCAGCCAATGCCCTTCCAGCTCTGCAACCCATCACTGGGAAACACCCTTACACTCATTCACACACATACACTACGGACAATTTTAGCTTACCCAATTCACCTGTAGCGCATGTCTTTGGACCTTGTGGGGAAACCGCAGCACCTGGAGGAAACCCACGCGAACGCGGATGAGAACATCCAACTCCACACAGAAAATGCCAACTGACCCAGCCGAAGCTTGAACAGCGACCTTCTTGCTGTGAAGCCAATGTCTTGCCTTGTATTGAACTTTGCGCATATTAATTCAGAGATGTTGTTTGTGTTCACACAGCTACATTACAATGCGAACTAAAGTTTAAAATATGATATTGTAGTGGACCTTTAATGCTTTTACAATATTCTTTTTTCATTTATAAGAGCTTTATTTCATTGACTACGCTTGAGACAATCACACCATATAAAAACTCAGCAGTTTTTATACCAAGAGATCCAAGAAAGACAAAGAAATGGTAACCATTTACATCCATTTTAAAATAACAACAGCACTAATTATCTTCATTTTTGTCATGTGTGAACGTGGAAAATGCATTGTCATCTCAACAACCTATATCTACAGTACATACGTATGCTAAGAATTCAAAGTGGCACAGAACAAAGTTTTGCACCACCAGCAAACTAAATATTTAATATGTTTTACTGTATGTATCATTTATAACTACATATGTAATTCAGTACACGTGCATTGTTTGCATAGAGGGTATGGTATATTGGGCACTCCAGCCAGGACAAACCAAGCTTTTAGGCTGTTTCATAAAATCTAGCGCACAGTTATGCTGAGCTTGGTGGGAAAAGAGAGCAAGTAGGCTACAGTCAACTTACGCATGTTGTTTTGCTCTGGCCTGCACAGTGTCATAATGCTGTGTGTGCATTCCGATGGCCTCCTCGTGTTGACCCTGATGGGCTCCTTGCATGACGCTCGCAACAGCTCTGTTTGAAGAACAAGCAATTCGTTAGCTTAGTTGGTATTGTGTAACCAGCCTTTATTTAGATATCAGAGCCCAGCTGAAAGCATAGAGTGATACAGAGTCAGCAGACTGACATCTATTTAGCTGCCGCTGTCCGTAGTGCTGATTCAAAGAGAGCAGGTTTTTCTGTGAGCCGCTCTTTCAGGCAAACCTGCCCACTGTGGGCAACGCGGCTCTCATCAGAGGTTTTTGACCCACTATACAGAGATTTACACCTCCACCATCTAAGTTGAGTAACCAAAGGGTAAAAACTATGACAACCGGACGTTATGCAATGCCATGTAACATTTTGTACAGCTCTCTTGGTTTACATGTGCAACTTAACCGTGTTTCATGGGATCTCTTGGATCAGTGATTCAAGAAGGCCCTCCTCAAACGAGAGCTTGCGTAACCACAAAGCATGAATTTAGAAAACTGTAAATGAAGATTCAAGGGATTGTTTTTGCTCTAATTATGCATGAATATGCATGGGTAGGCTGGAGCACATGTGAAAAAACAAATCATGACAGCAGCGCTTCTGGCTACAGAAGGTGAAATTCTTTGTCTGTTCATTTTTTTTTTACCCTGAGATGGAGTAAACAAATTTTAGTCTATAATGCCACACTGCTAAATATTGCTGGGTTATATCAACCCCAGTTTGCATCAGATATGCACAAACCCAACTATTGAGCTAAATATGTATAAATATGTTAATAATTTGACATTTTGACCAAGCAGTTAGGTAGAGCAAATTCCCAAAAACTACCAAATGAATCAATTTTTTTTCACAGTGTTTTTATACATCCATGCATGAGAGCTTACCCGCTCTTCCAACTTTATACTCCTCATGCATTATTATATCTATATTAAGTCCACAAAAATAAACTATTTAAAGAAAAGTATGTAAGTTCTTTTTGAATGCATCTGTCTACACACCACCCCAAACAGTTACACTGAAGCATTCAGAAACAGAAAAATTAACTATGAAATGATACACAATTCTGTTTTAAAATTGTAACATCTAATTTGAAAAGGTTTATTTCAAACCCAAGACTCATGCACAAAACATGGCGAAAGGTCCAACATATGTTAACCAAGCAGCTGCCCAACACATTAAAGATTATTGGTTTAGAGAGATTTTAACTCAATTGTTGATACCTTACCTAAAGTTTAAAGGTTTCAATCATACTGTACATGAATCCGAGATATAGCACTTTTACACACTTTTTTTCAGTGTTTCATACCAAAAGTGCTTTGCATGTTTCTCTTTGCTTTATTGTCTCAAAATTAAGTCGCAAACTGAAATATTTACAATCAAAATGCATTTTGAAGCACATGTGATGTGCTCCATTCAGTTGTCTGCTTGTTTTTAAAAGCATCATGCGTGAAGCAGCCCTCTCAGCCACTTATACTGGGGCATTCTTGCATTCAAAAACAGAAACAATGGCAATGAAATGACATCTTTGTGTGTTTCTAACTTATTTCTATTTGATTTTTTTTCATTCTTAAAAAAGTGTCTCTGTTGTCATCAACCATTCTATTAAAAACCTTTCAGAGACCTTTTCATTCCCGTAAAGGTTCTTTACAGTCAAAATTTGCTATTTAGATTATAAATATGTTCTCACACTATGGAAAAAAATATTATTTAAATACCTTTTTAAATGTTCATTTGGGAACAAAGAAGCTGTTCTATGACATCACTGATTCTTCAAGACACCTTGATTTTTACGAGTGTTATTTTAACTTGAGTCTAGACCTCAACTGCATGCGTTTAGCAAACATGCTTACAATAGATTATACTGTTCTGTAAGTCGCCTACACCACCAAATCACACTGTTGCTGAAGCATTTTATTTAAATTCAAATAGAGAATGGGAACTTTGTAAGCAATATTTCAGCTGCTTACCGAGACATGCTCTCCCTGTGAGGTCTGTGAGCCTTTTCTAGTCCAAGTTTGGTAAATATCCCAACCAGTGCCATGATTGCCACTACTCCACATATTATGTACACAATCAAGTTTGTTTTATCCTTGGTCGGATCGTGTCTCGGATCTAATGTTTTCTTATACGGTGGCTGTCCTGTTAACCACACAGGTGTGTCGTAATTTTACAAGTGCTCTGATCCAAACGAGAGTTTTTATAAGCGCAGCAAAATCGGAAGCCACAAGTGCCGCAACAGTATAAATAATTGCCTGTTTGGCAAACGAACGGGGGTCCCACTGTCCCATGACATCATAGTAACCCCGACATTTGTCCTCGGTGTGTGGAGGTTCAGAAACGCTCTCCTCATCCCGGGACCCATTGGACCCAGAGAGCATTATAAAGCCCTCGAGCTGCTGCGCTTCCCCGTCCGCGCTGTACAACAGCACCAGAACTTTGACCAAGAAGTATTCTAACAGCAAGACTGTCCATTTCATCCTGTAGTCTCCTGGAGGCTTCCCTTAAATGACAAAACGAGACTGAGAATTGACTTGGTACTACCACTGATAGCAGGGCATAAATCCACACGACTGAACAAAGCCATCCGGGGAGGTTTGCATTTTCAAAGAGGTGAATTAAACCGCAGATGTTTGAGAAGTCCACTCCGGCCGCTGTTGATCTCAATCCCAATTGTTCTGCTGATTGTCAAGTACTTTGTGGACCTCTGAAACCACTGCGCAACTACCCTGAAGGCTGTCTTTGTTTGTGATGATGACAGGAGAGCAGAGGCAGAACTGTGGAGCGCGCGCGCGGAGAGTGGGAGAGACAGTGCGTAAAGGGAAGGAGGAGACATGGGAGGGCTATTGGACAAGAAGAAGTGCTCTTGTAGTAAAGAATCGCCGTGAAAAGTTGCAGACTGATTTAAGATGCTCCATGCAACTTGAAAACAAATAGGTTACCCTATACCATCTTTAATTTAATAGCAACAGCTCGTTTGGATCACAAGTCCATCGCGCGTAACTTAACCACGCGTCATCAGAAAACACAAAGCTCATGATTTGTGGTTTATTTTGCGCAACGCAAACCCTTTGCGAGTCTCCACTGGGCATGACTGTGCTGACTCGTTCAGTCAACAAGGAGCTTGATGATACCAGATAATGTGAAATGTTACAGTGCCGTTTAAAGAAAACGCATCCCAATATATTATTTGTTTTAATCAATATGATTTTGTTTTAATCAACTTTACAACATTTTAATCTCCTGTTGCTGGTATTTTTTTTTTGTATTTTTGTTTTTTTTCTTTTTTTCTTTTTTTTAATATCCAGTTTTACAACAAAAGAATGATATGCCAAACAATATTTAGTATAATAAAGTAATCAGATTTGTAACACCTTATGATAGCAGAGATTAGCAAAGTAGACTTTTTTTTGCTAGCTTATTGTATATTGTTATTACTGTTGTTGTTCAATTCTAATATAATAATAAATAACATATTAGCTAAATTATTTTGATATTTTCAATTTTCAGCCTATACGTATTAGAAGTAGCTATTAGTATATTTGGAAATGAGATATGAGCCTCACTAGTATTGCAAAATTATTAAATATTCTTATAATTATTTAATTACATAATATTATTATTAATAGGTCAATATTATTATTATTATTATTATTATATTATATTATTATTATTATATTATATATTATTATTATCACCATCATCATCATCATCATCAAATAATAATAATATCAATTTATAAATGCTATTATAATCTATTATAATGTAATTTAGTGAATAGGCCTACACCTTTTGTGTCCTGAACTTTGAAGTTTCTAAGTTGTTTGTGTTGTTTAACTCTTCTGTTTATATATTGGTACATTAAGAAGCATCATAATCAGTAGCCTACTGTTCATTTTGTTATTACTGTCGTTGTCCTTCATTTTGCAAATCCGAAAATATTTGAAGATGAGCTTCAGATAGCCGATCTTTATTCTGTTTCTTGTCAGACGGTCGTTCTCTGACTCTGTTGAGCTCTCTGGAGTCCGCACATTCCCAGACATCGCTAATACATCACCAAACGCATCGATTCACAAGCAGGAACCAATGATTTAGTCAGTTTTAGTGCACAGAACGCCCTTATTTCGTGACCAAACAGGGCAACGAAAGTCCATAACCAGTTTAAACCTTTTTATCACTGTCTATCGCGTTTCAATGGCAGCGGACGAAAGCGTTTTTCTGAGGGCGAAGGATCGGAGTTATAAGGGGCTGACAGAAGGTACAGTTAACTTAGCTGAGCTAGCTTAACATAGAGATTTCTGTAAAACTTTGAATTATGGCAGTACGTTTTCCTCTATGGTCTTTTATGTTTTAATAAACACTCTAGCTACCAGTGTAGGTTACTGAATTCCAGCAACAAGTCTTTGACACACGTCAGGAATAACAAGCACCTTTGGACAGAGCTGTAGATTTTGCATTTACTCTGAGGAGGGTTGACAAACATCAACAATTCAAAATGAAGTTAACCTAACATAAACAACTTAACACAACATGATTGGGTTAAAATGTCTCAAATCAGGATTGCCGGCCAAGACAAATATCAGACATTTACAGGATAGACAAAATGCAACAATCTAGCAATTTTGGTAATAGGCTGAAGGAATATTAGAAAAAGTGTTTCAAAATCTAGAATTTAATTGCATATACAACCTATTAGTACGTTTAGCATAATTTGCCTCTTTTTTTATCCTCTGTCAGAAAACATTTCACATAACTTGAAGAACTATCATGTTTTTGTAAGCTTACATTTAGACATTATGAGAACTCCATAGTTCTAGTCAACCAAACATAAAATTGAAAGTTTAAATAAGTTTGTTTAACGCAAATTTATTAAACATGCATACAAATGTACAGCTAATTGAACTTTAAGTTTTGTAAACCAAAAAATGTTATAAAGTTGGTTGCCTTAAAATTATTTTCTAAACTGATAGATGACACATTTTTATTAACACCAGTTTCCTTGACTAATTTACTTGTTTTGTTTATTTTGTTAATCCTTTTAAATTAACATTATTAAAACACTGTGACCAGAACTATAAAATTAAGTAGGCATTTTCACCATTACTAGAATATTCGTTGTCTTTTTATTAAAAAAATAGACACACACTAAAAGAATTTACAATTTCAAATAGTCTAATTTTAAAGTCGTTTATCCGTTTTCTTAACCTAAACCAAAAAACGAAAATTGAGCCAAAATCTTTTTATTTTTTTTTGTTTTTTTATTTTTATTTTTTAATTTATTTTTTATTAGTGAGCAAAAAAAAACCAAAAAACATCTGTTTTCTTGTTTCCTTTATTCCGTTTAAAACTAGAAAACAAGTGAAGAAATGTACATGGACTTTTAACCTTTGGTATGGTGTTTTTCCAGTTTTTTATGTACTTTGTGCCGTTGTGCAGTTCCCCTGCTTGACTGTTTATGTAAATCCTGTCTGAAATCTTCATCGCAGACTAATTTCTTGCTTATTCTTTGCTTTGCTCTGGCAGTGTTGACATCTGCAGTTTTTTCCTCCCTTTTTTAATATGAAAAACCTACAGCAGTGACTGTTAGTGGATGCTGTGAGTTGAGTTGATATTTTAATGCTTTATCACAGGAGGCTTTTATCTTGACTTATGATTAGGTTAGCAGTATTTGAAAGCTCTGGGAGTCATCTGAGATATCCTTCTGATTTATGTTTGCTGAAAGAGGCTTGTGCTTATCGGCTGTCATGGGAGCTTTGTCTGCTCCTCTCAATTCATGTTGTTTAAAGTTGCCTGAAAATAGTTCCCAGTCTCCGGGGACCGTACATGAAAGAGTTAGACAACAAACAAGATTCCAGGCAGCAGATGGTACATTTTAAATGCTTTTGGAGTTGGTCAAATATCATGTGTTTATTTTATTTATTTATTTTAAGCAGGTTTTCTGCTATCCCAAAGAGATACTCGAAGTATGGCAAACACTTCATCTTGTCAGAATGACAAAACGATTGAATTGAAACAACATTGTCTGTCCTGGGATTTGTGTTGAAACTTCATTGTAATATTAATTAAGAAGTTGCTCTGCTCATTTAAAATGAAAAGTTATACGATTGCGCAGCAGGTAATCACACAGTAAATAATCGGTTCCAGTTTAAAATTGTGTTAATGTTTCTGGCATGGGTATTCTTTTGCAGTTTGACACATTTAGTACATGTTGTCAGTAAAGGGTTTGCAAAACTGCTGTCAAATCAACAGCACAGGCAAATGAAGTTCAGTTACTAAGCAAATGATTCATACGAACATGTTCTGTTAGTAAATCAGAAACAGAGCTATGAGTATACTCCTCCTCCCAAACAAATGACTTAATGTTCTTGTATTAAACAATGGTGTAAAGTAACAGATTACAAATACTGAAATTACTTGAGTTTTTCTCAGAAATTGTACTTTTAAAGAGCTCCTAGTATGTTTTTTTTTTATTATCTTCCATGCAGTGTGTAACAGCTCTAAGTGAATGAAAACATCCAGCTGAAGTTTAAATCCGAAAGTGGACCCCGTTTGAAATGATTGATTCTTAAACGAAAGAGTTGATGGAGTCGAATGAATGATTCATTTTGTGTTTGGATCTTTTGATATATATATATAGTAACAGAATGAAATGTCTGTCACTTTTTTTTTTTGTTATCCATGGAATAATTGAAATAAAAAGGCTATTCTAATGGAACTACAGGGAACTAAAGGGCGCTGGTCAGACACCTGGAATGTATAATAGTGAGTGGGTGAATGAAGAAAGAGATTAAGTTGTGGTAGAGGGAACGTATGGTTCCTTGGAGCTACTTAAATTGTTCAGTTCACCAAACTTAGTACTAAGTTTGGGTGAACTGAACAATTTAAGTATAGTCTACAAAACCGGCAAGTTAATAAACTTAAATAAACAAGTTTTGGGAGACTCCATTACTCAATTTAATGGGCAACAAGTTTACTCAATTAATTTAGTTCAGTCAACTTATTAGGGTTTTCAGTGTAGATGATATACTGTAAACAGCATCAAGCAGAACTTTATAAATAAGATCTCAAGTTTCCCTTACACAGATGATCTTCTCCTAAATAAATGTCAATTGAATTTAAATGCAACACATTACTATTTTAGAGTATATAATGGCTGGGTACATTTTGCTGCACGAAAATATCATATATAACACGAAAATGACATTGACTTCATCCTAGGTTCTTGTTTACAGTGTTAAAAAAAAAACGAAATATATAATGCAAAGATTTTTATTTTTTCAGGTAAATAAAGCGTATTTGCATCTGTTTTACCATCTGTCTGTCAATCAAACCTTCGCCATCTGTTTGATACCCCCTTTTACTACTATCAATACATTTACTACGGTTTATCTTTGTGTCATTCACATCTAACCATTCGTTGTGTCTGCGTCTGCCTGTAAAATCCCCAGACTCCTCTGCGAGTTTCAGGTTAAATACGCCAAGGTTATCACAAAGTGCATAGACTGAGTCAACAATGTGACTATAAGATACATTTCCAGTTTCTCATTAAGATGCAGGAGGGTATTTTGGGAGCTGCTCGTCCTTTGGGATGGAAGCGGCAGAAGGGCATCTAAGCTTGCAAGTGATATACAATTAGAGAGGACTATTCCCGCTACGTGTCTCCCACTTGCTCTTGACATTAGCAAAATGCAAGCCATGGCAGGAAGAGGGAAACACAATGATTGCCAGATGTCAAGTATCATCATGGCTTGTGAGGCATTTATGGACCTCTCTGTGACACCGTTGGTTTTGGGACTTTTGTTTTATGCTGAGTACCAAAAAGTGAGGTCATTACCAGTAAAACTATTGTTGATTATAGTAGTTTACATTGGCTTTTGGTTACAGGTGTTTTGGAAATTTTAAGGGATTACAGTTTTAAAGTGACAGATAAAGCTGAGAACATTCTGAAACAGCACGAGAAAAGATCTGCATTTTAGATGCCAAAAAGGGAAAAAACCCTTTTTTGGTTAACTTTTGTACAGATTGAAGAAAATCTTACAGAGAAAAACTGAGGGCTCTATTTTAACAATCTAGGTGCAAAGTCTAGCATTAAGGGCGTGTCAGAATTCGTTTTTGCTATTTTAAGAACAGAAAATATGCTCTGCTCCCTGGCTCAGACTCATCTCCCAATCTCTTTAAGAGTCAGTTGCATTGCAACACGTCGCATTTGCTATTTACATGGCAGAATTTGTAACTAAAAAAACTAAAAGCTTCACTAGCGAGAAAACAGTTAAACAGACCATCTGCAGCACGAGGATAAAGAAGGAGCCTCCTTCATTCGACCTCTTTACAGTACTTTCTCTTTACTTTCTCTTGACCCAGTCGAGGCTCAACCAGGGACCCTTCTTGCGGTGAGACGACAGCACTACCTACTGCGCCACCGCGTCGCCCCTGAAGATATTCAATAGCTTACATATTTAATTCAGTTTCTGAAGCACAAAGATTTGTATATTTATTTCTAAATTCAGTTCTAATTTAAAATGAATAAATAAAAAATAACAGCGAAGTGTGGTCAAAAAACTGAATTATATCCAAAAAACACGTCCTATTCTTATGCGCATGGGTTAGTGCATACGTCTCCATAATGCATACGTCTAAATAATACTGCTACATCAGAATAACATTATACAAATGCAAATTATCAAAATAAACTGACAAAAGTCAGTTACACCGGCCACACCCATGAGTCCACAAAGTGGTGACAATGAATTTGCTATTAAAAAACGTGGCACAAAACGTGAAAATTAGTGTTGCGCTGGTCTGAAAATAGCAACAAATCGCGCCATACACACCTTGCGCCGTCTTAGTGCTGCTGGTGTATGGTAGGGCCCATTATACAACTGTAAATACAGATCTGACGATAACATAACATACAGGCTTTTCAAACCTTCCTACTGAAAGTTGTTCATACTTGTCAATAAAGTTTAGATAGTAAATGTTGGTTAATGTATTTACTACACATAAACTAATAATGAACAATACTTGTGCCACATTAATTAATCATAGATCCACATTTAACAATGCATTAATAAAATCCAAATGTATGCTTGTTAACAATAGAGGTTAATGCACAAGAACTAGTGAGTAACAAGAACAACTTTATTTTCAATAACTAACATTGACACAAATGAATAAACACTGTAATTTATTGTTCATTGTTTGCTCATGTTAGTAAATACATTATGTTTTACAACATCAGTTGTAAATTATTGTAAAGTTTAATAATAAATAAAAAAGGAAATGTTTATCATATTTTATAACATTTTATTATAGACAAATAAACAGACAAATATTGTTTAATTCAAAATATTTGACAAAAACAGAAATACCAATTCCAATAAATGTATGGAATTTAACCAAAATTCAATCAAATCAATTAAAATATATGATTAAAACAAAGTGGCATGGTGGCTAAATGGTTCGCACGGTTGCCTCACAGCAAAGGGTCACTGGTTTTTCTGGCTGGGTTTGCATGTTAGTGTAAAGTTTCCTTCAGGTACTTGGTTTTCCATTGTCCATGAATGTGATAGTGTGGGTTTCCCAGAGTGTTGTACTCTACCCTTATAATTCAGAAAATAAGCCACAGGAAAGGGAAGACCTGAGTGATTATAACAACCCCATGTATATTTTAGATTAAATGATTAATTGAATTAATGCTATTTTAACTAAATCAATATGAATACATTAATAATAAGAAAGAAAAGAAAGAAGAAGAAAAGAAGAAAGAAAGAAGAAAGAAAGAAGAAAGAAGAAAGAAATAAAGAAAGAAAGAAGAAGAAGAAAGAAAGATGAAAAAGTTATGAGTTAAAAATTACATAAGCAAATTTTAATTAGCTTTTTCATTCATTCATTTTTTTTCAGCTAAGTCTCTTTATTAATCTGGGGTCACCACAGCGGAATGAACCGCCAACTTATCCAGCATATGTTTTATGCAGCGGATGCCCTTCCAGCTGCAACCCATCATTGGGAAACATCCATACACACTCATTCACACACACACTACGGACAATTTAGCTTACCCAATTCACCTATAGCACATGTCTTTGGACTGTGGGGGAAACCGGAGCACCTGGAACCAAAACCCACATGAACACGACGAGAACATGCAAACTCCACACAGAAATGCCAACTGACCCAGCTAGGGCTCAAACCAGTGATCTTCTTGCTATGAGGCGATTGTGCTACCCACTGCGCCACCATGCTGCCTATAGACCTTTTTCATAAAGCGCAAAATTACCCATTACAATTTGCGTGTATGTGTAATGAGGATGCTTCAAACTTTCGTTCGGCAGATTTATGCTTATAAAGAATCACATTTGAACAACTTTAAAATAATAATTTTAATTTATTTTACTTGCTTTTAATGTCTTTGAACTAATGCTGATGCTGATCAGTTTCACCTCCTGGACTGATTATTTAAAAAATGCAATCTAATGAGAATGAAAAACAATCGCTGCGAGTCATTTAGCCTGAATTTATAACTGAATTAGGAGAACATTTTTCTCTCGCGTTTGAATCACATCTGACAGAAGTATAAAGGCTTTAACACACATCTTTCAAAGTTGTAAATCACAAAAACACTCAGTAAGCCACTCAAAGCGGTACTGACACCCATTTTCGGATCGAGATTTACCAGTTGTAAACGCTGTAAATGGAAGTTCTAAGCATCCTACCGAATCACGCTGGTTGCTATGGGAGTAGGGTCTGTCTGCAGACTGCAAGACAGGGGCGTAACATGAAGAGGCCTCAGGGGCGTAACTTGAAGTTGGAGACCCACATGTCAAAACTATGTTGTCGGCAAGATTGTGCCGTACATCAGTTATTAACATCTACACCTACTCCACACCTAAACCCAACCATCACAGATATTAACGTTTATACCTACCACAACCCCAAACCAAACCATCACAGTTATTAACGTCTATACCGACCAAAACCCTAAACCCAACTGTCATCGTGATTAACCTCTACACCTTCCCCAAGCCTATACCCAACCATCATAGTTATTAATGTCTACAACTACCCCAACCCATAACCCAACCATCACAGTTATTAACGTCTACACCTACCCCAACCCATAACCCAACCATCACAGTTATTGACGTCTAAACCTTCCCCAACCCTAAACTCAACCGTCACAGCTTTTAACATACAGCCGCAAGTTGAGGAGGATATCATACTTGACGCGCTCGTACTGTTATTTGCAACCACAGGGGGCAACATCGAGTAGGCTAACTGTCATAACAAAATGGATGAAAAAGTCAGAAAGTGGAGTTGCATGGTGGAGTTGCTAAATGAATGAATATACAACAATAATATATCAAATGATTTGGTTGTGGATAAATTTGGAGAAAACTCATGATACATTTGCTGAAAATGTTCTCTGGTAAGCATTTCCACCATCTTGCCAACAACATCTCGTTGTGACATCTTGCATAGTTTAGTCTCGATAACTGCAAGTTACGCCTCTAAATTTTTACATTTTTTACATCCTTCATGTTACGCCCCTGTCTTGCAGTCCACAGACAAATACACTTGCGCTATGACACCTTCCATGCAGCAACAAAGAAAAAGGTCTATAAATTGGGTCTTCATAAAAGCAAACTACATAGATGTCCTTTACATCTTAGGATGGTGATCACTTGCAAGAAAATGATCACATTTTGGGGTCTGTGGCATCACAAATATTAAAAATAAATTATATATTTATAAAGATGATTGTAATAGCAAGTTCATATACAGTATATAAAATTATACAGCTGCTTCTTTTATTTTGTTAAGCGTGAAGAAATCTCTTCTTTTGTGAAGAGATCATCATATTGGGGGTCTGTCACTGGCTTTACCCACATACTGAACGCAAAGGAAATGTGCAGCTCTTGTGTTTCCTATAATTATATACAGTAATATTACCACCCCAAGCACAAGAAGTGAAAAATCATCCAGCTTGCGCTCAGTAAATAAAGATCAGATATTGTTTTTTACTCATTTCAAAACAGAAAACTGTTTGAAGAAGGAATAACTGACTTTTTGCGTTGTTTTTCTAATAACTCAACAACCTGCAGCCATTTAATCTGCATACACTACAGTTACTGCTCCTCAAGACACTATTAAGATGTTTTATTTCAAGACATTTTGCCAGGCTTTTGTTTTTAAAGTGCTCTTGTGTGTAGGACTCATTTTTTTTCTGCATCTTATCTCAAGCCTTGGTTGCTAATTCCAAACCGTAATTTTAGGAGTTTGTGGCAGAGGCGTGAGCCGTTGATATGCAGACTAATGCAGTTATTACAGAGAGAGAGAGAGAGAGAGAGAGAGAGAGATTAAGCATGTATGTGTGCCAAATATGGTATGAGTGTTTCTAGTAAAAGTTACTTCATCACTAATACTTTTCAGTTGTGATAAATTGATATATGAGTGGGGCAGTGCTGACAAACTGTGCATGCATGATATATGTTTGTGTTTGTCTATGAGAATGAGCGGAAAAAATAAGTTTTGTGGGCAAAACTTGAAAATAGTAAGCCATTTTACCTTTTTGTTTGCTATAGTTATTATGCTGCTGTATGTAGCCAGCATTATATATTAAAAATATTTAGTGCAATTAATTAGCCACCATTTCAAGCAGGGGCGTCTCTAGACCCCATTTACTGGGACACGTGCCCCAGTAAAAATTGCCAGTGCCCCAGTAAATGCTTTGAGATATGACTTACTTTATATGCAAGTGTATTTTTTAAGAGTGGTAATCCCAGAATGAAGACATTGTTCTCTATGTGCAACCGAACCAACGCTGGTGAAAGCAATGTAGTTTAATCAAAAAGCAAACAGCGCGCCTCACGCACCGCTCCTGCTTGACGCTGACACGCTGCTCTGCTCCCGGTGTACTCCTGGTTTTGAACAAGCACGCCGAAAAAATAGCTGCGCTGCTCACGCGCCGCTTATGCGGAGGTGTCGGCATGCAGTGAGTTTGCAAGTCGACAGAACAAAGTTTAATTAATATGATGGTGATCTTACTTAGACTAAGCATGCCTCCTGATAGATGACGAGCCAATGAGGTAAGACTTAATAAACCTAATTCTCGGCCACGAGTTGGGGTTAAGACAGCACACAACAGATAATTCTATAAAACATCTTTTTGTATTCGATAGAATTGCAGGGCTGGCAACTCTCCCGCATTCGGCGTGAGTCACGCAAATGACAGTATTCTTACGCTCTTATGCCACACATCCATTTTCTCACGCAGAAAAATCATCATGTGAAATATTTTTTTTCTGTTACAATAAAGAAGATGTTAAAGATTTTTATCGGTTTATAAAGATGTTGATCTCTCTATGTGCAACCAATCTAACGCTGGTGAAAGCAATGTAATCAAAAACAAACTGACGCATGCGCTGAAAACATCCCCACGCGCCTCTCGCATCGCCCCTGATTGACGCTGATGCGCTGCTCACGTTGCTGCTACCGGTATGAATCCCAGTTGTGAACATGCATGCCGAAAAAATAGGCGTGTTTGGCATGCTGTCCTGGGAGAGAGCCCTGAGCTTATGAGATCCTCGAGCCTGGGGCTCCCTCCTGTTGCAGGGTGAGAGGGGAGTTTGAGGTCAGGTAGGTCTCGAGAACTACCCTGCTTGATAATGGTGAATGTAGATTATGAATAGCTATGGAAAACACTTGTCTATGATGTCGATTTAGTTTTGTTAATTTACTTATATTACGTGTTTTTGGTCTGTGGGAGGAAACTCAAACAAATACGGGGAGAACATGCAAACTTCACACAAGATCTAAGCCAGTAAGATCTAAGCCAGTGACATTCTTGTGGTGAGGCTATGATGCTAACCATTAGGCCTCCGTGCTGCTCTGACAAAGAAAGAGGAGTAGGGGTGGTAGGGAGATTCTTCAAGATGAAGATGGCTAAGGTAAGATACTCTGGTTATTTATAGTGATTTAGGAATTGTCTGATTGGTGGATCGTGCGTTAGCTAATGAGGAACCAGCTGCTATCAATCATAAGCACGTGCTCCTCTCGTAATTAGTTTATACATAAACTTCACTTGTTGTATTGTCTGCAACGAAACACAAGTCAAAGTAAATTTAGAAATCACTACTTTCTTTTTTTTATTTCCGTTTTCCATAGTGCCTAATTTTTTCTGATTTTGAGGTTGTAAATGAACCAACATGTCCACATATGGAGGTTTGGAAGCAGTGAAATCCACACTGTTTTATATCCATTTTATAAATTGTCAAGATAATATATTCACAAAGTCCAAAATGCTCTGTCAACACAGCCTCTTTTAGACCTCCTCTCTCACTCTCTATTTGGCATTATTTTCCAATAGAAGGATCATTCTGGGATATGAGACGGGTGACAGCAGCAGTATTGGAGAAACGCTGCTGCAAGGCAATGGATCTCATGCCGTTATATGAAGGGAAAAAAAAAACGGATGCCAAGGCACGCAGTTTTTTCCAAGGGTGAAAAATCCTTGTGAGAGGTAATCTCATATGGAACCTCAATATCCCTCTCAGCAAAGTTTGAAGCTCTTTTGCCAACGGAGAGTGCAAGAACATGAGAGTTCAGGAGATGAGCAGCTTATGAATACCATACATCACCATAGGATTACAGCAAAACACTTGTGATATTACATTAGGGAAAACTTTACAAAACCATCTGTTAATTGGATAGTCGTTATGAGGATATGCTGTGGTGTCCTTGTTTTGGGAACAACATAGCTTTAGGTAGCACTTTATTTTAATGGTCCCCTTAGACATTCTGTTGCCTTTAAGTATCTTTAAAACTAAATGTCATCTAGAAGTCATTAGAGTTTTAGTAGACTGTCTGCTTAATATCACTTCTTAAAATCTCCAAAAAAGCATTCTATTAAATAAAAGCAATGTTGTAAGTTCATCAACTTATTCCATTAACCCTAACTGCTAATACTCTACTGAGAGTTACTCTACTGTATACAGTTACCATTAACTTAAAAGGGGACCGTCGAAATAAAGTGTAACCCAGCTTTATTCTAAACTTTGTTTCCTGACATAAGTTTCACCAGTGGTTTATAACTGGTGTTTCGCAACCTAAAAACTGGATACAGCACAGCATGCTATATGTGCTCATGCTCTCATTCATTTTCTTTTGATATTCTTTATTCCCTTTTGGTGCTTTCAAAAAGAAGTAGGACAGGAAACAAGCACAACAACTTACTATCCTAACCAATAGTAGATAGAGACTCGACCCTGATCGAAGGTCCCTGAGGGCCAAAGTCGGCAACACATACAATTATGCATACAGTAGTTAGGGCAGCAAAATAAATAGGTTTTTAAAAAAGGAGAAGTAGCTGCTTCACATGTCTATTTTTGCTAATGTCAAAGGCTGGGCGTTCGATCAAATTCTACAAAAGTGCATCAAGTAAAGTCTTTTTCCCACAGTGGCCATGTTTGCAATGCCTTCGGCCAACTATTTTGGGCTTGCAAAACCAAGTCTTGTCTTTTTGAATACAGAATTTTGAAATCTCAGAAACTGCTTAACAAACTCACAGTTGAATGACATATTTCTGATCATTATCAAAATCGGACAAATTGTGTCGATGATGATAACGTAGTGGTTAGCGTGTTGACATGTAATGGCAATTTGAATCCCAGCTCATGGATCTTTCCCAATCCTATCCCCCCTCTTTTTCCAACTTCACTTCACAGGACAAGCTACCATTTGGTCGTTAATAGGCAAACCATGAAAATTAAAAATTTACGGTCTCCCAAAATATTTTTAAACTGGCTCATTTGTCATAAATTAATTTGTCACTTAAAGAGCTAGTTCACCCAGAACTGAAACTTTTGTCATTTACAAGCCTGCTGTCGTAGGGAAATGTAACTATTTTGTGTATTGTCAGAAAAATACCTAATTCGTTATTATGTAAAAGTCAAATTCAAAAGGGTGTAACACCAAACCGAACCCCTAATCCTACCCCTCATTGGGGCGTAGGCAACGTGTATTAACCTATACAAATGAGATTGTACAAATGAATACTGCACCCTCTCACCTCCACCTGCTCCTGAAGGTCTACATCCCCTTCAAAAGCCTCCGGTCAGGGAGCGAGCACTAACTTGTGGTGCCATCGCAGAGAGGCTATACGTCACTTTCCAAAACCATTTCATTCAATGCTCCATGCTGGTGGAATGATCTTCCCATTTCCACTTGTACTGCAGATTCACTGGTATCCTTCAAACAACAACTAAAAACCCATCTCTTCCAAGAACACCTGAACCCCGGTGAATTAAACCAAAACAACATGTAGAAGCATTTTCTCTTTCTCTCCAAAAAAAAAAAACACTTCTACTCTAGCACTAAATTCTCTGAGCACAAACACGTTATTTTGCCAACACAAGCTCATTCTGAAAACGTAGTCCCATGGATGTTTCTGGAAACTGCAAATTATGTAACCGGAGGTACGTATGGCTGCATTTAATTTTTTAAACGAACACTATGGGGCGGTATGACGCCGTTCCTTTTCGCGCTTACCAGCTGACCGCTTAATTCCGTTTCCTGCTGCAACCAGGTTGTCCAGTTAGTTTGTGTGTATGTCGGCGGACTTAAGATGCAGAGAAGAGTTGACCACGATGGCAACAAGTCCGTGGAAGAGCGGTTCCAGAAATCAAGTAAGATATTAACAGAATCTAAAAAATAAAATAACAGGATGAATAACAGAGTGAGAATGTGGTAAAAATCAGATGAGGGATTTTCTTTTTCTGGACGTCTTCTGTAAATCGTTGGTTGGGTTTAGGGAAGTAAGTAGGTGGGTCGGTCAATCGTTAAAATTGGTTGGGTTTAGCGATGGAGGAGGGTGGGTCAGTCGATTGGTCGGTCAGTCATTTAGTCAGTCAGTCAGACAGACAGTCAGTCGACAGCAGCCTCTGGTGGGTTTACGCGAGAACAGCGGGCACGAACGGCACTCGCAAGAGAAATTTGAGATGTGAAAAAGTGCACACAACGACCTCTCGTGAATTCACGAAAACATAAACTGCAAAAATACGTACCTCCTGGGACGCATTTTGCGGTCTCCAGAAACATCCGTTGGACTACAGTTTCAGAATGAGCCTGGGTTGTATTTTGTATAACTCAATAACTCACCTCCTAAATTGTAAGTCGCTTTGGACAAAAATGACTAAATGTAATACAAATTAGCTACTAAATAAAAAAATGTATGAACTGCCATGAGTAGATAATGATTGTCATCAACTCACTGTTTACAAACCTTTTTCTGTTGAACACAAAAGACGTTTTAAAAAATGTTGCAAACTGGTAACCATTCACTCATTTTCTTTTCGGCTTAGTCCCTTTATTAATTCGGGGTCGCCACAGTAGAATGAACCGCCAACTTATCCAGCACGTTTTACGCAGCGGATGCCCTTCCAGCTGCAACCCATCTCTGGGAAACATCCATCCACATTCATTCACACTCATACACTACGGACAATTTAGCTTACCCAATTCACCTGTACCGCATGCTTCTTTACTCCTGTGATGGAAAAGCTGAATTTTTTTAATCATTCAAGAGTTCACCCTTAGCGGATGATTGATTATAAAGCGTGTTTGGCATGCTGTCCCGGGAGAGAGCCCTGAGCTTATGAGATCCTCGAGCCCGGGGCTCCCTCCCGTTGCAGGGTGAGAGGGGAGATTGAGCTCAGGTAGGTCTCGAGAACTACCCTGCTTGATAATGGTGAATGAAAATTCTGAATAACTATGGAGAGAATATTTCTGAATTAATCGCTTGTCTATGGTGTTGATTTGGTTTGGTCAATTTACTTATGTTACATGTTTTTGGTCTGTGGGAAGAAACCGGAGAGCCTGGGGAAAACCCACGCAAACACGGGGAGAACATGCAAACTCCACACAGAAATGTCAACTTAGCCAGGTAAAGACCTGAGCTAGTGACATTCTAGCTGTTAAGCAATTGTGCCAACCACTGGGCCTCTGTGCTGCCCTGTAATGGAAAGGAGAGGAGTAGGGGTGGAAGGGGGGATTCTTCAAGACGAAGATGGCAAGGTAAGATACTCTGGTTATTTTTAGTGATTTAGGAATCATCTGATTGGTGGATTATGCATTAGATAATGCAGGACCAGCTACAATCAATCATAAGCACGTGACTCTCTCGAAATTAGTTAATGAATAAACTTCACTTATTCCCATCTTCTGGGTCACATGATCCTTAAAATATCTTTGTAATGTGCTGATTTGAAGCTCAAGAAGCTTTTTATGATCAGAAATGCTGAAAATTATGTTGCTTAAAACCATCAATACAATTAAAGAACAGCATTTAGAAAGTCCAGCATTTTTTGAAGTATATTTACTGTCAATTAAAATCACTGATTATAAGTATTCACTTTCTTAAACCTCTAAATAGTGCATATTTGATTTGATGTGATATTTAACAGTGTTAGTTTTGGGTGGTCACTGGGTGCCCAATTGAAAATCTGTGTCCTAAAACGAAGCCATTTGAGAGCATTTGAGTTATACTGATTAAATGCATAATGATGCGACTATAATGAACTTTGTTTAACTTATTACACTCCTGAGACAGCTGTAAGTCCTACATTCTCTCCCTCGCTCACACGCACACACACATATACCCACAGGAACCTATTAACGGCACTGTTTCAAACCGCCGTTCATCAGATCCAGCCACCTTAACACCTGTTTCACAATTAATGCCAGTCATAGTGCCTTTGGGGGACATTTGCAATCACTTTAAAATCAGAATAACATTGCAAGTCTTTCTCTGTTGCTTATTATAAATTGCGACCCGGGTCTTGCCCTGGCTGTCTAGAATTACATTAATGAAGGGGAAGTCAATAATAAACCAGCACATTCTCATTTTCACTGAGGTGTGTTTGATGGAATGGCACTCATCCATGTTGGCTGCATTTAATCAGCACATCCGATTTAATCTAACTTAATCTTGCCTGTTAAACTGCATTCGGTCGTCCTTTATTTTTATTAAGGTCTCCACTGTGGTAAAGAAAGCTGGCTGTCCGTTTAAAGTTGAAGCTAAACAGACAGAGATCAGAAACTATTCCTGTTTCTGTCATATCAAATGATAAAGCATCCGGAGGTGCTAAGTGTTCAACAGCAAACACATTAATCTGTCATTTCCCTTCACTGCTGTGTGCTACACGAAATGAATTATGCATCATTTTTGCCCAGTGATGTGTTGATCTAAGGATTAGAAGCTGTGTGTTTTTGTGCTAGCAAGAGCGTGTCCACCATGACAACTGATACAGTCAGTCATGTAGGGAGAGGAGAAGCCACAAGGAATGATTCAAATCAGTGCATATGTGAATAAGTGACAGGTGGTTTGGGATTGATGCCTTTCAATAGGTGCTAACAGTACCCCTTTCATTAATGCTTGTTGTCATTGTGCTGTCAACCCGTGTGAGTGTTTGATTAAAAATGTTTTTTAACACCGGAATTCAATTCTCTTTGGTGTCACATCAAGGTCTTTCACATGCATGTTGTCTGTCTTGGGTGGTGGCAGCTATCAGTTTGAAAAAGTAGTGAGCATTTTTAGGCAGACGGATATCTTGGAAATGGATATGAAGAAGCAAAACAAAAATTCTCTCTAGTTTTTCTGCTTTGCTGGATCAGTAGATCTATAGCTTTCCTTCCTCGTCATCAATTCTTGAGATGCTCATAAGCTACTAAGTGATGGTAGTTCACTCCAAAATGGAAATGTATTCAATGTTTACTCAAATTTGATATTTTTAGGAATATTGGAATCTGCTAGCCATTGACATTCATAGTAAGGAAAAATGGTAACCAGTTTTCAAAAATTTTTTGAAATACTGTATCTTCTTTTGTGTTCAACTAAAGAAAGTCAAACAGGTTTGGAACAAGTGGAGGCTGAGTAAATGATGACATAAATTTCAATGTAAAGCTATTTGTTATGCAAATATCAGACCCGCTAGTTTTTCGCGATTCTGCCATCGCTGAATCCAATGCAAAATCCACAAAAGTTGGCCATTTTTGCGATCCTGCAAAATTCTTACCTAAACACAAATTAATCACAAAAAAGTAAATAATCTCATAAAACATACAATTCCAAACCATATAATCAAATTATATTTATTTCAATCTAAATTAATTGTGGGCGATGCAGTGGTGCAGTAGGTAGTGCTGTCGGCTCACAGCAAGAAAGTCACTGGTGGAGTTTGCATGTTCTCCCCGCGTTCGCGTAGGTTTCCACCGGGTGCTCCGGTTTCCCCCACAGTCCAAAAGACATGTGGTACAGGTGAATTGGATAGGCTAAATTGTCCGTAGTGTATGAGTGTGAATGAGTATGTATGGATGTGTCCCAGAGATGGGTTGCAGCTGGAAGGGCATCCGCTGCGTAAAAACGTGCTGGATGAGTTGGTGGTTCATTCCGCTGTGGCGACCCCTGATTAATAAAGGGACTAAGCCGAAAACAAAATGAATGAATGAACAATGAATTGTTTTACATGACTAATAGATGTTGTGTAAGCAACGCATGTGATGTATTTGAGTGTTTCTCGAAAAATTACGTTTCACCTGCGCCCTCACAATCATTACATTACATGGAAGGGGGGGCAGAATTGTTTTGCAGCTTGTGCAGTAAGCAGATGAATGCAAGTGATTTACATGTGAAGTAAATGCAAAGATGCGATTAGACATCTTGTGGCACAAATTGGGCATTTTGTGCATTTATTGCCCTTCAGACTGCAAAAGAAAGTGAGACCAAACATCTAACAAACAGGGGTGCATTTCCCAAACAACGACGTAACTCGTGGCTGAACTATCATAGTACGATGCATCATTTGAGAAAAGAACGATGTAGTGACGAGTGTTTCCCAAAACGCGTAGTTTCTCTGTCGCAGATCCATCTCTTGAACCATGTTAGTTATAACGTAAAACGCCCATAATGATGCTCTAAACAGGGTGGAGTAACTACTTCTTTAGAGAAGAACCCCAAAATTTCTGTGTAAATTATAATGTTTTACACAAACATGCATTTAAAAAAAAATCCAATATTAGATTAGGTAAAAACATGCACTCGCTTTCCATATTAACTGAAATATATGTAAATGGCACATATAGGCCGTATGTTTGCTTTACTAATATTATTGAGAAGTTGAACATATTCTATTCTAAAACATAAAATCACTCACAAAAGCTAACACGTATTCTAATATCATTAAATCATATAAATAAATAAATAAATAAATAATGAGGCTATTTATTATAAATATTATAATTATTATATATTATTAATTATTAGAAATGAAAATATTATACTTTATTAATAATATTAATACTAATGATAATGATGATGATTATTATTATTATTAAGTAGGATATTGTTTATTTATTTTGTATTTTTTAGAAAAGTCTACTTTTACAATTTGACACATGTAAACCACTGCAGAGAATTCTAACGGGCGGGCCCATGTCATATACAGTACAGATACTTAATAAAAAACCCACTATATATTAAAAGAATTAACGTATGCTTTTTGTTTTCACAAGCTTTGGAGACGTAACATAAATTCCACTTTTAAATAATAGGTCCCCTATATCTTTCGTTATGAGGCTGTGTTCAAAATGACATCAATGTTTTGAAACTGTTCTGCAAAGGGAGCACAATTTTAAACATGAAGATGGGTAAAACTGAACTGTAAAAATAGTTTGAAAGCAAATTACACCTAAGAGAGATGACTTTAACGCTTTTTTTATTTTTAATAATTCCAACTTTGAATGTTAGAATGTTTTAAATAAACAGGGCATACATGTAGGGGGGATAAGTAGGAATAGAACACAGCCAGGAACTATTGTTCCTAACTACAGCTCCAGAAGTGTAGTTGCGAGTGCTCAAGTTTGCGATGAAGTTTGAGAATGTTCGTTGGAGCGATGAATTTGGAAAATGGCAAATCAACAAACTATGTTTGTAACGACGGAACTTGCGACCTTAGTTGGCTAACGAGCAAGCAGCTTACAATGATGGAGATGAGTTCAAGGATGATGGCTGCTGGATGTGACAGAATTGGAGGACTATAGATTATGGTGTGCGTCAAATCGATAAATTATTTCATTTAACTTTCCCTGCAGTTAACGAGAGAAAGCGTTTCCCTGCCATTGAGATATATATTATTGTGGCCATTGACGAGTTTTACAGCAATCCGTGTTTTACGGTAGGGGAAGCCCTAACACATGTTCTGAGTGAGGTACATGATGTCATTGCTCCAGGGAGTGAAATCTGAGAAAGAGAATGTAAACTCATGGACAAAAGTTATACAACCTTTCTTTTGGCTTAATCCCTATCATTTTAGATCAATTTTAGAACTTGTCTTGACAAGAGACCAAAATAAAGAAGCTTTATTTTTATGATTTGTGTCATTGTCATTGTGTCAGATTGCACACCTAACATAATATTGTATATATATATATATATATATATATATATATATATATATATATATATATATATATATATAATTTTTTATCACAAAATTGTCCGCAAATTTCTGGGAATTACCACCACAAAATCAGTAATTTTTATCGCAAAAAAAAAAATCACAAAAAATAAACAATTGTGAAAAACTAGGATCTCTGAAATATGAAAACAAAAACACACCTTTGAAAACAACGCAACTAATACAGAGGCATCACAAACTAGTATACAATGCTTTGTCTGTGAATGACAGTTTTATATGGATAATGTTGTTATAACACTTTGATGCTGTTTCTTACTGATGAATTATTATCACCAATCAAAACAGAGGCCATTTACATATAGGACCCACCCCCTTACAGAGATAGTTCACTCCAAACTTAAAATACTGTATACTGTAAATGATAACAACATATTGTAAATGGGGGTTACCGACATACCAACAAAAGAAAGAAACTCAATTTGGTGCAATTGACACGTGCGTATACTTACACTTTACTTGAGTTATTTCACAATATTTTCGATTTTTTGCATATATATTTGGGTTTTGTAGATGCAAATAAAAAAAGACATTATAAATCAAATTTAGCATCATGACTGGTATAGAATTACAGCACACTGGGAGCTTTTATTTTCTTAGTTTGCTTTTGCATCTGATAGAGCAGCTGGACCATGAAATAGTGATGCATGACGTCAGATTTAACAAGCAATTAGGAACCCACATATTGAAGAATTTCACAAGAGTGGGAAAGATATTCAAGATTTCACAGCAGAATCAAGATGGTCACACATTTGTTGTGTTTACAGATTGGGAAGCAGCTCCATTTAAAAATGACTTATGCTTCATAGACCTCTACCTTAAAAAAACAACAGATAATGGATCTTATCTACATGGTCCATGATGAATCTGGCTCAAGTTTCATTTAACATCTTCCATTTCTATAATAAAAAGGATTTCGGTCAACTGAAATATCCTTATCCATTTTCTTGTGCTTTATTTATCTTGTGACTTTATTCTTCTTTTATCTGCTTATTAGAACTGGAGCATCGAAGACGGTATTTCCTGGTGACAATGGACACCAGGGTTCCGCGCGCAAAGTAAAATTAGCTTTGGCATCAAGAAGCAGACCTGTGCGAGTCCCGTTTCAGTGACGCACATCAGATGGCCACATGCCCCTCTTCCCCCAATGTGCTGGAAGAAATAGGCTGGCAGCCTGTCCTCTGGGTGTGATATCAGAGCCAGTTCTCCTTGGTGGAGTTCTCTGAGCGTGGGGAGACCATGCTGACCTGAATGCAATCCCGGTGGGGGGGGGGGGGGCTTCTGCCATTGTAGCATGGCAGCAATGGTGGCTATGGTCTCTGAGCCAACAGAAATATGCTGCTTGCCTCGAGAAGCGTGAACCGTGGCCCAGTAAATGGGATGGGATGGTGCCTCAGGTGGGGGGCCGATATGTTGCGACGAGTACACACGTTCTGTTTTTAGACGTAGCCAATGATTGCATCAGACAAAAAGGATGAAATAAAGAGCAAAAAAAATGGTTTTTGCTTTAATTGTAAATGATACTATAATTATTATTATTATTATTATTATTAAATTCGCAATTCATTTTTGGATTTCTCATTGGAAACAGTAAATAATATGGCAAATTACTCAAGAATTCCTCTTCAAATTGTTGTCTTGGTCCATATTTATCAAGCTTCTCAGTTTAGTCTTAGAATTCATGGAATATACTCCTACTTTCAGACTTAAGTTAAAAGCAAGTTATTACATTTCTTAAAGCTAAGAACTACTCTCCTAATTATTTAAGACAGCTCGTGAGGTCTCTCGAGTGGTAGTAGCCATTAGGAGCTTGTGATGGTGCTGTGGAGACAAAGATGTGAGCAGATCTTTCAGGAGAGGAAAAGTTTGATATCGTTTGAATAAGCAGGTATCATCTTCATCAGCAACTTGATGAGGGATGTCATAAAACCACACACAGCACACAGATTTAAAAATGGCAGTTTAATTGTGCTTTTGGTTTTTGTTTCAAATCAGTTGTGTATAATCAAAAGCTATGTTATGGCAGTCCGTATCTTTTTGATTTTGATTTAGGTCAAGTCGTATGAAATCGTACGATCTTATTCATCCAATTTAGCACGATTTACTTATCTCCTAATGATGGTTGGGTTTAGGGGTGGGGTTTGGTGCCACACCTCCTTTTAAACAGGCTGCTTTTATCAGGCTGGTATTATATATCCTTTTTATCAATTGTGTTTTGAATTTCACCATAGTCTCTTTTTCAGAGATCACCACAGTGGAATGAACCGCCAACTATTCCAGCATATGTTTTATGCAGCAGATGACCTTTCAGCCACAACACAGTACATGGAAAAAAACAGACACTCTCATTCACACACTACAGCCAATTTAGCTTATTCAATTCATCTAGAGCACATGTCTTTGGACTTGTGGGGGAAACCAGAGCACCTGGCGGAAACCCACATGAACACGCAAACTCCACACAGAAATGCCAAGTGGACCAGCCACGACTCAAACCAGCAATCTTTTTGCTATGAGGTGACAGTACTAACCACTGAGCCACTGTGCCGCCAATAATACCCTTAAATACAGAAATCTATTAAGTGATTGGTCTATGCCTATGTTGACATCCAAAATCCAAAATATATGACACTAAAGATTTAGTCTCACACTTCACTTAAATTATGATCGATAACTAACTTTATAGCGCCATTTTTAAGCATTTTTTTTCTATCAATTTCATTCTTAGTTGTGTCCTTGGAAGTATTTTTACAGGCCTTTTTAATTTGTCTCAGATCTTTTGTTTTCAAAAGACAAAGGGGATTTAATAAATCAAATGAATAAAATTGTAATACATCTTTAATTTTTCTTTTCTTTAATTAAAATGTCTACCTTTTGGAGCAAATAATAATGATTATCATCTAAGTTTACCACAGTTAAAGATGTAATTTAGCAAAACAACTTACTAAGATTCATTTGATTAACACTTACAAGATTCTATTTAATGACTGAAAGAATTACTGCTATTGTTTAAAAATGAAGAGAATATAAAAGACAAAAAATTACTTTTCGTTGTGTTTTGTTAGCACTTTCAATGGTGCCAAGCATACTGTAGCTCTAACTATGTCAAATGCTTTAGTTTTGATAACAGATTTATGTGTCAAGATTTTTAAAGGGCATAAAATGACATTAGCGCATAACAATATTTAATAATAGCATTTCAAAGAGCTCACATATCACTTGATAAATCAACTCGCCCTGTCACAACAGAGAAGTCATTTTCACATTTCAGTCTTTGGCTTTTATGAAAATGGAGCAGGAGTAAAGTTGAAAGTTAGAGGTCTATTTGATGGCTTAAAATTTAAAGTGCGTCTTTATCAAATCAGATTTCTGCAATGAGAGATCTCAGAAGAAAGACATACTTGAAGAAGGACAATTCGATGTATATGGACTTATTGCAAGCAGTGCCAGTGGGAAGAATAATCATACGGATGAAGAATGTAATATGTAAATCCAAATCCATTCTGCTCTCTACGCTTTTTAGTGTTTTGTATTAAATTATGCACTTGTTAAGTTGTGACGTATGGAATAATGTTTCTGGTTCCAAGTCTCTACTCATCTGAATTTAACATAAACATAAAACTCTTTCTAAATACCAAATTAGGACCACTGTTTTTACATTAAATGAGTATTTTACAAAATCATGACGTGCCCACTGCATTGTAAAATACATTTACTGTACAAAAACTGCAGTTTTAGTTTACAGTTAAATAAGGTAGAAGCTGTCAAAGAAATATAACTGTTTTTATTGTAAACTACCGTATTACATCCATTTATAGTGTTAATCCACCAAATTTGCTTTGGAGTTCTAACATCTACACACTGTACCTTTGTTACACAGACAAAAACACAACTAAAAGAAGGTGTTGATGAGACAAAACAAACAACTTTTCCCACAAGCAGAAAAACATAGTAGTATTGTATATAGACAATGCACACTATGACTAAACACCATCATGGAAACAAATTAAACTAATGTTATTTATCAAAATTAGATGTAACATAAAACTTTAATGTGCATAACAGATGAGAAAAAAGAACCATAGTAATGTCAACAGACCAGTGCAACAGTAATTTTCACATTTTGCGTCACGATGTTTAAATAGCAAATCCATTTGCGGCACTTTATGGACTCATGGGTGTGCTGGTCTAAAATAGAGGTGTGTTAAGGCACATTGTTGGTACGTTGGTATTTTGAGGAACTGGACAGTGCCATTGACCAACTAAAAGCTGGTCTAATACCCAAACACATACACATTGCTTAATACACATAGGATGTACAGAAATACACAAATATCTTTACATATAAAAAACTAAGGAATTAAAATGTAACAAAAATTATTATTTTCAACATAGATATAAAAAACACTGCCTCCATGTCTTCTTCATGCCTCCATGCCTTTTTTTTCAGTTCATTCATGACAATTTGCATTTGTTTTATGTTATTATTATAAGCAGTCTTATTATTATTATTATTATTATTATTATTATTATTATTATTATTATTATTATTATTATTATTATTATTATTATTATTATTATTAGTCTGTCTTCCTTATCCAGGAAAGTAAAGGAGTAAAGTAAAGACAAAGTAAAGAGGCCAAATCTAGGAGGCTTGTTTTTTATTGTCGCGCTGCAGATGGTCTGTTTAACTGTTTTCTCGCTAGTAAAGCATTCAGTTTTACCACTTAGAAAGTCCACCATGTAAATAGCAAATGCGTCATGGCGGGACGCAACTGACTCTTAAAATCAACTCTGATTGGTTTAATGCACATTATGCTCAAAACACACCTATAACCCATTAACAGACTAAGCACAACCCTGTTAGACCATGCGCCATGCGCATTTTTTCATCCTTAAAATAGCAATGGCCCTAATGGTTTTGCGCCATGCGCTTTAGACTTTGTCATGCAGGGAATTCTGGGAAAATTTATTTAAAGTTAATTACTGTATTGATCTTATTCTTCAATGCGGAAGTGCACTCGTTTCTACGATTGTTTTAGAACTTCCGATTCAGCTGCCTATGAGTGAAATCACTTGGAATAATAATCTGCAGAAAACGGTCAAACTACTTGCTCTACAAACAAGTGTTTGCATGACAATACAGACAAAGCAGAATAATATAATAAGAAAATATCAGTTTGCAACATCAAGCAACGTAACAAGCGTTTTTAATGTCTAAAAATTAATGGAAGTGAAAGAGACCGGAAGACTCGAGCCAAAAAGACTCAAACGGTTGCGCCCGCTCGTACGCAAAGAATAAGCTAATTATATATTAAGGAAACTGTACAGGTTACACATTTTTTACAGTAAACACTACAGTACAATTTGTAACCTGTACAGTTTCCTTAAAGGGCACCTAGGTTAGCCCTTTTTTCAGATTTAATATAAGTGTTTTGCGTCTCCAGAATGTGTCTGTAAAGTTTCAGCTCAAAACACCCATCAGATTTTTTATTATACCTTTTATTAAATTCCTATTTATACATTTTTGCACTGGGTGGCGGTTTTGGTGTACTGCTCCTTTAAGGCTAGTCCTCCCCGCCCACCGTTTCTACGTGCCTTTCTGCGTGCCTTAATCTCCTCCCTCGGCTGCGTCAGAAAATAGACAGACTTAAAGGAAGCAGATTTCACGTAGCGTTTGTAAGAAATACTACAGTAAGAACTTTACCAATGAGTATTTGTTGTGTAGTTGCATCGATGAGTCACACAAAGTTCATGCGCGCACATGCACACACAGATACACACGCACACACACACACACACACACACACACACACCCGTTTAGCTTTGCACTCTTTTTGCACGCATAGACAGGATACAGGTTAATCCTCACTGCTGTATGAATATCTGTTATGTTAATGTACAATATAAACCTGATTTAACGTCCACAAACCAGGATTGAAGCGTCTTCCTTTATAATTGTTCTGACACGCGGCTGTGCTGATGAAGTAAAGCTGAAGTAAATCGCTGTACTTCATTACACACGTGGACTGTTTTAAAACATTTTAACATGTAAACCTCACTCTTGATCACATTTGTTGATGATTGATGATCCTAGCAAACTGAACAGACCTTTTATTCCCGGTTGATTTGTGCACGTCTGGTCTTGTTGATATGGTTATACACGTGGCTACCGGGACATGTTATTACGCACAGCTATCAATCATTTCGGTGGGCGGGGGGACCGCACTCCTACATAAAGTTGTAGTCGGTATGAAAACCGCTCCAATTGGTCTACCGTTTTTATGTTGTTAAATTGGAAATAAAGGACTGGGTGTGTTTATTTCACCCCAATATGACGGTCTATACACCATACATGCACATATGTCTGTCCAAACAGCTTGAAAAGTAAATTTTTCACCATAGGTGCCCTTTAATATTTACATGTTTATATAGCATTTTTAAAGTTTTTTATAGTTAAATATATATTTTTTTTAATCACAGCCATTTTTACAATGTCCAATCTCTGGAATTTAGGTGAAATCTGATTAAAATAAGTTAAAACAACAAAACAATTTGACTTATTTGATATAATTCTTACAATGTGCAGCCCAAACACCAATATTTTAACGGTTTATAAATAAGAAATGTGACCATCTGAGATTAGGCATGGATTTAAATATTATAATCAAGATTTTCAATAGAATTACAGCACATTGTAAGCATATACTATTAGCATATATTGTTCACTTTTCATATCAGATTGAGCATCTGGACCGAAAAACCGTGATGCATGAATTCAGTCTTAACAAGCAGATGAGTTTTGTACAGAAAAGGTAAGGTCCATATACAGAACAAACAGATGTATCTTCTGCACCTGCATATTTGTAAGCAGCCCTTCGTTTCGGATGTTTGCGTTGGGGCACAGCTCAGAATAAATACAACATAATAGATTTCTGCTGTTTCTTTTGGGAAACCCCATTAAGGTAATTAGTTTGAGCTGTGGCACTGAAAAAGCTCCACTTCATCTGCAAGGTTCAGTTGCTCGGTGCACTGTGGGAGGAAATGCTTTTGTTCTTCAATTCAGGTCACTGACATGCTGAATTTAACATCCTGTACTGTACAATGATGGAAATCACACTGGGCTTAAGTCTTGATTATTTCATGGCGAAAAAAAAAAAAAAGAATTACCAGCATTCTGTATTCAATAGTTATTTCCTCCTCTTTCTTCTTTAAGCCATGGGTACTCTCGTAATGCCAAGCTGTGATGGTAATGGAGCACAGTACTGTGTCTTCCCGAATCCAGCATCATTGCAGAAAAAGGGTCTAGTAATTCTGCACTTTCAGTGAGGTAACTAGACCTCTTTGATGGGATCATTCAGCACACGGTGGGTGAGCATCTGGATTGTCGGCTTCACAGAGGAGGAGTATGAACAGATAAGAATGGCAGAAAAATTATTTTACTGAAAGTTTAAACGAACAGAGCTGGGTAGGATCTGAGTACATTTTAAAATGCAATATAATCTAATCACTTTTTTGGCATTTAAGCCCAGCATCCTGGGCAAATTTGCCCACTGACCTCTGTCCATCATGGCCTCCTAACCATCCCCATATCATACTTGGCTTCATTACTCTGTCTCCTCTCCACCAATCAGCTGGTGTGTGGTGTGGGGTCTGGTGCAATATGGCTATCGTCGTATCATCAAGTGGATGCTGCACACTGGAGACCCAGCCCCCCCCCCCCCCCCCCCCCCCCCAATTGTGTAAAGCGATTTGAGTGTCTAGAAAAGCGCTATATAAATGTAAGGAATTATTATTATTATTAGTCTAACAGTGAAAGCTGTGTGTAAACCTTCAAAAGGCTTTTATACTAGATGCAGTTGATGCATTTGCATCCGAGTGTCAAATTACTAAAGTTTTTGTCTCCATTGCATTATACAGGATTCCTGCAATCGTGATCACAAATAAGCTAATCTATTCAAAATGTATTGTCATGGTAGTATGAAGCAGAGTAAGGCTGAAAGATGTTAAAGTGAAACGAGAGCACTGAAGCAATTGCTTAAGAGAGACAAGCGTGCACAGCACAAAACAGAAGAGCTTTTATTATGCCACAATCCACCACTTCTGGTTCCTCTTTTTATCATAATAAACACATTTTAGGAGTCTGTTATATTGCTGCTCGGTGCCACAAAATACAACATACAACAAATTAAATTGTGGGTTTTTTTGTGTGTTTTCTATCAAATCAAACCTAAAAATTGAAGCTGTATTGGGTCTCTGGCACTAGTTAAACTGCTTATTTTTCAGGATTTGAACTTTTTTTTTTTAAACATTTGGCATAGTAAGTATAAAAGTCAAAGTCAAAATATATGACAAAATATATAACATATATTATATAATATATAATATAAAAAGTCAAAATAAATAACAATATTCTAATAGTTTTTTAGATATTTTAATGAAAAAAATGTTTTATATTGTGTTGTTAATTGTTAATAAACTCACTAGGAATTGGATAAACTTGAGGGACACCCATAAAAATGCTTGCTTTTTGTCAAACATACATTAAGAGGAATCAAAGAATTAACGACAAAACGTTAACCAATGTCAGTCAAGTCAGTTTGTGTTGATTGATTGTATTTTTAAAGGTACTAATGAAAAGTAAACAACAAATATTCGACGATGCTTATAATGAATAATTTGGTTAATCTGTTCTAATTACATTTATCTCATTGAAACAAGCTGAAGTAATCTAAAAGTAATCCAAAGGTAGTCAAGTTACACCATATAATGAGTAATCTATTACTATTATAATACTGGATACAAATTCATTTACAGGCTAAAATTATTAAGTAATCTATCTGCACTGCAAATGAGAATAAGTAAACCTACAACAAGATATAACGTTTCCATCTTGTATGCCCTTAAATCTTAAAAATAAACAAATACTGTAAGGAAAACTGCAATCTAAAGCTGATGTTGTTTCCTCTCAGTCAGGTGTTCCTAAAAGAAACATGTTTTTCTTAATGCAAAGAACATTTTAATAATGTAAAGAACCTTTTTCCACTATAAAGAACACTTAAGGCAGTGGAAAGATTGCATGTAAGCTATAATTTCTTCATATTCAAAACCTGAGAGGCAAGAGCGCAGGTGCAAAGAAGGTGGATAAATAAAAAATAAAAAACCTTCACTAAACAGTTGATAGAAAACACATGACTTGCGTTCTGAAATATTATCACAGAAATTGATTTTTAGGTTGGTAAATGTCCATCCCACAGACACATAAGGATGTATCAGTAATATAGTGGTCTAGCGATGACCCTGAATCTGACTAAGCTTTACACAGGCTAATAATTGCCACATTTATCATACACACGTCTTTTGTCATCATCTCATGTTGAAAGAAACCTCATAGTCACGCTAAAAGCAAGATTAGATAAACTTCTGCTGGCCTTCATTCAACATCAAAAGATGGAAACTTTTATCAGTATAAGGCTTTATTCTTATCTGCATTCAGATTCATAATTAAAATAATCACATCTTTAATGTATCTTTAAGCTTTAAACAAATCTTTCTGTTTTAATTACAATCTTATGTTCTGCCACTCAATTCTGAAAACCTAGGTTGAGGAGATCCTCTGTATGGTGGCTATAAGTGCTGCTGTGTCTGTTCTTTTGAATTCAGGTCAAATCATTAGCTCATACAGAATAACCCGGAGGAGCATATATTAAATCGCTGAGGTCAGAGGTTAAAAGCAGTCCGCATAATTACACTCAGGTTTATGGATTTAAAGGCAGTACAGCGAGAATTATGATCATGATCTTTGAAGACGAGGTGAGCCAAACTCTTTGAATGTTCTTTCTCTGATAGTTCTTCTGACAGTCCTCATATATTAGTGATTTCAGTGTAAAATGTGCAAATCAACTTGTTCCTGCTTAATGGGACTTTCTTTCTATATATGTACAAAAAACAAAAAAAAAAAAAGAGAAACTAGTTTTATATTAGTACTCAATTCAAGCTTGTAGAATGAATTAATATTTTCATTGTTTGTTGTGTTTACAAATGACTGTTCTAAATAATAAAAAATGAAATTATGTAAAACCAGCTTAGCTTTTTTAATTTGATGACTCTAATGTATCATTCATTGTGGTGTTTTGCATTTATTGTTACTTTTTTCCATTTGTGTTTATGTTTTATCCTGGATTGTGTTGTTGGGTGTAGTTACTTGCTGTTTTATGACATCTGGGTAACATTTTCTGCTCAAAACAACAGATTTATAAGAATGATTTTTTTTTTAAAGCTAGTTGTTACTGTTACAGTAGTTACAGTAGTTGCCTCATTACCTCTGCTGTGTTGTAAAAAAGTATCACACACACACACGCACGCACGCACACACACACACACACACACACACATCATTAATGCAAATTTCTAATCAGCCAATCACATGGCAGCAACTCAATGCTTTTAGGCATGTAGACATGGTCAAGACGATCTACTGCTGTTCAAACTGAGCATCAGAATGGGGAAGAAAGGTGATTTAAGTGACTTTGAACGTGGCATGGTTGTTGGTTCCAGACAGGCTGGTTTAAATATTTTAGGAACTATAATATTTTAGAAATTTTCAGATACAACCATCTCTAGGGCTTACAGAGAATGGTCTGAAAAAGAGAAAATATCCACTGAGCGGCAGTTCTGTGGGTGCAAATCCCTTGCTGATGCCAGAGGTCAGAGGAGAATGGTCAGATTTGTTCCAGCTGATAGAACGGCAACAGTAACTTAAATAACCACTCATTACAACCGAGGTATGCAGAAGAGCATCTCTGAATGCACAACATGTCCAACCTTGTGGCAGAAGGGCTATAGCAGCAGAAGACCACACCAGGTGTCACTCCTGTCTACAGTACAAGAGTAGACAAGAGGCTACAATAAGCACAGGCTCACCAAAATTGGACAATAAAAGATTGGAAAAACGTTGCCTGGTCTGATGAGTCTTGATTTCTGCTGCGACATTTGGATGGTAGGGTCAGAATTTCGCATCAACAACATGAAAGTATGGATCCATCCTGCCTTGTATCAACGGTTCAGGCTGGTGGTGGTGGTGTAATGGTGTGGGAGATATTTTCTTGGCACAATTTGGGTCCGTTAGTACCAATAGGGCATCGTTTCAATGCCACAGTATTGTTGTTGATTATTGCTGCTGACCATGTCCATCTCTTTATGACCACAATGTACATATCTTCTGATGGCTATATCCAGCAGGATAACACTCCATGTCAAAAGGTCACTGGTTCGAGCCTTGGCTAGGTCAGTTGGCATTTCTGTGTGCAGTTTGCATGTTCTCCCTGCATTCGCGTGGGTTTCATGCGGGTGTTCCAGTTTCCCCCACAAGTCCAAAGACATGTGGTACAGTTGGGTATGCTGAATTGCCCGTAGTGTATTTCAAGAGTTCACACTTAGCTGATGATTGATTACAAAGCTTGTTTGGCATGCTGTCCTGGGAGAGAACCCTGAGCTTCCCGTTTGCAAGGCGAGAGGGGAGTTTGAGCTCAGGTAGATCTCGAGAACTCCCCTGCTGTAATGAACAGATAGTGATTGCACTTTAAGAAATAGCTATTTACTAGGAGCATGTCTATGGTGCCGATTTGGATTAGTCAATTAACTTAAGTTGCATGTTTTTGACGGTGGGAGGAAACCGGGGGAAACCTACGTGAGCATGGGGAGAATGTATAAACTCCACACAGAAACATCGGCTGGCTTGGTAAAGACTAGAACCAGTGACGTTCTTGCTGTGAGGCAACAGTGCTAACCACTGGGCCATCATGCCACTCATCTAGGAAAGGAGGAGGAGTAGGGGTGGAAGGGGGGATTCTTCAAAACGAAGATGGCTGTTATATGGAACTTAGGGTATTTATAGTGGCTTAGCAATCGTCTGATTGGTGAATCATAAATTGAATAATGTGGGGCCGGCTGCAAGCAATCATAAGCACGTGAAAACGTGCTGGATAAGTTGGCGGTTCATTCTGCTGTGGCGACCCCAGATTAATAAAAGAAAATGAATAAATGAAGTATTTGAAAGCAAACTTCAAATGGTTTCAAAGATAAAAATGACTCAATGTTGTTAACTTAGTTAAGCAAATTTTACTTACTGTAATAGCATACATGAAATTTACTTTAAACTTGAAATTTAAAACTGAAATTTACCAGCGAAAAAACTTGGCATAGAAAAAAATACATCACATTTTACTTAAGTATATGTTGTTAATTAATAGTAGTCGGTAACCAAAGGATAGATCACCCAAAAATGTAAAATTATTCACTATTTACTCATCCTCAAGTGGTTCCAAACCTTAACGGGTTTCTTTATTCTGTCGAACACTAAGGAAGATATTTTGAAGAAAGCTGAAAACCTGTAACCATTGATTGACATTAATTGTAGAAATAAGTAATTAAATACTATGGAGGTCATGGGTTTCCAGCATTCTTTTTAAGTTAAACAGAGATGTTTTGAACAGTGAAGAGTGTGTATGATGACAGAATTTTCGGTTTTGTGTGAACTATCTCTTTAATATTATAACTGCACTGTAACAAGGACACCCTAAAATAAAGTGTATCCATTTGTTTTTTTTCTAAATCATTTCTTATTTAAGACCTTTTGAGAATACAGAGAATACAGGTGCAGAACAGGTGGATAAATTAAATAAATAAATCAAATAAATCATATAAAAAAATTTTTCACATCATAAAAATAGTTAGCCTATATTATGCAAAACGCCAAAACTAAAAACAAAACACTACACTCGAAATGATAAAGGTTACAGAAAAGCCATTCTGCATGGATGCCATGGAAGAACTTTTTTTGAACCATCTTATCAAAATCATTCAGAACCACATTTTTCCTAATGCAAAAACCAATAATCTAGAAAACCATGATCAACTATACAGAACCATCAGTGCAATGCAAAGCTTCTATGAAAGTTGAGGGTTATTCATATTTAAAACCATTTCAGAGGCTACAGTGCAGGTGCAAAGCAGGTAGATACATACAAAAATAAAGCAAAAATGCTTCAGACTCATATGAAAAGGCTCTTTCAAAGCCTAAAAATGGTTCTATTTAGTAAAAACTCCAAAAAGACCTTTCAGCTTCTATATAGCAAAGCTCGATTCTTTATGCAACCATAAAAAGAGTTCAATTTGGTAAGAACTGTGCTACTGTTAAAAGCTCGAAACCCACAATTCTATTGCGCTTAGAAAAAAGTTCTAAGAAACGTCTATATATTATTGCTCAGCCTTTGTTCTTTATGAAGAAAATTGCATTAAAATCATCTCAGCTTCAAAAACTAGCGACGTCTACAATACGCATGGCAGTAAAGGAAGAGTGGCATTATCTTCGCAATTAGATGAAAGAGAAATTTCTCCATCTACTCGCGCACATCCTCAGTGGCGACCAAAATGAATCCCTCTTAGGAGGGCTTTGATATTCTCACTGGATTTCAACACTGATATATTTAGGGAGTTGACGTAATCAGAATCGCAACAAATGAGAATTTAAACATATATGACAGACATTCATTTCATGTGGTTTGATCCTGGTGTTGAACAATAGCAAACACACAACTGCAGCAACAGCCCACGGCAGTGACCAGAAATAGGCTTCTTTCACAACAGCATTGTGCTTTCAGCATCTGCTTTCTCTTATATACATATATGTGTAGTGACAAATAAGCAGTAAAAATTTGTGTCTGTATATTTGTGTAGTTTGAAGTCTGATGTTTGAGAAAATAAAAGGAGTCTCTAACTTTATTTATTCTTTCAGTTATTTACATATGACTGAACTGTACACTGTAAAACATATCTGTAAATTAGCAGTTTTCCATATTTTCTCATTCATGTTTTTCTTTTTTTTCATGTTTTCTATGGCTCAGTGTCTTATTTAACAGGGATCGCCACAGCGGAATGAACCGCCAACTTATCCAGCATATGTTTTACGCAGTGGATGCCCTTTCTGCTGTAACCCAGTACTGGGAAACACCCATACATTCATCTTAACCCAATCATTCACACACACACATACTATGGCCAATTTAGTTCATCCAATTCACCTGTACCGCACCTGGAGGAAACCCACGCGAACACAGGGAGAACATGCAAACTCCACACAAAAATGCCAACTGGTCCAACCGGGACTCGAACCAGCAACCTACTTTCTGTGAGGTGATAGTGCTAACCACTGAGCCACCGTGACACCCATTCATGTTTTTATTTTTTTATCTTTCCACATTTATTCATGCTTTTTAACTGCATGGAACTTTTAACTTATGGAACCTTGGACTTTCTTCCAACAGCTTTTATCCTTGAGAAGTTTGAAAAAGTGACTTTTATTAACATTTTTAATAGTTTAAAGTGATATATTGTCTGACGTTTCTGTGTGGAGTTTGCATGTTCTCCCATGTTTGCGTGGGTTTCCTCCGGGTGCTCTGGTTTCCCCCACAAGTGCAAAAATGTGGCACAGGTGAATTGGGTAGGCTAAATTGTCCGTAGTGTATGTGTGTGAATGAAAATGTATGGGTGTTTCCCAGCGATGATTTGCAGCTGAAAGCGCATCCGCTGCATAAAACATATGCTGGATAAGTTGGTGGTTCTTTCCACTGTGGCGACCCCAGATTAATATAGGGACTAAGTCGAAAAGAAAATTAGTGAATGAATGAATATTGTCTGGGTTGGTGTTGTATATTATGCTACAAAAACCTTGTAATTAACTGCCAGTACATTTTCTGTTATTTTACAGACTTATTTCTCTCTCTATATCATTTCTTATACATTTTATTATTTCTAAAATGTCAATAATAGTCACTTTGTTAAACTGTACTTTTGAATTTTCAACATAAAAAAATGACAGCACGGAGATCAAGGTCCCATAATTGCAATTCACAGTAGCAAAAAACACTTGTGAATCACAAAATACAAAAACTGTTCATTGAAAGGTATTTTCTACAGTGTACCGTAAAAATTTCCTATGATGTAACATAGCTAAAATAAAGAAAAACAACTCTTAATGATATACTACTAATGTAAGAGTGATTTATTTTCATTGTTGGACACTTATCTTAACTTACTCAATTTGCTTCAGCTTAGTCAAAGTCCCTTTAAGGCAAGTCATTTCACTCGGCAGCCATCTTTCAAACGCCTTTCGGGTATTCTGTCAGATTTGGGAAACTGTTTGCCAAGCTCATGATTACATTACATATTTGGAATTCGCCAATAAAATTAAACAACAACTGTCTCATAAGTTTCGTTTCTAAATGTTCTAATCAAACAAAATCAAAAAATGTTCAGGTTGCGCAGGCTAATGCGCATGCACACTTGAAAAGAACGAGATCACAACACCAACCTCATCTACGGCAGTTCTACCCATTATCATCCTCTGGATAATGTTTGATCGTGCTGCTCTTCTGAAGTAATTCACAACTTGGACTTGATGGCGATTGGCGAATATCCTCCAGAAATGACAGTGACTCTTTGTTTACAAGTTTATGGGAGTTTGACTAGTTTCTGTCATGTACGTTTGACAGGACAGACTGTACCTTGCGTATGTTTCATACAGATTACAAAACAAAACAACTTTTGTTTTCAAGAATATTTGGTTCATTTAAAAGCAGGGCCTTCAAGCTTTATTTGGATATATTTCTCATGTCTGTGAAGTAAATATTTACTGAGATTCCAGTGTGTTTGATCACCGCAAAACTGTCGTACAAGCCCAAGTCGTCTGAGCTTCTCCCCTAGAAAATCGTCAGTCTATAGAGATTGATGATTGGCTCCTGTACTAGTAGGCGGGGCTTTATTTGCCATACTGACACTTTTTCCTATTCAAAACTATATGAGTGACATGTCTTGTGTATTCTATAGTCTTTGGCTTAGTCCCTGATTTATGAGGGGTTGCCACAGCAGAATGAACCATCAATTACTGGCATTGGTTTTATGCAGCAGATGTCCTTACAGCCACGCAATTATCTTTATATAGTGCTATTTTAGTTTATAGATATAAAATTGTATTTTGTTGTTAGACATTTTCAATAAATAGTGGTGTCACACCAAAGGATAACAAATGAAAAATTCAACAAAAAAAAAAAGTTGTTTAATAAAATAGTGACTTGTAAAATTAGGCCTGATCTATTTATTTAAGGGGTGGTCCAGAGTGTATTTTTAAGACTTGGTTGTGTTTATAAGATGCAAAGCAATGTGTGCTCATGCTTCACTTGTAGAAAATCACATTATTTTCCCATATATCTCACTTTTATCACAGCCACTCAGCAAACATGAAAACTACTGTCATGTTTCCTATTTCCTCTGAAATGCCCGCCCTCAAGAGACTCTGATCGGTCCGCTAACATAATGTGCTTTGATGCGCAGATTGGCTCCAAGTCACTCCCCTATAAGCATGCACTTTTGCGCTGTGTAAACAGTCCAGTGAGAGCAGCTGTTAGCAGCGTTAGCTGCCTAAATCAGCCAGAAATTAAGAACACACAGCTCACACCCGCTACCTAAAATAAAATCTGACAAGTGTCATTCACATATATTCGGAATAAGCATGTGTAAGTAATATGAAACGCTCACATATCTTTGGCCAGTTGGTTATTTGAGATGTAGAACACACAGAAAGCAGCCGCATAGAGAGACACACATAAAGAGACACTGCACACGCTGCTGAAGATTGTGGCTGTTTATAGGGGTTTGACTGATAAATATGAATTTGTAACTAAATTGTTAACGATGCCAAACTGATTTTCCCATTGTTTACATCATTGTTTACATCCTTGCTACAACATATCGTTAACGCCAGACACTATGCATGTAGTTGATAAATTTTCACTAATTTCATTCATTTTCTTTTCGGCTTAGTCCCTTTATTATTCTGGGGTCGCCACAGCGGAATGAACCGCCAACTTATCCAGCATATGTTTTTTACGCAGCCAATGCCCTTCCAGCTGCAACCCATCACTGGGAAACACCCTTACACTCATTCACACACATACACTACGGACAATTTTAGCTTACCCAATTCACCTTTAGCGCATGTCTTTGGACTTGTGGGGAAAACCGCAGCACCTGAAGGAAACCCACGCGAACGCGGAGAGAACATCCAAACTCCACACAGAAATGCCAACTGACCCAGCCGAAGCTTGAACCAGCGACCTTCTTGCTGTGAAGCCAATGTCTGCCTTTGTATTGAACTTTGAGCATATTACATTCAGAGATGTTGTTTATGTTCACACAGCTACATTACAAGTAAACTAAAGTTTAAAATATGATATTGTAGTGGACCTTTAATGTTTTTACAATTTTCTTTTTTCATTTATAAGAGCTTTATTTCATTGAACTACGCTTGAGACAATCACACCATATAAAAACTCAGCAGTTTTTATACCAAGAGATCCAAGAAAGACAAAGAAATGGTTAACCATTTACTCCATTTAAAATAACAACAGCACTAATTATCTTCATTTTTGTCATGTGTGAACGTGAAAATGCATTGTCATCTCAACAACCTATATCTACAGTACATATTGTATGCTAAGAATTCAAAAGTGGCACAGAACAAAGTTTTGCACCACCAGCAAAACTAAATATTTAATATGTTTTACTGTATGTATCATTTATAACTACATATGTAATTCAGTACACGTGCATTGTTTGCATAGAGGGTATGGTATATTGGGCACTCCAGCCAGGACAAACCAAGCTTTTAGGCTGTTTCATAAAAATGTAGCGCACAGTTTATGCTGAGCTTGTGGGAAAAGAGAGCAAGTAGGCTACAGTCAACTTACGCATGTTGTTTGCTCTGGCCTGCACAGTGTCATAACGCTGTGTGTGCATTCCGATGGCCTCCTCGTGTTGACCCTGACGGGCTCCTTGCATGACGCTCGCAACAGCTCTGTTGAAGAACAAGCAATTCGTTAGCTTAGTTGTATTGTGTAACCAGCCTTTATTTAGATATCAGAGCCCAGCTGAAAAGCATAGAGTGATACAGAGTCAGCAAACTGACATCTATTTAGCTGCCGCTGTCCGTAGTGCTGATTCAAAGAGAGCAGGTTTTTCTGTGAGCCGCTCTTTCAGCAAACCTGCCCACTGTGGGCAACGCGGCTCTCATCAGAGGTTTTGACCCACTATATCAGAGATTTACACCTCCACCATCTAAGTTGAGTAACCAAAGGGTAAAAACTGACAACCGGACGTTATGCAATGCCATGTAACATTTTGTACAGCTCTCTTGGTTTACATGTGCAACTTAACCGTGTTTTCATGTGGATCTCTTGAGATCAGTGATTCAAGAAAGCCCTCTAAACGAGAGCTTGCGTAACACAAATGCATGAATTTAGAAACTGTAATGAAGATTCAAGGGATTGTTTTTGCTCTAATTATGCATGAATATGCATGGGTAGGATAGGAGCAACAGTGAAAAAACAAATCATGACAAGCAGCGCTTCTGGCTACAGAAGGTGAAATTCTTTGTCTGTTCATTTTTTTTTTACCCTGAGATGGAGTAAACAAATTTTAGTCTATAATGCCACACTGCTAAATATTGCTGGGTTATATCAACCCAAGTTTGCATCAGATATGCACAAACCCAACTATTGAGCTAAATATGTATAAATATGTTAAATAATTTGACATTTTGACCAAGCAGTTAGGTAGAGCAAATTCACAAAAACTACAAAATAAATCAATTTTTTCACAGGGTTTTATACATCCCATGCATTGAGAGCTTACCCGCTCTTCCAACTTTATACTCCTCATGCATTATTATATCTATATTAAGTCCACAAATAAAACTATTTAAAGAAAGTATGTAAGTTCTTTTTGAATGCATCATGTCTACACACAACCCCAAACAGTTACACTGAAGCATTCAGAAACAGAAAAAATGAACTATGAAATGATACACAATTCTTTTTAAAATTTTAACATCTAATTTGAAAAGGTTAATTTAAAACCCAAGACTCATGCACAAAACATGGCGAAAGGTCAAACATATGTTAACCAAGCAAGCTGCCCCAACAAATTAAAGATATATTGGTTTAGAGAGATTTTAACTCAATGTTGAGTACCTTACCTAAAGTTTTGTTTCAATCATACTGTACATGAATCCGAGATATAGCACTTTTACACACTTTTTTTCAGTGTTTCATACCAAAAGTGCTTTGCATGTTTCTCTTTGCTTTATTGTATCTAAATTAAGTCGCAAACTGAAATATTTACAATCAAAATGCATTTTGAAGCACATGTGATGTGCTCCATTCAGTTGTCTGCTTGTTTTTAAAAGCATCATGCGTGAAGCAGCCCTCTCAGCCACTTATACTGGGGCATTCTTGCATTCAAAAACAGAAACAATGGCAATGAAATGACATCTTTGTGTGTTTCTAACTTATTTCTATTTGATTTTTTTTCATTCTTAAAAAAGTGTCTCTGTTGTCATCAACCATTCTATTAAAAACCTTTCAGAGAGACCTTTTCATTCCCGTAAAGGTTCTTTACAGTCAAAATTTGCTATTTAGATTATAAATATGTTCCTCACACTATGGAAAAAAATATTATTTAAATACCTTTTTCCTAAAATGTTCATTTGGGAACAAAGAAGCTTGTTCTATGACATCACTGATTCTTCAAGACACCTTGATTTTTACGAGTGTTATTTTAACTTGAGTCTAGACCTCAACTGCATGCGTTTAGCAAACATGCTTACAATAGATTATACTGTTCTGTAAGTCGCCTACACCACCAAATCACACTGTTGCTGAAGCATTTTATTTAAATTCAAATAGAGAATGGGAACTTTGTCAAAGCAATATTTCAGCTGCTTACCGAGACATGCTCTCCCTGTGAGGTCTGTGAGCCTTTTCTAGTCCAAGTTTGGTAAATATCCCAACCAGTGCCATGATTGCCACTACTCCACATATTATGTACACAATCAAGTTTGTTTTATCCTTGGTCGGATCGTGTCTCGGATCTAATGTTTTCTTATACGGTGGCTGTCCTGTTAACCACACAGGTGTGTCGTAATTTTTACAAGTGCTCTGATCCAAACGAGAGTTTTTATAAGCGCAGCAAAATCGGAAGCCACAAGTGCCGCAACAGTATAAATAATTGCCTGTTTGGCAAACGAACGGCGGGTCCCACTGTCCCATGACATCATAGTAACCCCGACATTTGTCCTCGGTGTGTGGAGGTTCAGAAACGCTCTCCTCATCCCGGGACCCATTGGACCCAGAGAGCATTATAAAGCCCTCGAGCTGCTGCGCTTCCCCGTCCGCGCTGTACAACAGCACCAGAACTTTGACCAAGAAGTATTCTAACAGCAAGACTGTCCATTTCATCCTGTAGTCTCCTGGAGGCTTCCCTTAAATGACAAAACGAGACTGAGAATTGACTTGGTACTACCACTGATAGCAGGGCATAAATCCACACGACTGAACAAAGCCATCCGGGGAGGTTTGCATTTTCAAAGAGGTGAATTAAAACCGCAGATGTTTGAGAAGTCCACTCCGGCCGCTGTTGATCTCAATCCCAATTGTTCTGCTGATTGTCAAGTACTTTGTGGACCTCTGAAACCACTGCGCAACTACCCTGAAGGCTGTCTTTGTTTGTGATGATGACAGGAGAGCAGAGGCAGAACTGTGGAGCGCGCGCGCGGAGAGTGGGAGAGACAGTGCGTAAAGGGAAGGAGGAGACATGGGAGGGCTATTGGACAAGAAGAAGTGCTCTTGTAGTAAAGAATCGCCGTGAAAAGTTGCAGACTGATTTAAGATGCTCCATGCAACTTGAAAACAAATAGGTTACCCTATACCTCATCTTTAATTTAATAGCAACAGCTCGTTTGGATCTCAAGTCCATCGCGCGTAACTTAACCACGCGTCACCAGAAAACACAAAGCTCATGATTTGTGGTTTATTTTGCGCAACGCAACCCCTTTGCGAGTCTCCACTGGGCATGACTGTGCTGACTCGTTCAGTCAACAAGGAGCTTGATGATACCAGATAATGTGAAATGTTACAGTGCCGTTTAAAGAAAACGCATCCCAATATATTATTTTTGTTTTAATCAATATGATTTTGTTTTAATCAACTTTACAACATTTTAATCTCCTGTTGCTGGTATTTTATTTTTTGTATTTTTTGTTAGTTTTTCTTTTCTTTTTCTTTTTTTTAATATCCAGTTTTACAACAAAAGAATGATATGCCAAACAATATTTAGTATAATAAAGTAAATCAGATTTGTAACACCTTATGATAGCAGAGATTAGCAAAGTAGACTTTTTTTTTGCTAGCTTATTGTATATTGTTATTACTGTTGTTGTTCAATTCTAATATAATAATAAATAACATATTAGCTAAATTATTTTGATATTTTCAATTTTCAGCCTATACGTATTAGAAGTAGCTAGTATATTTGGAAATGAGATATGAGCCTCACTAGTATTGCAAAATTATTAAATATTCTTATAATTATTTAATTACATAATATTATTATTAATAGGTCAATATTTTATTATTATTATTATTATTATTATTATTATTATTATTATTATTATTATCACCATCATCATCATCATCATCAAATAATAATAATATCAATTTATAAATGCTATTATAATCTATTATAATGTAATTTAGTGAATAGGCCTACACCTTTTGTGTCCTGAACTTTGAAGTTTCTAAGTTGTTTGTGTTGTTTAACTCTTCTGTTTATATATTGGTACATTAAGAAGCATCATAATCAGTAGCCTACTGTTCATTTTGTTATTACTGTCGTTGTCCTTCATTTTGCAAATCCGAAAATATTTGAAGATGAGCTTCAGATAGCCGATCTTTATTCTGTTTTCTTGTCAGACGGTCGTTCTCTGACTCTGTTGAGCTCTCTGGAGTCCGCACATTCCCAGACATCGCTAATACATCACCAAACGCATCGATTCACAAGCAGGAACCAATGATTTAGTCAGTTTTAGTGCACAGAACGCCCTTATTTCGTGACCAAACAGGGCAACGAAAGTCCATAACCAGTTTAAACCTTTTTATCACTGTCTATCGCGTTTCAATGGCAGCGGACGAAAGCGTTTTTCTGAGGGCGAAGGATCGGAGTTATAAGGGGCTGACAGAAGGTACAGTTAACTTAGCTGAGCTAGCTTAACGTAGATTTACATTAGAGATTTCTGTAAAACTTTGAATTATGGCAGTACGTTTTCCTCTATGGTCTTTTATGTTTTAATAAACACTCTAGCTACCAGTGTAGGTTACTGAATTCCAGCAACAAGTCTTTGACACACGTCAGGAATAACAAAGCACCTTTGGACAGAGCTGTAGATATTTTGCATTTACTCTGAGGAGGGTTACTCTGAGGAGGGTTGACAAACATCAACAATTCAAAATGAAGTTAACCTAACATAAACAACTTAACACAACATGATTGGGTTAAAATGTCTCAAATCAGGATTGCCGGCCAAGACAAATATCAGACATTTACAGGATAGACAAAATGCAACAATCTAGCAATTTTGGTAATAGGCTGAAAGGAATATTAGAAAATCTAGAATTTAATTGCATATACAACCTATTAGTACGTTTAGCATAATTTGCCTCTTTGTTTTATTCTCTGTCAGAAAACATTTCACATAACTGCTGAAGAACTATCATGTTTTTGTAAGCTTACATTTAGACATTATGAGAACTCCATAGTTCTAGTCAACCAAACATAAAATTGAAAGTTTAAATAAGTTTGTTTAACGCAAATTTATTAAACATGCATACAAATGTACAGCTAATTGAACTTTAAGTTTTGTAAACCAAAAAATGTTATAAAGTTGGTTGCCTTAAAATTGTTTTCTGAAACTGATAGATGACACATTTTTATTGCTCAACACCAGTTTCCTTGACTAATTTACTTATTTAGTTTATTTTGTTAATCCTTTTAAATTAACATTATTAAAACACTGTGACCAGAACTATAAAATTAAGTAGGCATTTTCACCATTACTAGAATTATTCGTTATGTCTTTTTATTAAAAAAAATAGACACACACTAAAAGAATTTACAATTTCAAATAGTCTAATTTTAAAGTCGTTTATGCGTTTTCTTAACCTAAACCAAAAAACGAAAATTGAGCCAAAATCTTTTTATTTTTTTTTTGTTTTTATTTATTTATTTATATTTATATTTATATTTTATTTATATTTATTTATTTATTTTATTTTATTTTTTACTAGTGAGCAAAAGAAAAACCAAAAAAACATCTGTTTTCTATGTTTCCTTTATTCCGTTTAAAACTAGAAAACAAGTGAAGAAAATGTACATGGACTTTTAACCTTTGGTATGGTGTTTTTCCAGTTTTTTATGTACTTCTGTGCCGTTGTGCAGTTCCCCTGCTTGACTGTTTATGTAAATCCTGTCTGAAATCTTCATCGCAGACTAATTTCTTGCTTATTCTTTGCTTTGCTCTGGCAGTGTTGACATCTGCAGTTTTTTTCCTCCCTTTTTTAATATGAAAAACCTACAGCAGTGACTGTTAGTGGATGCTGTGAGTTGAGTTGATATTTTAATGCTTTATCACAGGAGGCTTTTATCTTGACTTATGATTAGGTTAGCAGTATTTGAAAGCTCTGGGAGTCATCTGAGATATCCTTCTGATTTATGTTTGCTGAAAGAGGCTTGTGCTTATCGGCTGTCATGGGAGCTTTGTCTGCTCCTCTCAATTCATGTTGTTTAAAGTTGCCTGAAAATAGTTCCCAGTCTCCGGGGACCGTACATGAAAGAGTTAGACAACAAACAAGATTCCAGGCAGCAGATGGTACATTTTAAATGCTTTTGGAGTTGGTCAAATATCATGTGTTTTTATTTTATTTATTTATTTTAAGCAGGTTTTCTGCTATCCCAAAGAGATACTCGAAGTATGGCAAACACTTCATCTTGTCAGAATGACAAAACGATTGAATTGAAACAACATTGTCTGTCCACTGGGATTTGTGTTGAAACTTCATTGTAATATTAATTAAGAAGTTGCTCTGCTCATTTAAAAATGAAAAGTTATACGATTGCGCAGCAGGTAATCACACATTAAATTATCGGTTCCAGTTTAAAATTGTGTTAATGTTTCTGGCATGGGTATTCTTTTGCAGTTTGACACATTTAGTACATGTTGTCAGTAAAGGGTTCGCAAAACTGCTGTCAAATCAACAGCACAGGCAAATGAAGTTCAGTTACTAAGCAAATGATTCATACGAACATGTTCTGTTTAGTAAATCAGAAACAGAGCTATGAGTATACTCCTCCTCCCAAACAAATGACTTAATGAATTGGTTCTTGTATTAAACAATGGTGTAAAGTAACAGATTACAAATACTGAAATTACTTGAGTTTTTCTCAGAAATTGTACTTTTAAAGAGCTCCTAGTATGTTTTTTAAAAATTACCTTCCATGCAGTGTGTAACACAGCTCTAAGTGAATGAAAACATCCAGCTGAAGTTTAAATCCGAAAGTGGACCCCGTTTGAAATGATTGATTCTTAAACGAAAGAGTTGATAGAGTCGAATGAATGATTCATTTTGTGTTTGGATCTTTTGCCTGCTCGTATCGATGTCGATATGACACATTGCCAAATATGAAGTGCAGATTCCGGTAAAACGTGAACAAGCCCTTCTTTTCAAATACTAGCTAAGTGCAGGAGGATCATGGGATTGGTCATGATGCAAAGATTACTATCACTGAGAGATGACCAGATATGTGGCTATGGGGAAGAAAGTGTTAAAGTTCATTTTCACAACATACTGTAAATACTAGGGCTGCACGATTCTGGCTAAAATGTGAATCACATTTTTTTTTTTTTTTTTGCTTAAAATCAAGATCACGAGTCTTTCTCACGATTCTTTAAATATGAAATAAAGGTTAATATAAGTAGGCTATTATTATTGGTAATTCTCAAACATATCTTCACCTTAGAATTACAAGGTTCTATCTGCGTTCTGAATGATTTTGAGATATTGAGCTTCAAAGTTTTTGCAATCCATATAGCAAACAGTATGTGTGCAACAGTTTTTTTTTTAAGTCTTAAAATGTAAACAATAAGTTGTCATTTAATAAGAATATGTCAATAACTTAATTTTGACAAAAAATGTCAGATAGAACCTTATAATTGTGACAATATGGTAAAACAACAATAAAAATATTGGGCCTATGTGTAGATCTACTGTTGCCTAAAATGCTAAATTTTGTACAGTCATTATGGTGGACTTGAACAGACTTTTAATATGTCCTGTTTGTTAATTCACAGTAAAATGATGACATCAGAATACAACTATTCATAATTATTAAATTGAATTATTATGTTTGAGACGTGTCATTTGTCACTGACAGCATTTTTAGACCATTTGTTTTCACTGGTAAAATCAGACATTTGTCATTATCAGATTTCTTTTTGCAATATAATCAACATTAAATAAGCTAGAGTAGCTATACTGACACTGTAAAACATTTATTTTCATGCACAACACTATCTGTTAGCTATGAAAGAAAAAAAAAAACATTTTAAATGCTTGTCGTAATCATAACCGTAAAATGCGTTATGATCATTTAAATGATGTGTGGCCAGTTTCATTTTCACATCCTAGTGCGGCTCATGGCTGCCGTCACTGTGATAAAACACACACACATGCAAATCATTCTTTCAGCGTGGCTCTCAAACGATCGCTCTGCAACAAACTGAACATTATTTACAACTTTATTACTTGTTATTTACAGTCTATGCAGGTTCTGTTCACTAAAGTAGCCGTCATTGGCGTTCTCGGTAGCTCGTGGTCAGCTCACGTGTGATTTCGCGGCTGCAAATACATCATTACATGAAGACAGAAATGACATTTCTGGGTGAATTATACCTTATAAATACAGTATGACACTTTTAACGCCATTTGAAGGTGTTCATAGTCCTGTGAAGACTTGTGCGTCCGCCTTTACTCTTCTTTTCTGACCTTGAAAATATAATTGGTTGAATCGTAGAAAAGCTGAATTAAGATCGTGTGTAGGGTCGAATCGAGATCGTGATGTTTTTTCAATTAATCGTGCAGCCCTAATATATACAATAAAAACTGATGAAATAACCTATGCTGCAAAGCGGGATTTGCCAACCATTTGCTAAAGGAAGCATCAACAAAGACTATTATGCCCGATACACATGGGGCCTCAGCGACAACACTTGATGGAGGGCGTGTCTGAAGTTGGGGCTGACGCAATCTTCATAGCAGCGTCAGCAAATAAATTTAGTCCAGAATCAAGCTACGGTCACACTGGGCTTTGTGTGTGCGAAATTCTGTCGTATAGCGAAAAGGGGCAGGATTAAACAAGATGATTAGACATTTAAAAAAGCCAGCGATTGCTCCATGTTTTAAATTTCTGTCCAGGGAGGTCCTGTTTTGATCCTCGATTGGTCTCACGCAGTCAAGTGATGCGATTTCGCAGGGTAGAGTTCACCAAGCTTGAACTTTGCACCGCAGCGACATGCGAAACTTGACGCATGACCTTGCGTTTCCGGTCTGACGCATTCACGTGCGTATGAATGGAAGTCTATGGGAGCAAAAGCCCAATGTGACCGCAGCTTCAGTCTGAACTGGAGTATTTGCATAAAGCAATCTGATTGGCTGACGCATCCGTTGGCGCTTAAAAATGTCCAACTTGTACAGTGAGCAACGCCACTGAAGTGGTGCCGACGGATCCACAATTCAGTTCGGCAACACTTGACATCAGCCATTTAAAATTGAATAGGAAGTGTTGACGCTGACGCCTCGTGTGAATGAATGGGACTTCGTCAGTAACTGTTACATGGTTTATTTGGACCAGTTTCTTCTTCCTATAGATCCTGTAAGTGTTTCTCCTTCCTACACAAGCTGTAAGCGTGATTAATATGGTTGCCTCATTTTCTGTAGTTTGCAAAATGTGTACTTAATTGTTTGTTGTAACTTGTTATCGCTTCAAGCGGCTTGTAATCACTTACCTATTATAGATCAGTGCTTGTACTGTATCTTTTAGGTTAAATCTCTATGGGCTAGTCACATATAGCATCCAAAAACACGCTGAAAATGCGAAGCATGCTTCTCCCTTTACCAATTTAAATGCACTTCTGTGCTTGATTCCTTGCCTTTTGTCATTGCTATGACCACCTTCAACTGTTCCTACACAGACATTACGTGGTCGATTTTCAAAATACTGCTTTTGCCTCTGTGTGGATTAATACTGAATGTGTGTCATTATTACATTTACATTTACATTTACATTTAGTCATTTAGCAGACGCTTTTATCCAAAGCGACTTACAAATGAGGACAAGGAAGCAATTTACACAACTATAAGAGCAGCAGTGAACAAGCGCTATAGACAAGTTTCAGGCGTGTAAAAGTCTAAGAAGCAAAACATTAGTAGAAAATTTTTTTTTTTTTTTTTTTTTTTTTTTTTTTTTTTTTTAGAGAGAGAGAGAGAGAGAGAAAGAGGGCTCAGTTAGTGGTATAGCCAGAGAGGCAATTGCAGATTAGGAGGAAAAGTGGAGACTAAACAGTTGCGTTTTTAGTCGTTTCTTGAAGACAGCAAGTGACTCGGCTGTTCTGATGTAGTTAGGGAGTTCATTCCACCAACTGGGCAGATTGAATGTGAGAGTTCGGGAAAGTGATTTCTTCCCTCTTTGGGATGGAACAACGAGGCGACGTTCATTCACAGAACGCAAGTTTCTGGAGGGCACATATATCTGCAGAAGTGAGAGCAGATACGAAGGAGCACAGCTAGAGGTCACTTTGTAAGCAAACATCAGAGCTTTGAATTTGATGCGGGCAGCAACTGGAAGCCAGTGCAAACGGGTGAGTAGCGGAGTGACATGTGCTCTTTTGGGTTCATCAAAGACCACTCGTGCTGCTGCGTTCTGAAGCAGCTGAAGAGGTTTGATAGAACTAGCTGGTAGCCCGGCTAGCAGAGAGTTGCAATAGTCCAGTTTGGAGAGGACAAGAGCTTGAACAATGAGTTGAGCTGTATGTTCAGATAGGAAGGGTCGGACCTTTCTGATGTTGTAGAGTGCGAATCTGCAAGATCGGGCAGTTCTAGAAATGTGGTCAGAGAAGTTCAGTTGGTCATCAATCGTAACTCCAAGGCTTTTTACCATTTTGGATGCAGTGATGGTTGCTCCATCCATCTGGATTGAAAAGTTATGGTGAAGAGTATTATTACTTGGAGTTGAGGTTAAGAATAGAGGATAGGCTGGTGTTTAACTGCATTGCTTTAATACATTCCTGCGTTGTGCTCACACATATACTCTGTACTCTGGCTACTTCATAACCGTGGTGGGTTGTTCTCTACGTCGCGCGCTGAACTCAGTTGACCAATCACAATAGACTTAGTCATCGGACCAATCAGCGCAGATTAGCTTCACGCAAAGAAGGGATAATTAGGTAAAAATAAATGCATATTATAAGAGAATGAAAGTGTTTTTTGTGTTATCACACAATTAAAGTGTGTTATCCTGTTTTTGGACACCCCCAAAACCAAAATATGACCTTTTATACTGCATAATAGGGGCTCTTTAAAATATGTATTTAACTTTTATGTCAGTAAAATTTTAGAGCTGTATTGCTTCTTTTACTGCATTACTTTCATTTAAGCTGCAGTCACTACTTTTGTATGTTTATTTTTTTCTTGTATGATTTGCGATCCGTCCAGTGATTCCCATCTAATCAAATCGCACATAAAAAAAATCACATCAGATAGAATGAGCTCAAGACAGCATGGAAGCAATGACCATTAAAAGTGTCAAAGAAGACACAACCAATGATCAACCATACTGAATGATGACTGAAATCGCCAAATGTACTTCAAGAATAAATAAATGCACTACAGAAATTTACGTTTTCAAATACATGCTCAAACTGCGTGTAATCGCTCAGTGCTGCATAATCTTGGTTTTGCAACGCCAACTGCTGGACACTTGTAAATTGTTAATCAGGGCTCGATGTGCATAAACCTAGAGCACAACCAGATTATCCTGTTTCCTGTTGTAAATTTTTCACCCTCAGAAAATTTACTTCAAGGAGTATAGGACCACATTACACATAAGAAAGTGCAGCATCTGCTTTTAAACAAACAAAAACCATTTTATTGAAATAATGGTCAAATATATAAAACTAACCATCCGATATCATTTAAAAAAAAATTTTTTTTTAATAAGTTAATTTTTATATAGTATACAATGCACACACAAAACTGCCTCCAGATTGATGGGGGCAGATCCTTTCACTTTGGCAAGCTCTGATAATGCAGGTACTATAAGTCAAAGAAATGTTTACATGCAATCTGATCTACGCTATACCTGATTGTCTTATATTTTACACCCAGGAGACCCATTCTCATACAGGATTTTCTTACATTCTCATAACTTATTCAGGCACTCCTGTCAATATTGGGATGTGAAAATAAGGGATCCCATTTAAATAACTGTCACTTTAAAAATGCCCACATAATAAAGGCATTCGTTTGCTTTCCTAACTGTTTATGATCATTTAAGACAAAATTGGTTGAGTTTAAATGAAAACCTACCAAGATCGACCTGTTTAGATGTTGTTATTATTAATATTAATATTATGTGTATATGTATGTTCCAACATGCACCCAAAACCCAGAGTGTTCACTTTCGCTCGGATTCAAATCGCATGTACAGAATCTGTTTGGGAAACAGCGGAAATTTATCATTTGAAAATCTTGTTTTGAGGATTGCATAGGAGGGCCGACGACACGTGTAATGGAAAGGAAGGGAATCCTTTCGTTTTTATATTTATTTCAAAGTCTTTTCATGCCTAAATAGAATGAAAGAGCAGAACAGATACACATTTAAGAGCAGGGAGCGTCCCCTGGTGGTTTGGTGGTATGGGTTGCGTATAGGGACGATTGGCTCTTTAATATTTATTGCCATCCTTCATGGAAAGGTTGAAAAAACAGGAAAAATATGGTAAAATACCTTTACGGGATGATAGCGGATAGAACCAACCCTAAACCCAACCATCACAATAACGGAAAAACAGTAGTTGTACCCAGGGATGGGCAAAATACATTAAAATGTATTTTAAAATAAAATAACAAGTACCTCAGTTTTACGTGTATCAAAATAAACTACAAAATACAGCAGTCGCAACAAGTATCAAAATAAAATACTGTATTTTGAAAATACTACAAAATACTTTCATAAGGGAGCATGACCTTTTTTTTTCGCAAACTTTATATTAATAGGCCTATTAGATCAATTTAGTGAAGTAAACAATAATTGATAACAAAAGCGTTTCTCTAAGCAAGTTTAATTCAGCTTCTCTGCACCTCATCACCTCTACTGTAAGAATAAAAAAAATTAAGTTTTATTCATAAAACTTGTTTCTCTTTGATTTTAGTATAGATTTTGTACAAATTTCATACAGAAAGTTCTGTCTTGAAGATTATCCCTTTAATCACTGTAAAAACCATGTAATACAGATAATGAGTTGGAAAATAGTACTAAATCTCTTGATTGTGAAAATTGCCACCATCTCTTAAAACTCAAATTTTTCCACATTTTTGCAATTGAAATCTTCAATACTCAATGTACAATCACGAGATCTCAAACAATTTGGGAGTTTTTGATCAGTAGACTGGAATATTATTTAATATTTTTGTTGTGTACTAATTAACTATGTCAAAGTTTGTAATTAACTATAAAAAGCACCTGCAGATCAGCTGGCATTTAAAACAGACAATTTATTTCTGTAGGTATCGCCACTGTGTGACTTTTTTATATTGTTTGTCCTATTTTCCTGTCTGATTTTGACCTCCTCCCAAATTTACCCTTGCTGTTTATCTGTTACTTTCTTTATATGTGATGCATAATATCCATCCCTTCTCCAAGCATTGAACAATGTCTTCAATATAAATCAGTTTTCTGTTCTGATCTCAAGCCTAGGCAAATAACTGAGAAAGCACCAATCTGCCGCATCTTTATACTGTCATCATGTACTTCTTACAAAGTATTTTACAGTATTTTAAAATACCCATTTTCATAAACCCCATAAAAAACAAATTACAAAATACAATTTTGTATTTAAAATACGTATTTGAAATACATGTATCATAAATACTGCCCATCCCTGTTTGTACCGAGTATTATTTATGTAATCTATTAAATTACCCAATAAATTGTATTTTTTAATGTCTACCCCCACCCCAACCCTTAACCCAACCATCACAGTATTGTAAACATATTAATTATTGTTATACAATGTCATAAAAATGCTCCTATATTGATGTGCATATTACCTTTCCAGCCGGCTGTGTATCCTATCTAAACTTTACCATCAAAACCTAGCAAAAATGTGTCAATGGCAAGAAAGTGTTCTCTGTAAATTGATGAGATATCTTGTCAATGATGGAAAGATAATAATTGTGGTTACTAACAAGTTGTTAATACATTATAACAACGTGTAGCTAAGATGAATCAGAATCCTACATTTCCTTTGGCTGCACTGTCAGGATCAGGAACTGATAGAAATCCTCTATTTTTCCTGTAGCTCTTGAGGCTTGCAGCTCTGTCAAAAATTCTCTCCACAAACTTGGAGTAAGTGAGTATAGTGGAAAGCAAAGACTAGACCTGTGTGATGTTCCCAGCAGGGGCATCGTCGTCTTTTATATTTTGACCAAGTTTTAATGCTTGAAGTTTCCAGATAAGAACTGATTCTGTGCTGTATTTGTGCTGTAAAACCCAAGGTGTGAAAATTGGCGTTTTCTTTTTCCTGCCGGTTTCATTTCCTTATAACACAAGAGCTCCTGTGGAGGTGTTGTATACAGCTGAAGTTTACAGTATATACGTCAAGCGAGACAAGCGTTTTCCACAAGTTCCAGGTGCCAACGCTGTGCCCTCAGCTGACTCTCGCACTTTTTATAAATACTTTAAAACATTTTGATTGTGAATGTAATGTAATGTCTTATGTAATGTTTAATTATGTAAAACGGTGTACACGTTGTCCACAAACACGCCATCAATAATTGAGATTTTACAGCAGGTAGTTTGTCAGCTTCATGTGTTTTCTTGTCCTTCCCAGATGAACAGAAGGAATGGAGCGGTCCCTTTTATTTCATCCAGGCTGCGGACCCACAGCTTGGCCTGATGAAGGCATGGAGGATTGGTGATTGTGATTCAGGAGGCGATGAGTGGGCTGAAGAGGTCCAGCTCACAAAGCAGGCAGTGCAGGCCATCAACAAACTCCAGCCCAGACCTCGCTTCATAGTTCTGTGTGGAGATCTGGTCCACGCTATGCCAGGTTAGACAACTTTTCTATTCAAGTCGTGATGCACTGCAAAACTTTCTCTTGATTTTTCTCTTGACTTTCTTTTGGTTCGATTCATTGATATAAATAGGGATTTTGAGGATGTGCTAAAGAAGCCTCTATTATGCATTAAATTATTATTATTTTTAATATATATTTTCATTTAATTTTATTTATGCAGCAAATATTTTGGTTATAGGGGTCTTCAACAACAGGCTGATATTCATGCAAGGTCAAAAACATTTTCATTGTCTTATAATATGCATTTAGTTTTACTTAATTATCCCAACGACTCTCATATGATTTGTTCAGTGATTCATTTGTTCCCAACCCCCTCCTTAGCGCGATGCTAATCTGCGCTGGTTGGTTTGATGATATACAAAGTATATGTGTGAGCCCAATGCAGGAGCGAATAAAAACAATGCAGTTAAACACCAGCTTATAGCTCTTATCTTAACCATAAGTAATATCAATGACATACAATCAGTATTAATCCACACAGTGGCAAAAGCTGAACTATTTTGAAATTTGACCACCGCACTTGTGTGGAAACAGCTGATGATGGCCAAAACAATGACAAACGGCAGAGGACCACGAGCTCACAAACGCATTTAAATCTGTAAACAAAGCAGCACACACCAATTCAATTCAATTCAATTCACCTTTATTTGTATAGCGTTTTTACAATGTAGATTGTGTCAAAGCAGCTTCACATAAAAGGTCATAGTAAATTGGAACAGTGTAGTTCAGCTTGTAGTGTTTAAGTTCAGTTCAGTTTAGCTCAGTTCATTGTGGTTACACCACGTACACCATCGCAAAAGGGCTAGCACTGACTAAGATTAAACTAATATTGCATCTCATGAAAAGACCGGTATTTCTATTAAAATGACGTATGCAAATAATAAGGTATATTTCAAAAGCATCTGTGCAAAAACACCACACTTTCAACATGGCTTAAGATGCAATATGTGAATATAAAGAGTTAACCAAATACAGTACAAGACGCGCAGAGAGATTACAAGTACACAAGGAGGCAACCATTTTAATCTCACTTGCAGTATTTACACTTAGAGTTGGGTACCGAAACCCGGTGCCGTTATAGCACCGGTACCTTTGTAACCGGTATGTACCGGATCAAATCAGTATATGAATTTCGGTGCCTAATTTCGGTGCCACTGGTGCTGCGACAAGGACGTAAGAAAGGGGTGCATCAAAGGCACACATAGGTACGCGTTGTCTCACCATCTCTAAACATTTAATTCTAAACAACTTTGAGGAATACGGACAGGCGATGTCAGGTGTTTGTTCTTGTTGCTTAGGGAACGGACGCATGCAACTCGCGCAGTACAGCGGATTAGGTGAGCGAGAGCGACTCTCTTCAGATCAACACACAGATCAACACGCATGATCATCAAATGTGCTTTTAAGCATAAGCGTATTTTACAAGCAAGGATTCTGACACAGCAACGTGAAGCAGATGATTTACAAAAGTTGCGTGCAAGGGGGAAATACATCAAACTTAACGGCACATTTGAGGGCTCAAAGTCAGAGGAATGCACTGTCTCTGACATCATATGGCACTTTCAATGATTACGTACATGGACACTAATGCTCCGATTTTAATATGATTTAGACAATACTCTGATTTAGAGTCTAGACCTGTGGTACTCAAACTGGGGGTCGCAGAATAATTTCAAGGGGTCGATTTTAAAAATTGTGTAATTTTCAGTGATTATAATAAATATTTTTCAGTATTACAAGTGAAAGCTAATATTTTTATACAGTAAATATGATCACATATTACAAGTGAGAGATTTTTGAATGTATATGGTGGATTGCTTGATTTTAAAATAATTGAAGTAAACACACACTATCTACTATATATCTACTATCTATAATTATTTATTGAACATCAACGCTGAACAACACATTTGTTTTGTAATTTTAAAAATTGACCTTGAAAAATTTCCACGATTATAGGTTAATGTCGATTTCGATTACTTTACGATTGATTACCCAGTCCTATTATAAAAGTTGGAAGCACTTGAGGGTGTGTAAACGGTGAGCAAATTTTCATTTTTGGATGAAATATTCTTTTAATATAATATATTTTATTCATAAATTATAGATGAAGAACTGTCTTTGGTAATGGATATCAAATATTTCTTTCATATTGTTGACTACTAATCATATAAAAAATATATCAGTAATCTCAATATGAATTAATATCAAATATTAAATTCAAGGTTCATAAAAAACACATTTATTAGACTAAAAATCCACTATAAAATACATTTATTTTATCTTTATGATTGAAAAGGCAGGGCTTGTGCAGAGTAGTCTTTTATTCTTCCGCCGACTCTAATCTTTGAGGTGGCTGTTAGGAAATGGAGCTGTGAGCAATCTGAAAGAGCCGACTACCTGAAATCTCCACACTTATCTAATTGCCTGAGTTCAAACGGCAGAGCACACGGCAAAGAAAAAAAAAACACCAGCGAAGACCAGATGACAGTTTTCCTGCACACATAAATATAAGCTGACAGGAAGTCACCTGTGAATGTGACATAAGTGTTTATGTATTTCAAGTGTCAGGTCTCTGAGTCAGTGTTTCCTGTAATGTCTTGCGCTGGAGTGCCAATATCAAAGCGGCAGTACATTTAAAGCCATCATGAATGAACTTAAATCACCCAAATGTTGACAGTAACTGGTTTTTCAATGGCTGACTTATCAGATTATCCCTTTTTTGGGATCGGAAGGAACTCTGAGGTGTCATATTTGCTTGATTTAAAATGAGCCTAGGTTTGTTGCTTCCCTGTTGGATGTAATTTATAGGTCATGTTATGATAAGCTGCCTGTAAAAGCTCAGTCATGGAACTTTATGAGGTTTGGAGACCTTTAAATGGCCTGGCGTCAACACCTATTAATGTCAGGCCAGAAGAGCAGGCAGAGGATGCCATATGCATTACACGGCACGTCCGTCACTCAGCCCGTCTTCAGTGTCTGCTCCACACGGGCTTCAGCAGACCTAAGCAACTTCCTCCTCACCACGTCTTCATTAAGCATAAGTCAGTGAGAGAGAAAAGCTTCTTCTGTGTTTTATTTGTGGTCGTAGTAATGACAAGTTTTATTGCTAAAGATTCAACAGTAAAAGACTGTATATAAGAAAATAAAAATAAACGCCAGCAGGCACATAAATTAGTCATAAATATTGGGCAAAGGCATAAACAGGTTTGCCTGTTGTCTGATGTTGGATGATGGCTGATTTTTATCTAGGCAGGGATGTGAGCGTGTTTTGATTCAACTTGTTTTCATTGTGCATTCAATGAATGTATGTTATATGTTATGTTTTACAAAAAAAAATAATACTGTTGTATTTTCCATTACTTAAAACTGTTTTGTTAAATACAAATATACACTCACTGGCTACTTTATTAGATACACCTCACTAGTACTGGGTTGGACCCCCTTTTGCCTTCAGAACTGCCTTAATCCTTCGTGGCATAGATTCAACGAGGTACTGGAAATATTCCTCAGAGATCTTGGTCCATATTGACATGATAGCATCACGCAGTTGCTGCAGATTTGTTGACTGCACATCCATGATCCGAATCTCCTGTTCCACCACATCCCAAAGGTGCTCTATTGGATTGAGTTCTGGTGACTGTGGAGGTCATTTGAGTACAGTGAACTCATTGTCATGTTCAAGAAACCAGACTGAGATGATTCTCGCTTTATGACATGGCACGTTATCCTGCTGAAAGTAGCCATCGGAAGATGGGTACACTGTGGTCATAAAGGGATGGACATGGTCAGCAGCAATTCTCAGGTAGGCTGTGGCATTGACATAATGATCAATTGGTACTAATGGGCCCAAACTGTGCAAAGAAAATATCCCCTACATCATTAAAACACCACCAGCCTGAACCGTTGATACAAGGCAGGACGGATCCATGCTTTCATGTTGGTGATGCCAAATTCTGACCTTACCATCCGAATGTGGCTGCAGAAATCGAAACCCATCAGATCAGGCCACGTTTTTCCAATCTTGTCCAATTTTGGTGAGCCTGTGCAAATTTTAGCCTCAGTTTTCTGTTCTTAGCAGACAGGAGTGGCTCCCGGTGTGTCTTCTGATGCTGTAACCCATCCGCCTCAAGGTTGGGCGTGTTGTATGTTCAGAGATGCTCTTCTGCATACCTCTGTTGTACCGAGTGCTTATTTGAGTTACTGTTGCCTTCTACCAGTCTAGCCATTCTCCTCTGACCTCTGGCATCATCAAGGCATTTGTGTGCACAGAACTGCCGCTCACTGGATGTTTTCTCCTTTATTGGACCATTCTCTGTAAACCCTAGAGATGGTTGTGCATGAAAATCCCAGTAGATCAGCAGTTTCTGAAATACTCAAACCAGCCCGTCTGGCACCAACAACCATGCCACGTTTAAAGTCACTTAAATCACCTTTTTTCCAATTCTGGTGCTTGGTTTGAACTGCAGCAGATCGTCTCGACCATGTCTACATGCCTAAATGAATTGAGTTGCTGCCATGTGATTGGCTGATTAGAAATTTACGTTAATGAGCAGTTGAACAGATTTATCTAATAAAGTGGCCAATGAGTGTATAATATACATAGAATTTGTTTATTTAAGTTTATTGATATTAACTAATGGAAGCCTATGGAGGCTTGTTTTCACAGAATTTAAAAAAGGGCTTTTTGCAATTCTGCCTTCCTCCCCCTAACAACCCCAGCCAGAGCCCCCCAACCCCAGCCACCCCAAATGTTTTTTTTTCCTTTTCAGATTTGCCAGTTTATATTTTATATCTTGCAATTTTGAGGGAAAAGTCAAATATACACCCAGAATTTAAAGAATACAAGAGCGTCATGTTTTTTTAAAGATCTCTCTCTCTCCCTCACCTTCTTCATATATGTAATGTATGTAATAAAATGTATTTACGTTTTTGAAGAAGTATGAATTTGGATGGTATCTTGCAATTCTGACTTTTTTTTCTCAGATTTGCAAAGGAAAAAAGTGAGAAATGTGAGATTAAAAGTCACCATTTCATTTTGGGAGCCAGTTTCAACCTCAGAGTATAGACAGAGCTTGACTGACAGATGATATGACTGGTCATAATGCAAATATTATTTTTTCCTGTTTACTCTTTGGCCTGTGGGCTACAGCCTCAGTCTTTATTTTATTTGCTTAATTTTGAACCACTTTCACAGAAACCATTTGAATTCATATTGCAGAACTTTTTTTGTCTGCTTCTGTCTGAAATCAACATGTCAATTTTTCAAAAGGTATTTAAATCAAATTAAATGTGTCATAATTAGATACTTAGCAAGGTATATTACTCATAAAAAATTAGGTTTTAATAAATTTACACTAGGACATTTACAAGACATCTTCATTGGACATGGTCTTAATATTTTTGTGATTTTTGGCATAAAAGAAAAAGCTATAACTATGACTCAAACAATATGTTTTTGGATTTTGCCAAAATAAACCTGTACAACAAAGTTTTGTGGTCTAATTTCACAAGTTTTGAAAAAGAGATGTGCTATGAATATTTTACACACTGTAAATGTGTAATTACACCCTAAAATAAAGTCTAACCTGAAATCATTTCATGGAGTTATAGAGTAAAAAAGTAAACAAGAAGGTAATAAAGAGATAACATTTAGAATATCAAATACAGACTCATTGTGTATTTAAAGGCATCAATTGCAATTGAGATTGATTTATCGTATACGTACCTAGGTGTATATCT